>NW_022111373.1:73742391-73744126 GCF_000313985.2 Echinops telfairi | reverse complement strand
AATGATGAGGGCAACAAATGTACAAATGTGCTTGACACAATGGATGGATGGATGGATGGATTGTGATAAGAGTTGTACAAGCCCTCAATAAAATAATTTTTTAAAAGGTTAGTTGCAATATGGAATCTAGAGCTATACCACTGAACTTTTAGTTGCAATTGGAAACCTATTTCTTTTTTTTTTTTTCATATTACAAAAAACAGATTATGCAATTTTTATTTCAAATTTTTCTTTAGATTAAACAAAGAGATATATGCAAAGCAAAGACATGGGACTACAAATTATAGAAAGGAGACTATTCTAGTCAAACAAAAATGGCACGTGATAACGGTATACTTATTTCACTGTTACATATTTATACTTATGGAAACCTATTTCTATGGAAAGACCATTCATGATTTCAGCCAAAACGCTTCATTTTTCAGATGTGGTCTCCCTTTCTCCTGCCATCTATTAAAGCAGCGGTCCTCAACCTGTGGGTCGCGACCCCTTTGGGGGTCAAACGACCCTTTCACAAGGGTCGCCCGATTCATAACAGTATCAAAATTGTAGTTATTAAATAGCAACAAAAATAATTTTGTGGTTGGGGGGGTCACCACAACATGCGGAACTGTATGAAGGGGTCTCAGCACTAGGAAGGTTGAGAACCACTGTAGTCGAGAGTTTAGGAAGGCTACCAATTTAAGACACTGTGTGTTGGCACCCATAGCTTGGGGAAGGGACCTTTTATCAGTAGCGCCTGAGGTGAAGAGGGAACCTGACAAGCTGACGAGCTGAGGAGATCTAGGCGCAGGAGTGACGTGTTGGAATAAATACCAGGGATGTCTCTTGGCCCCAGCCTTGCCCTCTCCCTATCAAGACAGACTAAAGTCTAACGATGAAGCCAAATTCCGCGATTGTTATAAGTTCAGCGATCTGGATGACAAAGTTTCAATTACTGGAAATTAGGCTCTGATAATCAAAGTGGGGCTTCAAAGTGCCTAACTGAAGCATTCTCTTCTGTGGGGAATTCTGTGGGTTAGGTTCATTCTGCAGAAAACATGGAGAACCAAAATACATCTTTTGATCTTTCAAAGGAAAAAAGGTCTATTTAAGGAAGCAAATTTGGGGTTCTCAAACTTTCTTGGTCTCTTCAAAGATGAGAACCTCAAAGAGTTTTGTTTACAGTTCTATCACCATTTAACATATTAGAAATTAAAACTGAGAAAATTTTAAAATATTCACTTAAAAGAAACAAATACAAACCCATTACATGCTAACACAAACAACATTTTATGAAAAATAACTATTTTCCAAAACAAAACAAAAAACCTTAATGAGAAGATTGTCTTAATAGAACACAGCTGGATTTTCATAACTATGCTTCCCTTCAATTTGTCATGATATATTATTTTGATTAAAGTATATGAAGAAAATCTGGCCCCAGAGAGATATTTAGCTTAAAAAGAGAGATTATTTTAATAGTCTTTCTGGATAATTGTGGATTTTCTGCTTTGATAATAAGCCAAAACATGTCAATGAATAAGTTCCTAAAGGTTAGATGTAATATGGAACTTGAAACAGTATCAATGAAGTTTTCATCATCTAAATCCATTTAAATATGTACTGGTCTGTTATGCACTTTGAAAAGCTCTTTTGGCTCACGTATAATTTTGCAACATGCTTTATTAATCATTTGAAAAATATTAGTTATGCCTCACCCACTGCCCGAGTTTATTCTGACTCACAACAATCC
>NW_022111373.1:73737116-73741742 GCF_000313985.2 Echinops telfairi | reverse complement strand
GAATAATTTGGTGCCCGTTGTATTGATTCATGATAAAATGTCACTCGTTTCGTCCACCAGTATCTTTGTCCATCAAAGCAAACGTCAGCACAGTGAAAAGGTAAAAACGAGTCTCAGTCTTCATGAAAGTGATTTTCACCTTCTGGACCCCTCGATAGAGGACTTCCGGAGATCACCCACTGAGAAGCAGTGCTGTAGTCTCTCATTCTAGGTGTGGACGGGAATAAAAGAGGGCAAATTCTTTCTAAACACAATCCTAGAAATTGAAGACCAAGATGGTGTTCTTGTTCTTAATTCAGGAGCAGTTCATTCATTGGCTTCCTTTCTAGTTTAATTTTGGATGGTTACCTCTGTTAGTTCTCCACCTTGCGTCTGGCCCTGATTTGAGTTTAGCCTGAGATCACTGTAAGTTTTTCATAGGCAATTCTAGGTAACTACAAATAAACGTTCATGGCATTATCCCGGAAACAACTGTAAGGGGCTAAATCTGTTCAATAATGTAAATTAAAAGGAAGAGGTACATGATCACCTGATATTATACAAGGAAGCACCCCCGCCCCCCCCCCAAAAATTGCACTGGGCAGAGCAGAGCCTGTACAGTAGGATTTTCCCACCAGGCAAGCAGCGAGCCACTCGCTCTGGGTCACTGCACCCAGTGGCATCATCTGGGAAGGCTCTCTCTGGTCACAGTGAATTTTTTTGTAAAAGCAATTTCACTCAAACATCATTTTTTGTGATGACTGATTTAAGAGACTGTAAAATTTTGTTTTGGGGGAGGGGGGGATGCCGCAGACACTGTTGTGATGTTGAACACAGCTTACAAGGACAGAGCTGTGGGAACAACTCAAGCATACGAGTGTTTTACTCATTTAACAAAAGCTGAAATGTTGATTAATGACAAACCTCATTCTGGATGTCTGTCAACTTGCCAAACCAAACAAAACTGTCAACTTGTAGAGGATTTGGAGTTCATCCCACCAGGTCAGACTGTTAATCAAGCAAGCTTTCTACCTAGAGGTTCTGAAAAGACTGCTTAACCAGGTGCAACAAAAAAGGCCTGATTTGTGGCAGGCAGGGGTCTGGTTTTGCCACCACGACAATGCACCTGCTCACGCAGCCATCTCACTGCACCAGTTTGGGGCAAAAACAGTATGGCTCTCTTGCCCCATGCACCTGACTCACCTGATCTTGCTCTGTGTGACTTGTTTCCACGAATGAATAGGGACATGAAAGGACAGCAATTTGACAACATAGAAGAGGTGAAGAAAAGAACAAGGCGGTGCTGTCAGCCATCCAAACAGAGGAGTTTGAAAAGGTTTCCCAGAATGGAATCACAGATTTGACAAATGTATAATGTGTAATGGAGAGTACTTTGAAGGTGATAAAGATGCTTTGTAAAAAATTCAAGTGCAGAACTTAAACATTCCATGTGTATCTCTATAGTAGTATCTCATACAACATTTTTCCTTGTGTGATTGCCTAACTTCACTCAGTATAATCGTTTTCAGGTCCCTTCATATCATGAAGTGTTTCATGGTTTCGCCACTGTTTTTAGGGATCTCTAGTACTAGGGATATGTAGTATTGCATTGTGTGTATGCACCAGAGCTTCTTTATTCCTCTCTTGCTGGACATTTAGGCCGTCTCCAGTTTCTAGCTATTGTTCACTGTGCTGCAGTAAATGTGAGAGAGCACAGGGCCCCTCCTGTTGGAGAAGACTGTACATCTTCCCAGGAGCAGATAGCTTGATCTTTCCCCAGAGCAACTCGTTAGTCTGAATTATCATCCTTGCAATTAGCAGTTCAACACCTTTATCCAATAGAAAACTAGTAATAAATACTATGAGGATGCAACCATATCAAAATCAACTTGTCAGAAATGAGTTTTTTCAGGAAATAGAGAAAAGAACTAGGAGGCAGAGGTCACTTACAGAGGTCTAAATACAGGGATGTACATATGTAAACATGTTTATATACAACGATAGGAAAAATAGATCTATGCACATATATTTATATGTTAATTATTAAGGTAGTAGACGAATATTCGACCTCTACTCAAGTACTCCATCAGCACAGAACACTTTGTTCTAATAACCTGGGGTTCTATGATACTTAGCTTCCTGACACTATCGATGAAGACAAAATGGGTAAGTAAGCAAATGTGAAGAAAGCTGATGGCTACTAAAAGATATAGCATCTGGGGTCTTAAAGGCTGGAAGATAAACAAGCGGCCATCTAGCTGAAAAGCAACAAAGTCCACATGGAAGAAGCACATCAGTCTGTGTGGTCATGAGGTGTCGATGGGATCTAGTATCAGGCATCAGAGACCCACAACAGACAGGGAGGAGGGAAGATGGCATCCAGGTAGATTTACCTGCCCAAAGTTCCTGCTGCCAGACCAGAATAAGAGGTAAGATGGATGAAATGGGAGGTGGCATCCTAAAATTAGAATTAGGGGCCCAGACCCCAGCTTCTTTTTATTTGTGCTCACAAAGAGAACACACTGTTCATTGTGCCGGGCTCACAGGCTCCGGACCGAGCCTCTGCCAGCACCCTAGACCCGCAGCAAGGAGTGATTAGCCCAGGCTGCTATCTAAAGGTGGTCATTATCCGAGATTCAAAGAGAATTCTGAAAGGTAGTCACAGGACCCCACGCCAGAGCTCCCCGCGCTGTTAGCTACCTTGAACGCATAGCCTAGGGGTTGGAGACAGCTCGGATAGCCATAGATTTGCAGCAACTGAAAAGCCATCAGGAAACTTACCTGAGTCAGATCGCAGTGTGGTAGAGCAGAAGCGGGCAGCCATAGCCCAGGGGGCGAATTCAGTTCCAGTTGGCCGAGAAGAAAAGAAACTCTCTAATAAGCAAGATCTCCGACCCTAGGAGTCAGCTGTGACAGCCCTGAAATCAGGGCAATATAAAGAGAACAAATATTTTCTCAGTAAAAACTGCAAATCCCAGGCTCATTGTTCAACTCCGAGACAAACGTGCAGAACAGTTCCTTTCACATACATTAGCATAATAAGGGAACCAGCCAGAGCTAAGGAATGCCAGAAATTAGCTACAGAGCCCAGAGGCTTTCAACAAAACAAAGAGCCTCTATCTAGAGCAAGCATCAGTGTCAGAATAATTTTACTGCGGAGTACATAGCTAGGGGTCCAATTTAGTTTAACTCAATTCCAGTTGGCCAGGGAAAAAAATTAAAAACCTTCTCTGAGCTATTGGGGCATCAGAAGTCTTGGCACAAGCTAGGGCAACTTGGCAAGCTCAATTAGGGGTGTGGGGGGGAACAGTGAGGAGCTACTGTCCACCCTCAGTGGTCCTGCACACAGCTTAGGAGGTCCTGCTTGTCCTTCACATGGCTGGGGGAAACCCCTGCTTGTCCTGGGACCCTACACTTGGCTGCGGGACCTTTCCCCACTGCTGCTGCTGCTGCTGCTGCGCTGCAAATGGCACAAGGCAGTTATACCAGTGATCTCCAGTGCTCAACACCACTGGGGAACCCCTGCCTGGCCTCTGCTGGGGTTGAGCACTGGAGATCATAATCTCAGCAGGCTCAGTGTTTTCTTTTCTTTTTTTTTTTAAATTGTGGGTTTTCTTTATTGTTTTTGTTTAGTCTTTGCTTCTTTTATATGTGGGTTAGTTTGTTTTTTATTTCTGCTCTTGTCTTTGTTTTCTCCTTTCCCTCTTTTTCTTCTCTTCTCCCCCTCTTTCCTTTCACAAGCCACTACTGGCCTCCAGGTCACTCCCCTCTACCTAGGGCAACTCTGACTACCTAGTTAGGGGAGCTCCCACCTGCATTTGTTGACTTTACATGCAGATGGGGAAATCATGCCTGCCCTCCGCTGCACCCAAATGGCTGGGGGAACTCCTGCCCACACCCCAAGGACTTACACGTGACTGGGGGAGTTCTTGCCTACCATTTGTGGTGCCCCACGCTGCTGCAGGAACATCCACCCAACCTCCACTACAAAATATCCTTGCCTACAAAAGATCCTTGCCAACCCAGTATGGGCAGAAGATCAGTACTCACTGAGCACAAATAAGAGACTGTCACATAGAACAACTCCACCGAGAGGACAACAAAGAGAAAACAGCTCCCAAGATAGCATTAGCTCAATGGTGTAAAGAAGGCAAGAATGAACCACACACACATACAACACAAACTGATAAGATAGGGAGGTAGAAAAACACCCAATACAAAAGGTGCAAAAGGACATCACAGAGTCCACAGATGGATGTAATAACACTGACTATCAACGGACTGAACTCAGGTATTAAAAGACAGCGGCTAGCAGATTGGCTTTAAAAACGTAATCCATCAATCTGCTGCCTACAGGAGACACATCTCAAACTTACATACAAACACAGGCTGAGAATTAAAGGGTGGATAAAAATATACCAAGCAAATGGCAATTCAAAAAAAGCAGGGTAGCAATCTTAATCTCTGACAAAATTGATCTGAAGGTACAAGCCATAACAAGAGACTAGGAGGGACACTATACAATGCTCAAGGGAACACTAGACCAAGAACTGGTGAGCATAATAAATATAAAAGTGCCCAACAAGAGACCTATGGAATTCATAAATCAACCACTCCAAAAGATGAAAAAAGAAATCACAGGCTCAA
>NW_022111373.1:73718386-73720387 GCF_000313985.2 Echinops telfairi | reverse complement strand
AGCTAGAGCAGTAATGAGGACACTGACAGATACCTCCCCAAGGCAACCTTTTTCATCAATTAATTTATTGGTTTGACTTTGTTTTTATCTTTGGGGGAGAAGGTACATATCTTTGAGCAGAGTGGAATTTTGCAGTATCAAATCCTCTTCCCATTTGAGGAAGTCCATTTTTGTAGTGTGAAAGGCTTTGCTCTGAGGTGCAAAAGGAAACATAGCTTGCCTTTCTCTCTTCCTGAAAGACAAAACTGCTTAGAGCTCTGAAGTCTGAGATCATGACACCAGGACAAAAGGTCAGTTCAGACTGACTGACAGAGGACATGTGGATAGTAAGTATGTCAGGATGCGGAGATTACAGCAGAAAGCTGACCACAATGTGATGGCCGTCTAGTCCCTGGGTTTGCCTGCCCGTTTTCCAAGTCTTTCCGGTGGCTTTCTGTCCTTTCTCTAAGCCTCCATTATACTTCCAAGAAATCTCTTTTTACATAAACATCGTTTTCCTCTTACTTGTCATGAAAAGCTTATTGGCATAGTTTTCAACCAACAATTTAGTAGCTCAGACACAATGAAATATTAAACGATGGTAAAAGACAACAGTGAAGCTGCAGAACCTCATAACATGGACGACCCTGAAGGACATCATACTGGGTAAAATTAGTCAATGACAAAAGGATATCACATAAGACTGTCATTAAAGTAATGGCAATAATCTAGGAGTGGATATACAGGCAGGCCTAGAAGCTGAACAGGTGTGGAAAGGCAAGTAAATTACACTCATGACTGTACATAGGTTTGACATTAGTTATTCCTACATACGGCGTAAATCTATCCATTAATATAGTTGAATATACAGGGGACAAAGTTGTGAAAACTTCTAAGTTATAAATAAACACCTTGAAGCAATTAGTTGCTAGACCTGGGGCCAGGATCATGCTACTGGAAAACATCAAGGTTCATTGACACAACACAGTCCACACAAAAAATTCCTAAATTGTTCTTTAGTGAGCAGTAGCTGCGGACTTAAACCTGAGTAGTCACCTGAAGTGCAACTCTAGATCAAGGAACAGTGATGGAAATCAAAGGCATAGGGAAATGACCATCCAACAGATTAGCAGACTACATGACCCTGACCCTGACAACAGAAGAATTAGATGGTGCTTGGCTGCCACTATCAACTGCTCTCAAAGAAATCACTTTCAAAGGTCCTGGATAGAATGAGGAGTAAACTAGTGAGCAATGGGAGAAAAACCACTTATAAGACCAGTCTTACTTGTTGGATAGAGACTGGTGTGAACCCCCAAAACTATGACTCCTGGTACCCTGCAAGCCTGAAACTGAACTCACACCTCATAACATCATTTTCAGCTAAGCAATAGAAATCTCTGTAAGAAAAATGACACTAGGGGGATATACACTCCTTAGAACAATTAATCATTAGTGACCGCATGGGCAGCATTTGCCCAAGGACAAATTCAGAAGGCAGGAAGGAATGGGAAAGAAGGAATGAAAACAGGAAATATATGGAGGAAGTGGGATGAGTGATAGCACATTGTGAGGATTGCAATCAATTGCATAAAAAAACCCACTGTCATATAGTTGTTTCCAACTGATAGCAATCCTATAGGTCAGAGTAGAACTGCTCCCCAGAAGTTTCAGAGGTTGTAAATCTTTATAGCAACAGACAGCCTCAACTTTCTCCCGCAGAGCAGTTCATGAGTTTGAAACACTGACCATGAGGTTAGCCGTCCAAAGTGCAGCCCACTGTGCCGCCAGGTCTCAGGCATGAAACAAATGTGTATGAACTGTTGACTGGAAAACTGATTTTCTCTGTAACCCTTCATCTGAATTGCAATAAAAAGGTTTTCTTAAAATTTTAGTACTTATTCTGAGCAGGTAAAGATCATAGAAATAGAAATATGCAAATATGGTCACTGTTCTCAAGGACACTGTAATCTAGTTTTGGAAACAGATAAAGAGTTTGTGTGTGTGTGTGTGTGTGTGTGT
>NW_022111373.1:73703382-73718286 GCF_000313985.2 Echinops telfairi | reverse complement strand
TGTGCGCTGCAGTTCCCCACAGTGCAAGAGCGCCTCAGAGACAGAGATTCCATGAGCTGCCCAGTGTCAGGACTGTCCACTCATCCATCAGTTCCACAAGGAATGCCAGCAAAGGGTCGGAGGTGCACCACGAGCTGAGCTTCAAAGTGTCTGGATAAAGGTAAGGAGAAAGAAAAAGCGTAATAGTATAAGAAAATAAAGGTTTGCTCTTGGAGGTAAGTGAAAAACAAAGTTGAGAATGTAGGCATTTTCAGGACATTGAATACCACACTCAATATCAGGAAAAGGTAGCAAACTCAAAAGGAGTTTGTTTATAAAGATCTGTAAAGGTTAAACGCTAGGTTGCTAACCAAAAGGTTGGTGGTTCAAACCCACCTAGAAGCTCCACAGAAGAAAAGGCTGGCAATCTGCTTTCATAAAGATTACAGTCTAGATCCTATATAGAAGTTCTACATACTCGGTCACGAGGATCACTCTAGGTTGAAATGTATTCAGGATAGCTAATAACAAGTGAACGACATAAAGTAATAGAAACTCACAGGAGTTGAAATGAGGTCAAGCTGAACCAAAACAAAAACGAAAAACTTTTCTAGTCACAAAAAGTTTACAGGTCAGACACCTGTAGTCTGTGTTCTCTGGTAGGCTAGGGAGAAGGTTCTGGGCAAGAAGAAATAAAGCAAAAGCAATATTCAGCAATAATGAAATCACTAGGTAGAAAGCTGAGAAGGAACTGAACGATGAAGGTAAAGCTGTCACCACTGGAGCCCACGGATCAATCACAGCATCACTAACAGTGAGAAAATGGAGGGAGCTGCAATAAATCCAGCACAAAAAATTCCACAGGACTTGATTTATTAGGTATGAGGCAGAAGGAGAAGGTAGAATAGGAATTAATGATTAATCCCATATTTTAAGCCTGTTAGCTAGAGCAGTAATGAGGACACTGACAGATACCGAGAAATCAAGAGGTGGAACCAGTTTTCCCACTAGAAACATCTGTGAGACTAGATAGGTATTCAGTCCGCTATCCTACTCATTGGCCAGCTTGACTACAACCATAAGCCAACACTTCCTACACCTCATGTCTTCTTCTCAACAACATAAAGAGATGAAACTATTATGACTCTTCCACATCTGATATTCCAAGAGAACTTTGGTTTAAGCAAGTGTAGTGTCACATGGTTCATTCACACATGCACAAGTAGATGCTGACTCATAGGGACCCCATAAGGATTAGGTAGAACTGGTCCTTTAAGTTTCTGAGACTATAACTGTTTAGGTGGGTAGAAAGTCCTGTGCTTTCTCCCATAGAGCAGCTACTGGTTTTGAACTGCCAACCTTTTGGATCGCAGCCTAATGTGTAACCACTAAGCCACCAGGGCTCCCACATGATACTAAAGGGGGAAAAATGTTTCGTATGTTTTATCAAAGGAACATAGTAGGGGGCAGAAAGGGCTTCCATTGATAAAAGAAAATGGGATACTTTGATGATCAAAATGAATAATAAATGAAACTTGATAAAAATACTAACTATAGAACTCCTTTGAGTTCAGAATGACATTTTAAAACTAATATATATCTTTACTGAACACCACTGAAATAACTAGGTTACACATTACTCTGAAAATTGGCAACTGAAAGGCAAAACTAAAGCACTTATCCTGCCTTTTCTTTACAAAATATATTTTAGGGTAACCAAACTGCCCTACTTGACACAGGAAAGTTCTTTACCAAAAAATCCCAGCTAACAAATGTGGAAAGACTAAGAGAACTGGAAATCTCCATTTTGTAAGTCGTAGGGAAGGACTGATAATAACTAATTCATAGTATGCAAAAGAAGGTCAGACTTATTACATAATAGTTCGTAGAGGACTACACAATAAAAGTCATGCTATCACCACATAAACCCAATAGTCAACCAATACATCACTGCAAGTGACGGCAAGTCCACACTGTATGTCCTGAACTGATGCAATTTGAAGATTACAGCCCCAAAATGCTGAGCCTAAATCTGATTAAGGCCTTTAGAGCTATATTGGACACTGTGGAAGCCACTAGCCACACACAGCAATTTACATTTAAATCGGGGCCACTAGCCACATATAGCCATTTTAAACACAAAACTAAAATTCCATTTCTCAGTTAGACTAGCCATATTTCAAAGGCTCAAAAACCACATGTAGCTGTTGGTGCTGATCCGAAACATTTCCATCTTTTGGGGAGTACTGCTCGGGAGCTAAATTCCACTTACAAGAGAGATGAAGGGAGAAAGCGTGACAGAACACATTAAATGACACCAGAAAGACGCAAACAGACAAGTCCAGAACACAAGCTATGCTACAGAGCAGTACGTAAGAGACAGGGTGGCAGGGAGGAGCTTCACTAGACTGAAAAAGGGCTTAAGACCTGAAATGTCCAGACAAGGAAAATTTACGCAAATAGAAAGCACATCAGTGGCTCACATCGGGCTAGAGAGATGAGTAGAAATTCACTAAAAAACAGACTGCCCAACTCTAAATTGACTGGTAATCACTGAATTGTTTAAAAAACATGAGACAAAGACAATAGTATGAACCTGATTTGAATGTAAATCACACAAACTCTAGAAAGGTAAGTTTATCAAAAATCTATTCATTTTATTAGATGTATATGGAATTCGTTCATATTTTTAAAGATGAGCACTGAAATGTGCAAAGTTTGAGATTTCCTATAAAAACAACAGAGGAAAAATGATGGAAAAAAGAGTGAAGCAAATGATACAAAATCTTGATAATTACTGAATCTGGGTGATAGATATATGAGAGTTCATTGTACTGTTTCCTCCTTGTTTGTATATATGTGCAATTTTTTATAATTAAAAAAAAATTAATGACCACTATAATACCCTCTTCATGGTCAATGCCATAAATAGAGTTAATGATGAGTTTGTATGATTCCTCAATATGCCAGCACTTTAGACACCAGATTCTCATTTAAGCCAGTTTCAGTTTTTAAACTATTTTTCAGTTTCAAAATTAGTAAAAACTAACAGACCACCTAAGTCAACATTTGGAACACCGAAACATTGTATATCTTAGTCTATGCTTGGTTTCTAGGGATTTGGGCGGGGGGGATGCTAGGGCAGGAGGTATTTGGGCTTTGTTTTGCTTTGTTTTGTTTTTCTCCCACTAGCTCAAGTCCGCACTTTATCCTGCCCCAGCTGCCGTCAGCGCCATCTCAGGTGTGTCAGGTGGAACTCTACTCCACCCTGGTTCGATGACTGAATGTTCAGGTGTAGATGCCCAGGTCTTTCTTCTGAGGGGCCTCTGGGTGGACTTGAATCTCCACCCTTACGGGCAGCAGCTGCGTGTGCTAACCATTCACATCACCCAGGTCCTCCTATAAATGACACTGGCCGTGAGATTGATCTATCAGCATTGGTAATTACTAGCCCCGGTGCAATGCATTCAAGTCTTTGCAACAGCTTTTTCTTTGTGCGTATCTGCAGGCTTTCCATGCACACCTGCATACCGAACCCCCAACTATGAACTGCAGGATAGTTAATGTAGCAGCACAGCTGCCAAGGTCCACAGAGTTGTGCTGTAAGAAAGGTTTTCAGATCTGCAGGGAACTGCAGATGCCCCCAGGGGAAAAGTGAAGCTAATTTCAGACCAGGCATTGGACAAGCTATAAATAGTAAGACAATGGTTTTCCTAAACCCTTAAGACATCGCTGGACAAAAATCTTAGTGGGCATGTACATGTGTATTACACTCAAATTCTAGTTGCTCTCCTCCTGTATCGTCACCACATCCTTCACCTACTTTAAATAACTAAGACATAGCTCGACATGTACATACAGATGAATTTTAAATCGCACATTAAAAGTACTGACAAAGAAAAAATCATTGGCATATAGATTCAAGTAGTATGTAGAACAAACCCAGAAAAGTCTATGTACACTGGTACAGATAGGAACCAGAAACACAGGAAATCCAGGGCGGATGATCCCTTCAGGACCAGGGGTGTGAGTGGCGAAACTGGGAAGATGGATGGAGGGTAGGTTGGAAAAAGGGGAACCAATTACAAGGATCTACATGTGACCTCCTCCCTGGGGGACAGACAACAGAAAAGTGAGTGAAGGGAGACGTCAGACAGGGAAAGATATGACAAAATAATAATTTATAAATTATCAAGGGCTCGTGAGGGAGGGGGGAGCGGGGAGGGAGGAGAAAAAAAAGAGGACCTGATGCCAGGGGCTTAAGTGGAGAGCAAATGTTTTGAGAATGATGAGGGCAATGAATGTACAAATGTACTTTACACAATTGATGTTTGCATGGATTGTGATAAGAGTTGTGTGAGCCCCTAATAACCCAATTTTTTTAAAAAAGAACAAAGTGGGGGGAAAAAAAGTCTATTCAAATCTGGAGAGAAATCCCATGGCTAGTTAAGTTCCTACTTGCATGCATTTCCCCAAAGCTCCGCACACATTGCCCAATTCCATTGCTAAAGCACAGATTGAGTCTCATAAAACTCAAAAGCAGAAGCAACTTAATTCTGTATCTTCCTAATCTAGAGTCAGAATTGTCCAATAAAATTTATTGCAATGCTGTCCCCCATATTGTTGCCATTAGCCACATAGTTTCTGATCACTTAAAATGTGGCTGTTATGGACAGTGGGCCCCTGCACAAGTATTCCCCCAACACAAGAACACTTTGTTCTAACAATTCGGCAGTCTGAGATGTTCACCTGCCTGGCATGAATGCTGAAGACAATGGGTGCACAAGAAAGTGTGGTGAAGAAAGCGGATGGTGCTCAGCTACCAAAAGATATAGCACCTGAAGTACCTGAAGACAATGGGTGCACAAGCAAGTGTGGTGAAGAAAGCTGATGGTGCCCAGCTACCAAAAGATATAGCACCTGAAGGCTTAAAGACCTGAAGATAAACAAGCAGGTACCACTGAGTCTGCGGCAACTCACAGCTCCCGGATACACAGCAGAATGAACACTGTCCCGACCTGCACCATCCTCACAGTGGTCATTTTTTGCAGGGCTGTTGGTTGTTTAGCAACCTTTCAGTTAGCTACTCCAAACCCAAACCGTCTGCCACTGAATTGATGCTGCCTCGTTCCACTGTTCCAGCCACTGTGTCAATCTATCGCATTAAAGGGCTTCCTCTTTTTCAGCAAGCACGGTGTTCTTCTTCGGCACTGTTCTCTCCTGAGAAGATGAATCTCCCCATCTTCAATTCTAAGAAGCATTCTAGCTACACTTCTTCCAAGTTCTTCCTGCAGTCCATTGCGCTTTCAATATTCTTCCCCAACCCCACACCTCAAGCGCATCCATCCTCCTGCCTTCTTCCTTATTCAGCGTTTGCATGCATTTGAAAACACCACGGCAAGCTTGGGTCAGGCCCACCTTAATTCTCAAAGTGACATACTTGCTCTCTAAAACTTTAAAGAGGTCTTAAGCCTTGACTGCTACTTCCATGACAACCTCAGTCTTTTCTCCATTTACCTTGATGTTGTCTATTGGTCCAGTCGAGGGGATTTTTACATTGTGCTGTAATGCATCCTGAAGAGAGGCTGTGTGGTTGGCCTTAGTCAGTAAGTGCTTCAAGTCTTCTTGGCCCTCAGCACGTGTGGGTTATCTTCATACTGTAAGTTGTTAACAAGCCTTCCTCCAATCCTGATGGCATGTTGTTCTTCACGTAGTCTAGTTTCTCAGATTATAAGCTTGGCATACAGAATGATTAAGTATGGTGAAAGGATACAATCCTGGTGCACACCTTTCCAGATTTAAAACTATGTAGTATCCCCTGGTCTGTTTGAACAACTGGCTGCTGAAGACATACAAAGACACCAAGCAATACAGAGCAGAATGTATCATTAATGTTTCGGTCACAAATATATAAACATTAAATAGGTTTATATGTATCAGCATTAGATAGAAGCATAAAATAATAAAATAATCAAACAAGGAAGGGATGATAGGTGGATTTCTTTCATGCATTAATGTTTCTTTGCATATAAAGTTTTACAAAAATATGTTAAGCAGCAATAGGAATAAGTCTGGACTCATAAAATTTGGTTTCGGGGAGCAAAACACTCCAATACATAAGAAGCAACCTAGGAAGGCTGAGAAGAAAAAGAGTTTTAAGAGTTCAAGTTATGCGTAGTGAGAGGAGGTGTAAGTAGATGGAGAAATTCGTGACTGAAACAAAAGTAGCAAATTTCCCTCGACCCCTAATGGAGGGATGGGAATAAACTGGTTACGAGTATATTGAAGAAAATGACTATAAGAGATCAAATTGATAAATCTAACTGGAACAGTTACCACCTTGTCACTTGATCCCCTCTGGTACATGTCGGGCCTGATCTGGTTTGCAGCATTTTCTGTGTGGGTTTTGTTTTTTTCATATTGGAGTTTATCTACGATGTCTTTTATCATTGGGGAGAGCCCTATTGAATTTTTGGTGTATGAAACCCAGGAATGCCGGGCCTATAGAGACACCAAGTAGAATCAGGGTTCCTAAGGGGTACAGTTGATGGGGGGAGTTGATATCAAGGTGTTCAAGAAGGAAGGGACTGTTTTGAAACTGATTGTGGTCGCAATTGTACAATACTGCTTGATGCGACTGAACTATGGAATGGTAGGATATCTGTATTAATGGTTTTGAAAGGGAAAAAAAGGAAAGAAAAGAAGGGAGCTAAAAAGGGCGATGTCAAAGGGTGAAAGAGTTAACCTTTTTCCAAGGTTGTTCACTGAGAGGACAGAACCACTGCTTTCCAAGTATGACCCATTACTGAGATTTCACCTGAAGAGCTTTAGATTTTGAAGCGTGCTCTCAAAGTTTAAAAGCAAATTCCTTATCCCCAGAGACTGAGAAAGATTGATCTAAGCCCTTGTTTCCAAAGTGGAGGATACCATCTTTGAGGGGCGCTGGAGCAATTTAGGGGACTCCAAAGGCAACCTCCATGTTATCTTGGATTATGGGCTATAGTACCAAAGATTTTAATTGCCAAGGATCACTAGTTCTTTTTTCTGAAAAGGGGGTGGAAGGACAAATAAATGGAGAAACCTAGGATCTAAACAAGTACCCTGCCTGAACATTTGGAGTAGAAAACAAGCTGCAGACACTCAGATGCTCCATATGAATAAAATCTGTCTTCGATGTAGAAGAAAATGTGATCATTTGGGAAGCCCTAGCACCTCTGACCATAATCCCATATATTTTAATAGATTTTAGAAAAGGAAGGAAACAGGAAAGGCTGTCTTCAGACATGTGAAAACATGTCAAATAATAAAGCAAAGATGATAAAGCAAGGGGGAGTGGCTTCAGTTTGATGATCCAATGTGTTAGAATGAGATCTTTTAGAAGGTGGTGAGTTCTATGTCTCTTCCAGACATCAAATCTGAGGCTAAATGACAATTTAGTCTAATTTGTGTGAACAATTTAACAAGCAACAATACAATTAAATGGAGAGTGACCTCCTTCTAATCTTGATACATTCTAACTAACATCTAGCAAAATTTACTACTCTTATAAAATCAAAATCAAAATTCACTTGGAAGTATTTTATTTTACATCAATTACTTCCATGGCTCATAGTAATTAGATAAGCAGCCTGCATCAGTATAATTTGCACTTTTATATTACAATTTGATTCTTCTCTCATTTCTCTGGCACCTAAATCAAACGTGATGCTACATTTTTCTTCACCTGAATCAGTATCATTTATTCAACAAATGTTTTTTGCCATCTAATAGCTGTCAGGCTTCACACACTCTGGACTGGAAATAGCAAAACTAATCATCAATATGCGCCAGTTAAGACACAAAAGTATCTGCTTCTCCCTAAGGTGAGGTTTGGTCTCAACCTATCCCCATGCTACAGGACAGTCTTTCCTGTACACCCCATGAGACCCCCAGATTCCCTCTTTCTTTCACCCCAATTACCTGAGAGATGATGGGGTACCATGTCCAGCTACTGTTTCTCCCCAACTTTGACCTCCATTCCAGGTGCCCTTGAGACAACAGAAATTTGGGTCCAGGAGGATGAAGCTTGCCTGTCTAGAGCGGACAACAGGATTACCAGGAGGAAGGAAGAGGGCAGCCCAGACCAGGATATTACACAGTAAAAATACCCTGGGAAATTCAAAGCAGAGGACTAGAGATAAGGAAGAAAAAGGGATAGGGTTTTTGTTTTTTGGTTTAGGTTTTGTTTTCCTTTGTTTTTCCACCTGAAAGGGAAGGTTACTGGATAGCCAGGAGGCAGATACATGATGCAAATGACACCAGAGTCCAAGGCTTCACCTAAGAAAAGCCAACAAGGCCGGAAACATGCCTCCGTGCACTTGGTATTCAAAGGGATCTGCAAAGGCAGGTCACTTTAGAAAAGCTAATGGTTGAAGATGGAGCAATGATTGAGCAAGGAAACGTTTCTCCCCCACCTTGGTAGGAAATATGAGGAGTCTTTTAGAAACATGAGAAATGCATACTATGAAAAAGCGCCCAAAAAAAAGAAAAAGCACCCATGGATTGCAATTTTTTGACACCAAAAATTTGAAACCTGCACTAACTTGTTATAGCATGTCTGAACAGTATACATTTTAAGGCACCAAGAAAGATAAAGTCCTATCAAAGCAACGTTAATTCTATAAAACTAAAGCAAGAATAAACCAAATTTATAGTGAAATTTGGGTTGGAGAATGATGAAATCATTTAAGCTTCATGAAAAGTTTATGAGAATAATCCCTCAAAGAAATCAGCAGTTTACAAGTGGATAACTAGTTTTAAGAGGGGACGAGACTACTTTGAGGGTGACACCCACGGTGCTAGACCATCCTTCTCAATTTACGAGAAAACAACTAAACTGGCTTCCGTTCTGACTGAAGAGGACCAACAATTAACAACCGAAAACAACAGCCAACATGGTAAGATATTTCAACCGGTTCAACTTACATGATAGCGATTGAAAAATTAAAGTTGAACACACTTTCTGTTTGATGGGTGACCCAACTGTTGTGTCCAGATCAGTGGGAGAAAAGAGCAGTGCTTCCAATAAAAATGTTAATCAACTGGGAGATGATGCAACAAGAGACAAAGCATAACTTTATCGGTACAATCCTGAAGACAAAGCACAATCAAAGCAATGGTTAACAAGAGATGGGGCTGGTCCAGTCAAAGCAAAAGCAGACCAGTCAAGAGCTAAGGACATAACAACCATTTTTAGGCTACTCAAGGTACTTGTTGCCTTTCTCATGGACCAAAGGTAACATCTGCTCATGATGAGAGTGTCGTGAGGAAGTCAGCCAAAGAGTTAGCAAAAAAAACATCAAGGAAGACTTCACCAGAGGGTCCTTTTCTACCGTGGCAATGCTCCTGCTCACTGCCCTCTTCAAATAAAGGCAATTCTGCAAAAGTTTCGATGGGAAACCATTAGGCAGCCAGCTTCCAGTTCTGATTTGGCTCTTTCTGACTTCTTTTTATTTCCTAATCATAAAGTTATTTAAAGAGCAGATACCAGCAACTCCTATGCCATCCTTATAACCTTTGCTATTGGAGCCCATTGTTATAGCCACTATGTCAATGACTGCCTCATGGAGGGTCTTCCTGTTTCCCTTGGACGCTTAAGTAAACATGATGTCCTTTAAGGATTGGACCCTCCCGATAACATATCCAAAGTACTTGAGATGAAGTCTGCCATCCCCGCTTCTATGGCTCTACTTCTTCCCCGACAGATTTGTTTGTTCTTCTAGAAGCCCATGACTTATTTAATATTCTCCAGCAACACAAGAATCAAATTCACCTTTCTTTTTCAGCCTTCTTTGTTCACTGTCCCCCTTTCAAATACACATAAGGCTGAAAATACTTTTGCTTGGGTCAGGCGCAGCTTAATCTTTAAAATGACATCTTGGCTTTTTAACATTTAAAACAAGTCATTTTCAGTGGACTGTCCCATTTGGTTTCTCATATGCCGCTTGCATAGGTGTGGATTACAGATCCAAGTAAAATGAAATCCCAACCACTTTCCTCACTTACCCAGTCACCAAGCTGCTGATTACTGGTGACGTTGTGAGGACGGGTACTGCTGTCAGGTACCATTGCATCGGTTCCGACCACTGCAACCCTCTGCACAACAGAGCGAAACCCTGCACAGTCCTGGGCCATCCTCACAATGGTTCCTGTGCCAGAGCTCATTGTTGCAATATAACAGCTATAAACCTATAAGTAGGATCAGTTAACACGATTATTATTTAAATGTATGCAGAAACCACTTGAGCCAATGATAAAGAAATAGAAGCATCCTACCAGTTTCTTCCGTCTAAAACTTGTCCAACGTGCAATCAAAATACACTGATAAGTATTAATGATTGGAATGTGAAAGTTGGAAACCAAGAAAACAGATCATTGGTTGAAAACCAGGGCCTTAAAAAAAAAAGAAATTAAAGTAAAGAAAATCAGGACCTTGGTGATAGAAACAAAGTTGGAGATCACATAACAGGATCTTGCAAGACCAATGACTTCTTCATCTCATGTATCTTTTTCAACAACATAAACAGTGACTATACATAGATATTGCCAGATGGAATATGAAAGAGACACATTTACTACATCTGTGGGATGAGACAATGAAGAACCTCAATTCAAAATAAGGACAGGGGTCTACTGTGGAAAAAACCATCAATTGTCCACATACAAATTCCGGTTAAGAAAATTAAAATAAGTCCACAAGAACAAGAAAACAAACTTAAGCATACCCAGCTGTGGTAGTTACATCATCTGGTGTCAATTTGGGACTTGAGAGGATTAAGAGTGAAGGGATAGAGTCCAGTCTGTCAATCAGGTCACAGCCAATGAGACCTCTGTTTGGGCATGCCTTCTCCTGAGGATTCTGGGAACTCCTGTATTTCCTCCCTGGAGGTAAGAGATACTCTCTCTCTCTCTGCTCACTCACTCCCTGCAAGACATTTCTGAGAAGCCAGTTGGACCTCCCTGATGCAGCACTGGGAGCTGGAGAAGCCACATGGAGACCCTTGCCAGAGCTGAGATGCTTATGCCACTGGATGCAAAAGACTTCCCACCCACTGGCCTGTGATCTTCCTGCATTCAGCATCATTGCATGTGTTTTTCGTGAGTCTGCAAAGGACTTTATGGATTCGTATCGGACATCTGGGCTAATATCAGACTTACGGACTTGATCTGGACTGGACTGGGATGTTTTCTCAATATTCAATTGCTCTTGTGTATATATAAAGCTCTTTCTCATACCCTTATGAGTGTCTATGGATTTGTTTCTCTAGTCTACCCAGACTAACACACCAGCTGAATTTAGAGATCATCTCATGAACAGATCTGACAGAGTGAACACTAAAGAACATCATTAAAAAGACAAGGAAAGAAAAGTCGAGGCCAAACGGATATTCGAAGATACTCTGAAATTTGCTCTTGCACATAGAAGTAGCTAAAGCAAATGGGAAAAAATGATGACGTGAAATAACTGAACAGAAAAATTTCAAAGCATAGCTCAAGAAAACAAAGTAACCATTATCATGTGCAAAGACCTGGAGTTAGAAAATCAAGAGATAAATATACTCAGTATATCACAAGATGAAAGAACTGGAGAAAAAACCCTAGCCCCATCGTTGAAACACCGAAGGATTCTATGGAGAAAATATTGAATGATCCAGACAGCATCCAAAAAGATGACAGTGATACGAGAGGCACTGTACCCAAAAGACTGGTCAACAGCCAACCATTTCAAGAGATTGCTCATCATCAGGAACCCCTGTTACTGAAGAAGTCCAAACTGCTTTGAAGACATAGTCAAAAGCAAGGCTCCAGGAATTGAAATACCAACTGAACTGTTTCAATAAAGAGACGAAGCACTGAAAACAGTCACTGGTCTACACCAAGAAATGTGTCTAACAGCTGCATGTCCAACCAACTGTAAGAAACCACTGTCTGTGCCCAGGCCAAGGAGAAGGGTCCCAACAGAGTGTGAGAATTACTAACAAAAGCAGTAATCTCATACACCAGTAACATTCTATTGAAGATACCTTTTAAATAATGTTGATAATTCTAAAAAGGGTGGCAGTTGCATATCAATAGGGAGCTGCCAGAAATCCAAGTTGGATTCAGAAATGTTCGTGGAACGAGGGCTCTCATTGCTAATGTCAGATGCATCTTGCCTAAAAGCAGAAAACACTTGAAAAATGTTTGCTTGTGTTTCATTCATTATATAAAGGCATTAAGCTATGTGGATCATAATACTATGGATATCATTGCAAAAAATGGGTCTTCCAGACCGTTTAATTGGGGTCCTGCAGAACCTGTTTCTAGACAAAAAGACAGTCTTTCTAGTAGAGCAAAGGAAAGCGGCATGATTTAAAATCAAGAACGGTGCTTCGTGGTTGTATCCCGTCATCATACTTACCGAGTCTGTATGTTGGGCAAAGCATCTGAGAAGCAGGGTTATATGAAGAGGAATGTGGCATCAGCATTAATAGATGACTCATCAGCAACCTGAGATACGCAAAATGCATAATCTTGCTTGCTGAAAGCACTTCTTCCGAAGATCAAACGTCGCAGTTTTCAGTGTGGAGGAAACCTCTACATCAAGAAAACAACATCCTCCCACCCGCACCAATAAGCAACAGCGTGATAAACAGAGAAAAGATTGAAATTGTCAGAAATTCCATTTTCACAATCAACGCCCACACAAGCAGCGGTCAAAATATCACATGGCACCTGCATTAGATAAACTGACTACAGAAGACCTCCGTTAAGTCTTAAAAAGCAGACGTCACTATGAGAACGAAGGTGCGCCTGACCAAAGCCATGGTGTTTTCAATGACCTTCTAGATAAGTGAAAGCTGGACAATAACGAAGGCAGACCAAAGAATCAGTGTCGTTGCAGTGTGATGTGTGATGTCAGCACGGAATCTGAATATGCCATGGGCGGCCAGAGAACAATGCATCTGCCGTGGGTAAAGGAGAGCCAGAATGCTTCTTGGAGTCAGAATGGAAGACTTCATCTCGCATGTCTTAGACATGTTATTAAGAGGGAGCTGGAGAAGGACATCACATTTGGTTAAGTAGAGGGTCAGTAAAAATGGGAAAACTTTCAACCAGATGGATTAACACAATTGTGAGAATGGTGTACAACCAAATACTGTTTATGCTCAGTTGTACAAAAGATCACTATGAGTCCAAACCAACTGAATAACACCTAACAACAGTCAGCCATGTGGACTTAGAGTTCTTTTTCAGACAGGGTTAGCATTGGAAATGAACTTCACATATCTTACAAGAAATGGAAGCTAATAGATACCGAGGGACTGGTCCAAAACCAGACAGTCGCGCAGTAGCTGAGCGAGGACTATGAAAGCTCATGTTTTCCAAACGGCGCCGCATCTCTTCAGAGTCACTCAAAATAGCAAAGCAGGGCCAGGATAAAGAACGTTCTCCTATAACAAAAAATAAAACCGCACCTCCTGGGGAACAGCCCCTCCTAACCTGTACCCAAAGCAACCCCTTCCAACACCTTAAGGTCCACTTTGAAATTCTCCTAACTATGGAGAAAATTTTCATCCCAACTTCTTCAAATCTGAAAAGTCTCATGGCAAAACACCACTTCTCAGAGAAGCCACTAGGTTTAAAATGAAAATGAAGCTCTTTAGTCTTCCAACCGGGAATTCTGAGATAGCTGGTTTCCTGACAAGCAGGTGTTCCTCCTGCATTGTGGGAAATTCTCGAGTCACTGGAGTTTCTAAGAGTGGCATATTAACTCTGCCAGGATACCAGGGTGTCATTTACTAAATTACCTTTTTGAAGACACTACTTGGTACCCCAGTTCTTTGGAAAAGATAATTAGCCTCCCATTGGCACTAGTTTACTCCCAGTGAGCACTGTGCTCACCACAGGACAAAGATTGCCTCTTTTTGTGTGAGTGAAAACATTGTCGTGCTTGTTGTCAGGAGTAACTTGTTTATTTTTCACCTTAATACTCTTGTGAGCCCTCTAATAGATTATGTGTTTTTAATTGGTAACTATCTCCCCTGGATATTACAAAAGAATAGCTAGCACAATATGCTAAGAGATATGACACTAACATATCTGACTAAATCCAATTTATAAAAATCTTTTGAGCATCTACTATGTATCAGACTCACCTTGCTATAATTTATTCATTTGAGGAATATCAGTGTGATGGTCAGGAATTAATCAACAAGACACTCCTGGGTAAGGGTAGGGGCAGAGTCCAGGTTTATCAATTGGGTCAAGGCCTGATGATATCTCCTTGGGGGTGTGGCCTTTTGTATAAGAGAGAGAAGAAACAGAGTTGAAATATCTTTGACCCTTTGCCTTTGGCTGGAGCTGGATCTTGCATCTGGCTCCTCAATCTCCTGCCAATCCCAGGAGCCATCAGCAGACTACCAACGTTGGATTCATTTGGCCAAGTGCTGACCTTGCATCCACCAGCCTGCGCCCTCTGCTGTCTCTGTTTTGTCATCCTGCTTCCTGTTCATAGGTTCCTTGTCAGGAGAAGCCTGACTTGAACTGGGTCGGACTTACCTGTTTCTACAACTGTGTAAGCCATTTCTCTATCTATAATCTCTTTCTATACACAGCACATACAAGGATCACTGGTTTTGCTTCTCTAGAGACCCCAACATAACATAATCCACCACATGTAACACATTATGAATGGCTACTAAAGGGAGTCTGCCAAATGACCCACTATGCCTTGCCCCAGTTTTTAAAGACTAAATCTGGTTGGTGGCTCCATAGTTAAGAGGCTAGTGAATCATTTAGCATATATAAATGTCACACCAGGCATCCTTTGTAGACATGGAATAAGGCCCACAAAGTCACACAAGAAAATCCAGAGTGGGAGGCCTGATAGGGCATGATCAAGGG
>NW_022111373.1:73699530-73702086 GCF_000313985.2 Echinops telfairi | reverse complement strand
GGGGCTTAAGTGGAGAGCAAATGTTTTGAGAATGAGGAGGGCAATGAATGTACAGATGTGCTTTACACAATTGATGTATGTATGGATTGTGATAAGAGTTGTATGAGCCCCTAATAAAATGATTAAAAAATAAATAAATAAAATAAAATCCAGAGTGTGAAAGTGGAAAACAAAATTCTAAAGGGTGACCTTGCTATCCTGTAGGGCCCAGTTCCTCTGGAAGCTTTGCCCAGAACGTCTATTCCCAAGATTGTATGCATCAGAGTACTTAGCACTTGACCAAATCATTAACAACTGCCCTGAATGGTTTTCTTTCCAAAATGCATTTGCCTTATTTCTCTAATTAAGCTACTGGGAATGTGAATGGCATGTACTGTATTCTCTGTTATCTCCATCTCCATGGGTTGCCAATAAAAATAAAACAGTTGTTTATTTATACTTAAGTATGAAAAACTGTTCAATGATGTAACTAGCATTGTTTAGCATAGAGAAAATAAGATGTGGCAGCGACATTTTCTGCTCCCTGAATATTCACAAGCCCCCTGGCCGTTAGGGGAAGCCACGTAACTGGTTCTTGACTCGTTAGCCCAGGAGCAAAAGTTTCTGGGCCGAGACATAAGGAAACAGTCCACAAGTTGCCAGCTCTCTTATCTTACCAAAACACCTGAGACGATGAAACCAAGAAAACAAAACTTGGATCCCTGCATCACCACAGAGGGAGAGCTGTCCTGGAGAGGTGCTTCACTCACAGTGACTTTAGTGTAAGCAGTCAACTTTAGTGTTGGAGGGCAGAGATATGAATTTTATCTGATACCATAGTATTGATACGATGATACCTAGTATTATACTGACTGGTAAAAATACTAATAATAGAAGACTAAGAAGAAAAAGTACTTCAGTATTGAAGGAAAGTGCTAGGAAGCTCCTAGTCAAGCAGGGCTTTAGAAGGAAGAACTGGGAGTCAGACTGAGCTTAGCAAGACCTTTGGCAGTTGGGTCAATAACAGATTTTATTTTTAAGGAGCCCTGGTGGTATAATGGGTTATACTCAATGGCTGCTAACCACATGGTCAGCAGTTCAAAGGCATGAGGTGCTCCATAGGAGAAAGATGAGCTTTTCTGTTCCCCTACAGAGTTACAGTGTCAGAAATCCACAGGGGCAGTTCTACTCTGTCGTACAGGCTTGATACGAGTCAGAATTGAGTTTTGGTTGTACCTTGTATTCAAGGAGTGCTGGTGGCACAGTCGTTAAGTACTCAGCTGGCTAACCAAAAACTGATGATTCAACCCCACCAACTGCTCCACAGGGAAAAAAAGTAGACGATAACCTTGCAAACCCCATGGGGCGGTCCTAGTCTGTCCTGTAGGGTTGCTATAAATCAGAATCAACTTGATGGCAATGTTTTTTTATTTGTTTGGTTGGTTCTTATATTCAAAGGCACAGTGGTTACATACTTGGTTATGAATCAAAAGGTCTGCAAGTTGGGAGTTCGAATCCTCCAGCTGCCCCATGGGAGAAAAGGTAGGACTATCGACTGCAGTAAAGATGCATAGCCTTGGAAACGCTATAGCAGTGGTTCTCAACCTGTGGGTCACGACCTCTTTGGGGGTCGAACAACCCTTTCACAGGAGTCGCCCGATTCATAACAGTTGCAAAATGACAGTTATGAACCAGCAACGAAAATAATTTTATGGTTGGGGGTCACAACACGAGGAACTGTATTTAGGGGGCGGCATTAGGAAGGTTGAGAACCACTGCTCTAGAGGGCACTCTGTTCTACAATATCACTAGGAGTTGAGGTGCCCTGGTGGCAATGAATCTACTGTCATCGAGTCAACCATTGAGTCGATTCTAACTCATGGAGACCCCATGGGACAAAGTAGTGGCCCTGTGGGTTTCTGAGGTTGTAAAGCCTTATGGGAGCAGAAAGCCTCATCTTTCTCCTAAGAAATAGCTGTTAGGTTCGAATGGCTGACTTTGTAGTGGCGCTTCAACACATATCCTGCTTTGTCACTAGGGTTCTTTATTAAGTAATAGATGTAGTTTTATTTTGAATTCAGAAAGAGTCTGTGAAGAGCTAATAAAAAGGAAGATAATTAGAGCTAGATAATTTTAAAGATCCCTTCACATGCTAAGGTTTTGTGATTTCAGGATCAGTGGTATATTTTAACATGTGGAGGACAAAATAAGGAGAAAATATTTATCTTCCGGTATGATTATGTAATAGTAAAAGAAATACCATCAAAAGAGTCCCTGAGAACAACTCACTATCACCCTTTGGAAACCAAGGGGGCAGCATCTGCCCTAGGAGAAGATCAGAAGGGTCAGGAGAGATCAAACGGGGAACATGAGCAACAGAATGGAACTCACACTTTCTTGAGCCATAGAGGCTAGACGGATCCCTGAAACTTCTGCCTTCAGAGAATCTTTAAACTTTAAACCAAAAATATCTCCTGAATCTTCTTAAAACCCAATAATAGTTTATCTAACTAGTAAACAAAACTCTGCCTTGAAATTTTATTTTACCGTGAGCATTATGCTCTTTTTTTTTTTTTT
>NW_022111373.1:73693283-73698426 GCF_000313985.2 Echinops telfairi | reverse complement strand
GTGGAGGCCCAATGTCCTTCTGCTACCTTAATACTAAACCTATAAATGTAGGCTCATAGATCTATTTCCCCATCCTCATATAATATATTTGCATAAGAACTTTCATATGGGATCAGATTGATAACAGCAACTGAAAGCTAAAACACTTAATGAGCCTTATGTTTGGGTTAATGAGGGAGGAACACTTTAGAGCAGGAGGCTGAAAATGGGTGCCCAACTTGAAGAATGTAATCAAAGTCACTGAATTAAACCTGTAGAAATCATTGAACTGGTATAGATTCTGCTGTCTATAGTCACAGTAACAAATCATAAGATGTTTTTAAGTTAAACATAGAATTGCCATAGGACCCAGCAATTACATTACTAGGTATAGGCGCAAAAGATTTAAAAGTGTTTTAAAAAATGACAATAATAATAAAAGACTTAAACGTAGAGCTGAAAAGAGATACTTACACACCAATATGCATTGCAATATTACTTACAATAGCTAAAAGGTGAAGACAAACCAAGTATCCATCAACACATAAATGGATAAACAAAATGTGGCATGCCCATACAATGAAATGCTATTCAGTCATAGAGAGACATTAACTGACGATCCACACTAGACTATGGATGAACAGTGAAACAAGATGCTAAGTGAAAGAAGTCGGACACGAAAGGACAAATATTGTATATGATCATACTTACACTAAATTCCTAGAATGAGCAAATACATAGAGACCAAGGTTTATTACTATTTACCAGGTGGAAGGGGAGAATTGGGAGTTCCTACTAAAGCATAGTGCATTTCTGTTATAGGTGATGGAAAAAAATTTAGAATTGTATAGTGATGGCGGTTGTATAGCATGGTGAAAGTAATTAGGGTTACCTCAGTAGTACATGTAAAAATAGTTAAAATTGCAGGTGTTTTGTTATATATAGATTACCTGAAAATGTTAAATCCCCCTATAAACAAGGAACATATCTGAAACACCAAGAGTTACAAAAATTCTCTACATCGAAGATAATCGAGCCATTCCTTGCCACCTCGGCCTTCAACCCTGCACCCTATCCCCTACTCCACCCCCATGCTACCCCATATTTTGTGTCACAAGCAGACAACTCTTTGGTATAGAGCCTCCTCACCCAGATCAAGAGCGTTTCTCAGTAGGACATGAGGACCGTCCTGAAAGACCCCCTAGCGAAAGGGCAAGGCTCAGAAAGAGAAGAGTGTTTCTTGACTCTTGAAATGGTGTTTTATTTTAATGTGCCAATCATGTCCCATCAAAAGCATCTCTCTTATTTTAATTACCAGGGCAGATTGTCAAACTTTTAAATGAAAGAAATTATGTTGTTTTCCTCCCTGGGAATAATTTTTAAGGAGAACAGCAATGCCCAAATGCCCCATATGCAATGGTGTTACTAACAGATCTGAAAAACTGACTTAATAATCTCGCCACTTACTGGGTAAGTGACCTTGGGCAAGTCACTTAGCCTCCATGAGTCTCAATTCCTTCATCAGTAAAAAGGGATTATCACCCCTACTTCAGAAAGTCTCCATGACGATTTCAATGGCAGGTGTGCTCTATAAATTGAAAATGTAAGGTAACGGAGGGAAAGCCATAAATGAAATAACTTCTGAAAAATGTTACTTCTTCAATCAGTGTTGGAACACTTAATAGGACTACTGAGTATATGATATCAACAAAGCAAAGATAGGAAGACGGGAGGCTAGTTCAATGATACAAAATGAATTCAGGATTTTTCTGTTTTGAATATACGCAAAACACTTTAATTTAGGCATATTTATGTTTTATAGTCACAGTCTAGTTATGTTTTAATTCATAATTTCATATGTATCATAATCTTTTCAGTGTAAGGACTTCTAGCAGTGTTTGCTATGACTGTGCTTGGGTTTCTCTTAATACATTGAGGTTCTCTCACATACACTCAATAAGGACTGGGGGCAAAAGTACATAAAGCCACATGATATTAAAAATATAAAGAACATATACTACATATGTTATGTAGTATTCTATATTGTCTCTTATGATCCTGGCAGCAAGAGAACCTGCAACAAGTGTATAACAAACACGATATACCTTTAAAGATGCAACCTGAATGTATGGAACTTTTGATCACGTGGGAGGAGCTCTGGTGGCACCTTGGTTAAAGCACCCAGCAACGTTGTGAGGTTTGACCCACAGCGGGAGAAAGATGGGGCAGTCTGGTTCTCTAAAGATTTAGTCTGAGAAACCCCGTTGGGTCAGTTCTAGTCTGTCCTACAGAGGGTCACTACAAGTCAGAATTGACTCTACAGAAGTGGATTTTTCTGTTTGCTCATGTGGATGGACAATGTAGTGTAACTACTCAAACAGCTAACTATCGCTGCTTGAAGACTGCTTCTGACATCATCCAAAACCAGAGGGGGCCCTCTGTGGAGCTCATGCCTGAAGCTCCTTAACATTGTGAAGGGAGTCTTGCACAGCCAGGCCTCATGTTGCTAGAGCATGCAAAAGGAAAAGACACAGGCATTGTTCTGTTGGTCTCTGTAAGGGCCGTATGCTAACCAGGCCATGGTTCCTATAGCAAAAGCTCTGCCCTGATGCATTAGCAGCGAGCCAGGCATGGGGTGCGCCCCACCCCCTTGTCACTGCTTTCCTTTTTAAAATGAATCATAATTTCTGCACTGGATATGAAGATGGGTTTACAGCTATTAGCCACCATATTAATAATTTAGAAAATACATGCCCAATCACTTGTGTTCTTTCCATTCTCTAGGAACACAGCTGCAGCCCTCCATTAGAATCGAGGGGGAAATGGATATTTTTTAGATGAGATATTTGGGCTGAATTATTAGGGTAGCCGGTACTACAAAATTACTAATAAACATTGCTTCTGGCTCAATTTAGCCTGAACTCAGTGAACCTAGCCAATAGTGACAAATCAAAATCTCTGAAATGCCCGATGAATGAATCTAACTAATCAAGGAACCCGGTAGGAAGTAGATGCCAGGATTAATGAGCCAGTAGTTTCACCATGCCATGCTGTTATTTCTTCACATAAATGCCCTCAGATGAGATTACCTTGATGTCAAGAAAAGGAGAAAAGGAAGATTATATTCTTCGACTGACAGGTTAACTACCACATTTCGGGAAGACACATCTTCTTGGGCTAAGTTTTTCTTTATCCTAAAATTAACATTTAACGTCCACAACACAAATTAAAAACACACTTACCTTTTTTTCTCCAAGAAATCACTGAGGACATTCCAAAAAATGTGTCCGAAAATCAGGATTTCTTCTGTATCTCTATGCACATCTACCTTGATGTCCACATCTACCAAATTCCCGTGCATCTCCTATTATGTATTCAAGACATGGCACCATCCCTAGGAGGCTGCTTTCCTACATATTTCTTTTGCTGTCAGCAAAAGGTGGGTGAAGTGCAGCATCATTTACTATACCACCACTTGTGTGCCACCCGTGATGGTATTTAGCACCAACATCGAGGAGAAAATAAAGATACAAGATCAATCCGTTGGCGAGTCCATCACAATGGACTTTGACGTCTTCTACCTGGGACGTGGTGATAGTATCCAAAGCACAATTCCAAGAGGCAGCACATCTAGCATGTTGCATCTATCTCCCTTGTGCTCTGAGAGTTTTCTTCAGTTGTGGCCTCTATTCTGGAACTTCGTTTACTATACTTTACAAGTTTTGAGTCAAACAACTACTTCTAAAGAGTAAAATTAATATGACGTGTTGCTCTGTTGTGAACACTTTTTCCCCCCTCCTTCAAGCTTGTGATTGAAATTGTCCCTCTTTTCAACTTCATTAAACTTTCAACCTCAACAGTTTAGTCCAGGTTGCCTTCCCCCACGTTAATGGCACATAAGCCTTTAAAATGTTTCAGGTTCTTAATACAAAAAGCCATTTCTATAGAAATAAATATTATTCCAGAGGCAGGTCAAGTGAAAATCTCTGTACACTCTCATTATCATATTGATAAACAACCACTCTTTTTTGAAATACAAGCATTTGGAGAGCATCTATCACTTTAGTTGATCTGCAACTTCTCATCAGTGCTCGGAGTTGCCTCATTTTTTCTCAAATCACAGATCCCATTTGCCCTGCCTTTGAGAAATACAATTTTTAAAGATTCCATTTAGCATCCTTTATTGCACTCTACATCATAAAGTTATGCTTTATAGCAGCATAAAAAAGCTGTAAAATTAGCATCCTTGTAAACAACCTTCCATGCTCACTAGTGAAGCAGTCTGTGATTTGTACTGATCTCTTAAATGAGACTTGAGATTACAGTGCTCACAATTTCAATTTTTTTAAAAAAAGAAAGAATGCTAATATATAGGGTGAGTGTGACAAAATGTAAAAACAAGAAAGAGTATTTTTCATCACTGATATTTTACAAATTTTGTATTGTGCTGCTTATTTCCCATTTATGTGAAGTCACAAATGAGCATGTTTTTCTCTTCTTCAATCAGAAACACTCTTCAGGAAAGCTCCAACTAGTCTGGGCGCACACCTACCATTTGGCCTAATTAAAATCCCCCAAGGTCCACGCTCTGAGTAAAAGAATAAAATAAGATGCACGCCGTTTCATCTTCATCTGCTTAAGGAGCTTCCATTTTGTGTCCATTTACTTGAGCGACCATCACAACAGTTTCAGATATTCGCCACGTCCGTCGCCCAGCGGTGGGCAATTGCTTTCAGGTACAGAGTGGCTGCGGGGTTTACACTCTGTAGCGCGAGTGTAAATCTTTTTACACTCTTTTAGCAATGAGATCTTTCTGCGGGGAAAGGGGGTGCGTTCTCAGTGCTTCTATTGACCATTCATTTTCAAACCACAAGACCGACTGGCGAGTCTTCCCAGAGAAGCCTGGGATGGATCTGCCTCCAGGTTTAGAGCCCATTCGCCACCTTCCCGCTCAGATACCCCCAAAACAGCAATGTTCCCGAGGCGTCTGGGACACGTGGGCACGCGGGCGCGAGGGGAGCTCGCACCCAGCCCAGATCCGGAGAGAAAATCCGGTGGGGAAGACCCTGAAAAGGTCCCCTCTGCCCTTGGCCTCCGGGGGCGCGCTGTCGCCCCACTGCGGCGGGCCTTCCAGCCGAGCCCGGCTCTGGAGACGCCCGGGGGC
>NW_022111373.1:73691560-73692912 GCF_000313985.2 Echinops telfairi | reverse complement strand
GGGTCTGACTTCTGGGGCTTCGGGCCTTCCAGGGCAACCCCCAAACTGAACCCCAGTTCCCCCAGGATCCCGCTCCACGGAAGCACGACTTGAAGCCCCTCTGCTGTTGGAAGGCACACCAGAATCCGTTCGTCTCTATATCACATACTGAAAATGGTTTTATTGTATCCATTTACATTGAACTTGATATAAACTTGTCCGGAAAAGTCAAATAATATGCTTTATATTAGCTCAAACATTTATTAAGAAAACCAAATTCCATAAATAAGCACAGACAATAAGTTAAAACATATCACAAACTGACCAGTATGTAACAAGAATGCTTTATCTACACAAAACATCCTATTTCACAGGCTTGCTCATTCTTAGAAAGCGCTTCTGTTCTCTGGGTTTGGCTTTGACCGGCACATGCAGAAAGAGCTGATTGTGTGTCTCTGTACAACGTTGCAGGGTTGTAGCTGTCCCAGTACACCCGCCGGGGCCGGCAGGGGCCAGGGAGGTGGCCGAGGGTCACTAGGGACGACAGGACGACCACGAAACCAGCAAGGGCACAGAGCCCGTGAGAAGAACGGAACAGAAAAGGAAGCAAACAAATCCCAGTGCAGAAGGGTCCAGAAAAGAGATGTGGCTTTTGCGTTTTACAAAAGGAATCTTTTTCTTGAGTGTTTATTTTATTCTTCCTTATAAAGAACTTATCAAAATGTGTCAGATCACCTCTTCTGGAGCACATGACTGCTTTAGTCTACTCCAGCCACCCAATCCACTGGCTTATTCCCCGTGAGCAGCCTGCCTTTCCTCCAATACCCTCACACGGTTGTGCTTAAGAAAATAAAAATAACATAAAATAAAAGCATTCTTTCGCAAGCCAATAGAGGGCCGCGTGGAGGGGCCTGGTGGATGGGGGAAGGGTAGGATGGAGTGAGAGGAAAGAAAGAGGAGTTCGAAGGAAGAATACAAGCAGAAATCAAAGTATCAATCGGGCCCTCAGATGAGGCTGTTGGTGGCTGATGCTTGTCCTCCTGTAAGACAAAAATCCCTAACATTGTGCTGTCCCTTGAACACGTCCATGTGTGACCTAGGTACACTGTGTTGCCAGTGTGTGTGTGTGTGTGTGTATGTGTTCGCGCGCGCGCGCGGGTTGTCTGACAGTGAGCGAGAGTGCGTGTGTGCGTGTGTGTGTGTGTCTGCCCACAAACCAGTCCATTGGTGTCTGATTTCAGATCCTGAGTCGACTCCCTGGTAAGTAAAATGGCGGGAAGGATGCTTTGGGTCGGGCGTGAGGCCGGGGAAGGAGCGAGGAGACAGGAGGCGGACGGGAGCGCGCGGAGGGGCCGCCAGCCCGACGGTGCGAG
>NW_022111373.1:73681900-73691249 GCF_000313985.2 Echinops telfairi | reverse complement strand
GCGCGGTATTAAGTGAAGCTCATGGAGACTGTGTGCTCGAGCGCCTTGCGGCGGAGGGAGGCGATGCTCGTGCCCCGCCACACGTCGCTGCTGTCCGGGGAGCTGCAAAGCTGGGGCGAGCCGGAGACATTGCTGGGACCGGGGAGGGAGGCGGGCACCATGCCGGGGAAGGCGGGCTGGTAGAGGTGCGACTGCAGCCCGGCGCCGTTGGAGCCCGCCAGGCTGTTGGACAGGCCCATGGAGTTGGGCGGCGGCCCGGCCGCCAGGCTGCACTGGGACAGCGACTGCGCCATGGCCTGCTGCCGGCCCAGCGCGGGTGGCAGCGGCAGCTGGGGCACGCCCGGCGTGGCGGCCGCCGCCCAGCGTGTGTCGTTGGCGTGGAAAGAGCACAGGCTGTCGCCCATGGCGGCCGCAGCGGCGGCCGCGGCGGACGGGAACTGCGGAAGGCCTGGCGTGGGCAGCAGCGTGCCCGGCGCGCGGAACACGTTGGTCGTCTTCTTGCGCTTCTTCCACTTGGCTCGCCGGTTCTGGAACCACACCTGGAGGGGGCGAGGCCAAGAGACAGACAAGGCACCGTTAGCGCGCCGGACCACCCGCACAGCTGGGGCTGGAACCCGAGGAGTCCCGGGCAGATACACTCACTCGGCTCTCCCGGAACCGCGACAGGTCCTCACACCGTGGGCTACACCCTGGTTGTTCACCGGTCCCTGGCAGCTGGCTCCCCGCGCACCGACAAGCAGAGGCGCCTGCGTTACAGGCCTGCCTCGCGCTGGAGCGCAGCGCACGGGCAAACAGACTGGTGCGGGTGTTCACCACGCCCCTGCACGTTGACAGGTTCTGTGCACTGCACAGGCACTCGGGTCTGCAGGCAGGCGTGTGTCAAGGTTCAACCCACAGGTGTACAAATGAAGATAAACATGTGTACCCATGTGGCTTAATAGCATGCCTTTTAACACTGATGGGGTATTGACTTTTCAGAAACGCTGGAAATTTGGAAATTGATGCAGGGCTGGGGATGACATCGCCAGTAACAAAATCAGAAGACAAAGGAAAGTCCCTAAGGCCACGTTTGACAGCGCAGAAAGGTATGGTGGGAAAGAGAGCCACTAAGCCAACATTGTTTGGGTCACTGCTGCCTTCTAATTCCTCAGATTGCACTTGATTCTACAACTCAGTCTTCGTGTTTCCTTCTCAAACGACGCCAAGGACACCTTTGTCTGTACTGTGGGATGTGTGGAAACTGCTGCTGGAGTCTGAGCCCCAGGGCCTTCAAGCCTATTCGGTTCAAAAACTTACTATCTCAAGCACCCAGGCCTTCAATTCCCTCAAGTCGCCCCCAGTTCATCTACATAGCCTAAAATCAAATTCTCTGGTCATTACAAATTAAAGGAGGTCAAGTTTATAGCTCACACTAGCTTTTTAATTTTGCTTTTCAGGGTCGGGGGAGGCATCTTTTCCAGAAAGACATATTTGATCAAATATCTCCCAAACGAAAAACGAGCCTCTTACACTTTCTCAACAGTAGCCTGATGATTTCAGACCTTCCCAGGCTCTTTGGCCTACAGATGTCAAATTCACTACGGCAGGAGATGAGTTCTGCCTGAAGTAAACCAAGTAAGCTGCCTTCTTTGGCACACATTTGAATGAGATCTCTCTCTTTCTCCAGAATAATTGCCATTGTGCCTACTTTAACACCTAGTCAGCTGGAGGTTTTCAGTACAAAATGTAAATGCTCAGGTATAAATTGAGTTTCTTCTTCGAATTTGGCAGACACAATTGGACACTCCCATTAGTGTTAAAAGCTTATTCACCCATTACTTCACTCTATTTGGTGTGTACTCTGTGAGCCTGAGTATCTTGAGAATGGATCAACCTACACTCATCTACATCAAGCACCACCCCCTCTTCAAGCCCCCACCGTACACAGTGGTGTTCTATACTCCTTTGAGGGAAGACCCACTCTTCCCTAACTAGTATGAATTGCATTGCAATCTTGGGGTCTTACTTGCCTCTCTGCCATACCTGTGAGGTCACCCACCACTTTGTCTTTCTCTGGTTTCTACCCCATTTCCCACGTTGACTGCCTACCCAAGTGTCTGCGCAGACCCTGAGTGGCTGGCTTGGTGGATTAATGAGGCAGCAGAGGCCTCGATGGTGGATGAGATCAATGCAGCCCACTGCAGATTGAGCTGTTAGCAGGTGGCTTTGAGGGGCCCATCCAATGCTGAAATGGGGGGGGGGGCAGCAGAGGGAGGAAGATGGGACAGAGCCCTAGACCAGGATGTGACCAGGAGTCCAAACATGCCACACCCAGATAAATTTTTGAGAGATATTTGTAATATCAAAATGGGTTCCTAATACCAAAATGTTTGCATGTTTGGGGCAGGGGTAAGAAGAGCAAACAAACAAACAGAAACACAGAGGGTTAGCCCTACAGCATTTCATTAGAAAATCGGACTGCCAGAAAGGTTTCTAGTTTATGAACAGGCCAAAAGAGCAGCAGAAAATAACTAAATATTAAAGGAACCATCAAAAATCGTGCTCAATTATGTTTGAGGGTTAGTAGTCAAATGGCTGGTACAACATTTTTTATGTTTCATGGCTTAGTGGGATTGAAGGGGGGAGATTTGCATGGGATCTGTGCACTTCATTCCAACCTATGATGCATATGTTTTTAAAATGTGAAATGTTTCCACTTGAAAACTAGAGCATGACGCATTAGAATGCAGGCAAAACCTAAGGGAGATTTAGAGAATGCACAGAGGACAACTCCAGAAAATACCTTAACCAAAGTCACAGGCCAACTTTGTACCCGGTTTGAAATGCAGCTCTTCTCTAAGAATGCTTAATACAACAGTGAGGATCTAATGGAGGTTGGAATCTAAAAATCCGCTTTCATGATATCTGCTGTTACAGTAATATAGACATACTGTAAATGTATTTTAAAATATATAGCCCGTTTAATTCTCTAGCTATAAATGGCTCAGAAATGGAGAAAGAGGAGGAGAGGGAGAGAAGATTAACACACACACACACACACACACACACACACACCTCGAAGCAAACGCTTTATGAAGATCTCATTGGAATCCAGCAAATGATTAATGTGAAGATTTGGGAGGAAATCTGGGGAGCTGTATTAAAGCCTAGATCTCAGGTTCATTTCGATCAGCCAGCCGTGAACTCTGGGCTGAATTCATTACACTATAATAGTGCTGGGAGAGGAAGAAAATGCAATTTCTCATTCCATTAGAAAACTAGAAAATACTCTCAGCTTGTCCCCCTATTAAGATGTGGCAGGTGACAGGGCCATTCTGGGGGACACGGTCAATGGAATTACAGCACATTATTTTTGTTCGAATAAAATATTGAAAGGCAAGCCTGACTGTGCAGAAGTTATTTCACTGATTTGGTTTTTATGTAAATAAAATATTGAAAGTTAATTAATCCATGCTAGAGACTAATGATTATGCTTATTATATTGCATTTGATCGCATAATTTGCATGATTCTCGCATTGCTGCTTAATAAGCCATTCCAGGTTATAAATAATTCTGAAATTGGTTTCTAATAATGGCATGCTATAAAAAGAATGGTTTTATTACAGTCGCCAGAAAAGGGGAGCAGTATCAGACATGAAATTGGCCTCCATGTGAGTAGAGTTGCTCTAACAAATCCCTAAAAGTGTAATGTATGCCAAAAAGAAACAGAAAGTAAATAAGTATCTTGTATAATTTAGCCTGAAGTCAAAAAGCATTTTTAATTGCAATAAATTAAATGTTTAAATCATTTTTAATCCATGTGAGGGTCCACATACTGAAAAAATGTGTGGCAATCTGTTAACTATGAAGAAACCTATAAAGTACTCATCATATAGGAACATAAACCAATTACTATTTAATTTGGATTTGGTCAAGGAGCAAAAGTACAGTGAATTGTGAAGTAAATACATTTTCCATAAATTATTTTTGCACTACATAATGTTAATCATCTTGAAATGTTAATTAAGAAGGTTATGTTGATCTGATTACTTTTTAAACTATGGAACATTATTTTTAAAAATATTGAAATTGCCATTCTTTTAAATTGTTTCTATCATCAGCCTAAAGCCATTATCTCTGGTTGAACATTATGCTAGAACCATTAAAGTACTTTGTCTCTTTCATCTTGCAAATTCTTTTGTGTACTTTTTGAAAGCAACTGTTCCTATTACATAGCTTACATTTTATTTCACTTAAAACTTTGTTATTAAAAGAATTATTGTCATTAACCTTTGGAAGAGCTAATAAAGTTTAATAGACTGGTTTCTTTTTGAATATATATAATCAGTTGTACAATTGTGATTATGAGTTCTATTTTAATGCAAACTAATAACTAGTATGGCTAGGTTAAGCAACCATTTTTTAATTATAAAACAAAAATTAATATGTAATAAGATTCTCTACAAATGCATTTGTAAATTTCCAGTTTCATTTTAACACCTCAGTATTATAATTTGCAGTAGTGGCGGTATTTGAAAGGTCTTTATTTACCTGTAAGAGCTTGAGCTCAATTTCAGATTTAGAAAAAGGTATAAGGTAAATAAAATTAAAGAGCATTAACAATGTATTTGCACAATTCAATTTGCACTCTTTTGTGTGTAATGTTAATGGCCAGTTAGTGGTTCAGGTTTTCAATAATTCCCTAAGAAAACCACTCAGATTTCTACTGAGTAAATATATCAATCATTATGTTATATTCTTAATATTACCTTATTAATTTGAGGACTTTCCATCCTCAATGACATTGATATTCTGATTCTTTGTGTAGAAACATGTGCCGTTCCCACCCCCGTTTGCACTATCTTTGAAATGCTAAACTTAAGAATACTTAAGACTGTGATTAATTTCTTATAACAGCGGGTTCTAGCTCAACCAATTGGGCTGATAGAAAACACCTACGTCCGAGAAGCAAAGGAAGCTTTTCAGCACCACGGATAGTTCGAGACTAATTGAGTCTCTTCCAATTTCACCACCAGCACCTGTCCATGAAATATTTGACATATTCTTTTCATTCGTAAAAAAGGGGGGGGGGATAAAATACCTTGGATTTAATTAGGCATATGCTTTTAGTCCTCAGTTTTCAGGAGAGGTATAGATGTGCTTTTCTTGATGATTTATTATTTTCAACTTGGATGGTGATTGGACAGATATAGGGGGGTTAATAATGATTTTGTCTACTACCTGTCAACCTTTCCCGGCCGCTCCTTTCTTCTGGCCGTGTGCACAGCAAAAAGTCGTCTTTTTTTTTCCTTCTTAGGGGAATCTACAAATCTAAGGCTTTGGCCGATCACTCCAGTTGCCCTTGTGGACCACCGCCCAGCCCCCTGGCAAATAGTCAAGCTAGAGGATGTTTTTGTCTGAGCAGGCTGGAGAGTCCTATTCAGAAGAAGCCGCAGGGTGTGGTTCCTGACCCCCCAAATAAGGCACCTGTTCTGTCGTCCTACTTCCTCCCTTTTTATATTGGGTGTGTGAGTGTGGCGTCCTGAATTTATCCAGGCGCTTAGCACAAACTCATTAGGGATCGTGAAATACTTGTCAATTACACGGGCGAGCGTTGAGGTGCGCGCTCTGTTTAGGCGCCTGGGAGCCGGCGGAGATTCCCTCCTCCAGTGGAAAAAGTCAGCCTGGCCACTAACTGAACAATGCGGGCCTCAGGTTTCAGGTCTCTAGAAGGCTGTGGATACGCTGGTGAGAGTGGGGTGCGAATGGGGGTCCTGCACGCCCACTGGAGACGGCGATCGGGCACAGTGGGCAGAACAGGGGCTAACCAGAAACACAGAATCGGCTGAGACGCAGCCCAGGATCCAGGCAGAAGGGAAACCCCTTTCCCCTTGGCTTGACCCTCCCGCGCCTCCTGGCCCGGCGCCCTAGCCCAGCGTACCTGCACTCGGGACTCGGTGAGGCCGATGCGCAGCGCCAGCTCCTCGCGCATAAAGATGTCGGGGTAGTGAGTCTTCGCGAAGCTCCTCTCCAGCTCGTTGAGCTGGGCTGGGGTGAAGCGCGTCCGGTGGCGCTTCTGCTTCTGTTGGCCTTGCTGCTGGCCCGCTTGGCTAGGGTTCGGGCCGCCCTGCGGCCCCGGCTGCTTGTCGGGGTCCTTGGCGCTCACCGCCAGCGAGGCCTGGGTAGAGCCCACGGTGGTGATGTCCTCCCCTGGCAGCAGCGTGGTTCCCTCGACCGGGTCGGAGTTGGGCGCCAGGTCTCCGGGGTGACCCCCGGGGTCGGAGCCCCCCACGCCCAGCCTACACTTCACCGCCTCCCGGTGGCCCAGAAGCTCGGCGGCATCTTTCATACCTGAGAAGGCAAGAGGGTCGCGGTCACTACTTTCCTGACGAGGCCAGGAGGGACTGTCCTCCCGGCGTGGTCCTCCGGCAGACTCATTCTCGGCTCCCTGCGCGCCCGCGCGCGCCCCTCGGACGAAACTCCGGGCGTGCTCATCGGAGTTCCCCGGGATCTGGACAGCTAGGCTGGGGTAGCAACTCCCAGCCCTTGCCCTTCTCTCCTCCGCAGCAGGCTCGCGTAGCAAACAGCACACGCTGTCGTCTCTCCCACTATAAAACATTCCCAGGCCCGGCCATAAAACATGCTCTGAGTTCCTTGCATAAACCGTACCTCGGCGCTCCAGTAAACCAAGAGCAAGTCGTGGGGCTGGAAGGAGGACAAGAAATGAAAGGATTCTTTGGCTGCAGCCCCACCTGCCCTTTGGCAACCGGCGAACTCTTGCTCGCTGGTCCTTAGCCGATCGCCCTCTCACCTTCCTGAAGATGAATGTGTCTCCAAGCCTTCCACCCCGCGAAATCAACCCAAATCAGCTCCGCCTCCCCCTCGAATCAGAGAGAATGTTTGGGGGAAATGGAGTCACATCCATCACCCACGATTTCTAAACCGGAAACCCAGAGCCCAGGCACCCAGACAACATTAACCAAACTCTTAGAGACAGGGTAGTGGATCGAACTTGAGAGAATTCAACTTTTTCTTCCCGGAAAAAATAAAGGGCGCGTTCCTCTGAGCCCCTTGCAGAAGGCGGGATGCCCGTGAGGGTGAATGGGGCTTTTCGCCTTTCCCCACAGCACACTTAGCAAATCCAGCTGCATGGCAGAGGCTGCGCCTTCTTGCCAGATTTTTACCGACTGGCCCATATTTACACGGGGAGGAATAAGGTGAGGGATAAAGAGAAAGGAGGAAGGGGGAAATGCACAGAGAAAGAGAAAGAATTCCCAAATAAAAATAAATGGGAGGGGAGAGAAGAGAAACACCTCCTAACAAATTATCACGGGGTGGATCGCCTTTCAAAAATATAAAGGGGGTGGGGAAAATTAAAAATAAGAAAAACAAAAAGTAACAACATTCCCCAACTCCTTTTTTGGATCTACATATTCCATAGATTTTTTTTAATAAAGACGATGTTAAATCAAATTAAACTTTAATGCAGCACAATTACTTTTAAAGAAATTAGTCCATTTAGGGCGCATTAAGGTAAAATAAGGAACAAATTGACAATTTCCTGCCCCGGCTTCTCCTGGCTGCCAGGGCGAGAGGCGCGCACTCACCTAGCCTAGCGTCCAGGAGGTCGGCGTGAGACAGCATCGCGCACCGCTCCAGGGCGAAAGCTGTTCCCCCCCAAATTTTAGCGGCTTTAAGTTATTTAAAATAGATATAAGCTATAAGCTATACGATATAGATATATATAGATCACCTAAATGAAAGAAAATTCGGTTTGTGGTTAAAAAGGGGGCTTCTTGCATTATAATGTCCTTTAGAGAGACGGGGAGGTGCTTAACAGTTGAATGAACCCGTGAGCAGCTCGGCGAGGGGACCAATCAGGAGGGCAGCCTGCAAATGTCAGCGCCCGGAGAGTCCCCCACTCCGCCCGCCCGCGCCCGCCCGCCCGCGCGCCCGGAGGAGGCGGCGGCAGCTCAGGCGGCTCCAGCCCCAGGGCAGCAGCCCAAGCGGTGGCGGCCGCCGCGGCCTCTCCGGGCTTCCGAGCCTGGCCCTAGTTAACGCTTCCTGGCGGTTTTCTCCGGGTACACGTTTCCTTTCCCCCCCTGCCCCGCCCTGCGCCCTTCAAAGGCGCCGCTCTCCCGGAGCTGGAATCTGCCAGGGGCAAGGGCAGGGCAGCCGCTAGCGGAGGGCATGACACCCGCGTGACCCGGGAGACGCCCCCGCCCGCGCACGCTTAGCGGCCCTGCTTGCGGCTGCCCTAGGCAAGCCATCCTGGACACCAGGAAACCGCGCCGCCGCCCCGGGACGGTTCCCGGACTTCCCTGCCGCCCAGGTGGTCTGAGCCCGCAATTCGGCAACTCGGGCGCCGCGTCTGGGGCCGGGCCTACAAAGCCCAACGGAGGGCCCGGAACTCCGAGCGCAGAGCGGAGTGGGCCTCCAGATGCCTCTCGGGGTCGGATCCGGCTCTCTGCACCCTTTCCGCTCGTTCCCTGCGGCAAAGCGGTCCTCAGTGGGGTCCACGCACGGCATCGACCCCTAACCCGCTCTCCCGGTCAAAGTTTTCAGTTCAGCTTGGCCCCCAAACTCTCTTGAAGGCTGTAAATAAAGTTTAGTGTTCTTTATTTTCCTCTTGAATATGTTAAACTACTTGAACAATTTAAAGTGCTTTGCACAAGTGAAGCGAACCATTTCTAATGTTCTGATTTTTCAGAGCCAGCCAACAACAAAGTTTAGATTAGTAATATATTTCTAACCAGAGTAATTTTCAAGATCATTAGGCATTTATGTAATTAGTGCCAAATCTATAAGCTTTTATTACGATTATTAGAGTAAAATCAGTATAAATTTGTACTAATTTACTACTGTTTAGACTTGGCTGTCAAGCTCGGAGGTTCTTATTGTAAATGATAACTGAGGAAATTAAGTGCAAAATTTTGTACCATTTCTGATCTGCTCCTAAACAATCCGTTTCAATTGTATTTGCAGCAGAACGTAATGCCCCTTTAAAGTTATTTGACTTCTATTTTTATTTGCAACCCAAGAAAAATGCCTTCTACCCAGGCACAATGAAAACTGATATTTACCACTCCCAACTTGATTAACATTGATTTTTAATTCGAGAGTGATGCAATTAAGATTATTCATTTAGTGCAAATAAAGCTTCCACAAAAGGGTGGCCCTATGAAGTCTGTTTTAAATAATACCGAGCAAATGGCTTTTTTTGTTCGCCGTCCAATTGACTTACACAAAACATTGGAAATGCTGCCTGAGAGCAGATGCGAGAGGAAGCGTGTGTGTGTGTGTGTGTGTGTGTGTGTGTGTGTGTGTGTTTGTGCAGCTGTGTGACAGGGACCGAGCAAGGAGACAAAG
>NW_022111373.1:73677039-73681800 GCF_000313985.2 Echinops telfairi | reverse complement strand
CAAATAAAGCTTCCACAAAAGGGTGGCCCTATGAAGTCTGTTTTAAATAATACCGAGCAAATGGCTTTTTTTGTTCGCCGTCCAATTGACTTACATCCCCATTTTGGCCCCCGAGAGGGTTCTTGTTTCCAGTTTTCTCGTGCGTGTGTGTGTGTGTGTGTGTGTGTGTGTGTGTGTGTGTCCTCAGCTGTGTGACAGGGACCGAGCAAGGAGACAAAGGAGGCAGCAAAGCGGACTCTGGGGCAGTTTTGTTTCCTCCTCAACCCACCGCTGCCAGTGCCCACCCCACCCGCGTGTACTCGCGCGCGCGCGCGCACATGAACACACACGTCTGAATCCCAAACACCGGCCACACCAGCTCCTTCGGAACTGGGGAGACCGCTTCCCAGGAAATCCGGGGCCTGACTGAACCAGCAGCCGCTGCAGCCGCTGCGGACACGGCCTGGGTGGGGCTAAGGCCCAAGACGCCGGGTTCCTCCCGTTCCGGGGAGCCCAGGAGGCGGCGGGGTGCCTGGGAGTTGCCAGGATGGTGGGTTAACTCCTGAAAGGTTTTGTCCGGGAGGAGAATACCGAGACCTAAAGCCGCCACTGTCCCTTCAATGAATGTCCTTTCTCCTCAAACAAAACCTCAAATCTAGAAGTTGGGGCGCTGGGCATGCTCGGCAGAAGGAGGCGGTTCCCGGTGCCGGCTGGGCGGCGTGTGCCCTGGAGGTGCCCGAGCGCGCACCTGGCTGCGCGCCTCAAGGAGCGCACAGAGGGGGTTCTAGCTAGCTGGCTGGAGCCATGGGATATCTCAGTCCAGCGGGCAGCGGCCAAGGGAGGGAGAGGGTCTGAGGACCCGTCGGGGCCTGGAGGGGTATCCCTGGAGCGGCACCCCGCTCCTACAAATCAGCCGAGCGGCGGCGGTTCGAACCGCTGAGGCCTGGCCCGGGGCGGGGAGGGAGGGCAGGGAGGCCGCGGCCTGGGAAGGCAGGAGCCCGAGCGGCAGCGGGCGCCGGGCGCCGGGCTCCGGGCGCCGGGCTCCGGCGATGGGAGTGTATGCACAACCACGGCTGTCCTCGGCCCACTGCCGCCCCCGGAGCAGCCGAGGCCTGGCGTGTCCTCCCACACGCACTCGCTCGTAGATTCCGTTTTGTTGTATCTTTCAGGTCGATAAATAAATGTGTAATAGTTAATGTGAAGACACATCAGAGTAATAACAATGGGACAAAATCAAAGGATTATCCATCTCTGTTAGTAACTGCTGAATAACAATGTTGCGGCGTGATTGATAGCCCGCTTCATTTTATGACTTTTCTATTGGTCTTGATTTTTATAGCAGTATAAACAAACTAAATCATTTCTTCCAAGACTTCAGAGCAGAACGCATCTCAGCGAGGAGTTGGGGGCAAAGGGAGAAAGGAAAGGGGAAAAAAGAGTGGGGGAAGTCTACGGAGTGAGAGGCGGTGGGGGGGACGCGGGGGGCGCGGAGGTGGGGAGGGCGTTAGCTGGAGCCCAGAGTCAGAAGCCTGCTGTTAGCGCGCGTGGCGAGGAAAAGGGCCGGAGTCTGGATGTGAACTGCTCGCCTGCGCCCGGTTCTCTCTCGGCAGCTCGTTTCGGCCAATGTCTGAATCCACCTGGGCAGCGCCTGAGATGTATTTACCAGAGTTTCATTCCCCGTCATCTTCCCACGTTCCTGGGGCAGCCGGGAAAGTGCCGGTCAGGCCCATTGCTGTTGATAATTTAAGGCATTTCCCACATGATCATGGGAGCTGAAGTCCCTAACAAGGCGAGGCTTTAGCGCAATGGCCCCCAAATCTTCGGAATGACAAGAATGTCTTCAGAAATCACTTCAAAGCAAAGTAAAAGGATTTTCTATGACGGATCCAGTGATTTTTCCTCAATAAATAGGTTTTAGATTGTTACACACACGTAGAAGTGGAACAAAGGGAACTACCAGAAAATATATTGGTTGCCCCTAATAAAATTTATTTAGACAGTTTACTTCTCATAAAAAATAGAGATTGAATTTTGTACAAGAGCCTGCCAAGGGGTTATGCACAGGGAAATCATTTTTTTTCCCTTTCTCCTTTTCCCCCTTCTCCTCTTCAAGGAAGCACGAAAGGCGCGGAAGGCCAGGGAGCCTGCTCCTGCTTCTGCCGGGTCTCCACCCTAGACCTGGGCGGAGAGCCAACTCTGGGCTTTGAGAGAAGTGGGGTTTTCCAGGAGATACATGCAAAAGTACTTTAAGAAACAGAATCTTGATGACCGATTATGTAAACTACAAGGGCAGTGACCGCAAAATCACGGTCTTTCCTGTCTTCTGCTGTCCCATTCCAGAGCCATACTTAGAAGGATAGTGGGCTTGGGTTGGGAGGTGGGATGGCGTTGGAGACCTGGCACCAAAAGCCTAAAAGATAGTTGTATGCTTATGAAGCTTGCAAATCTGATGATCTAATTGTATTTCTGCATTCATTACCAATCCTTTGGAGAGAGAATAAAATATACGTATATCCCGGGTGCCCAGGGAAGAACTGGGTAGTGTGCCCAGCGCCCTAATTGCCTTTTCCCCTTACAGATGCCTGGGTGTTTATTAAATGTAACTTTCGGCTGCTTGGGTTGTTTGTAAACTGCTCTCTTCTCTGCAGACAGTGGGCTGAATATGGCGCGTTATTATTCACATTCCTGCTATTAAATGCTGAATTGTAACATTGTTCCCTTTAATGAGAAGCGCCTCCCTCAATAATTAACGATCTCACATTTTCCTATTTTCTTGCCTGATGAAAAGAATCAATTTTAATTCGTAGTAAATTACAGCCATGCTTTGGGGTATTATTTGCTTACAGAAAACAAATCAAGTGACTTGAACACTCCTGTTTACTTTTCCAGATACGCAATAACCCAACAGCAAGGGCAATCAGATCGAGTTCCAGACCTGCTTTAGAACCGGAACAAGAATAAAGGCCGGGCAAGTACTGGGAGGTGGGAGGGCGGGGATAAAAGAAGCTTTTGAGTAAGCTGTGTTTGTGTGTCTTTCTAGAACAATGGCAGCCACTTTACAAACATCCTAAACCAGGAGCCAGAACCGAGGCCAGCCCCCACCCCACCCCCAGCTTCCCTCCACCCCCACCCCCACCCTCACCGGGTGCTGGGAAGGGGTCACTGGGCCACAACTGTCTAGTGGGACTGCGTGGTATGTGACTTCTTGGGGGGGGGGGGCGCGCCCATTTGAGACTGTGGAGTGAGCAGGCCAGCCACGGCACCGGGAAGGCATGATGAGAGGGGGGGGCGGGCATTCCACACTTATCTGCAAAACAGAACTCTCCCGAGGTTCCGGACCGACCCAGGCCACAGCCCAGGAAGGCTTCAGCTGAGGGATGGAGCCTGGCCCCTGCAAAAGCGTCCTTAGCTTGCGGTATGGTCCAGGCTCTAGAGGGTAGAAAGAGGAGCCTTTACCCGATTGCAAACGGGCCGGAGCCCAGTCCAAACTCGCCTTTCCCCGGGCCTCTCCCGACTAGGAGCGCCGGGGGTTCGGGCCGCCGGGCAACAGCATAGTGACAACGTTGCTGCAGGAGCCCTACCCACAGGTTCCACAGTCCCTAACCCCCATGGAGCCAAACGCCAGCTTCCAGACTCCAGCTTTTTGTTTGGTTGCGTTATTTTTACGCGCAGGGAGCTAGGCTGCGTGTGCGAGGCGCGGATCCTCGTGTGTGCGCTCTTGTGAGCAGGGCTCACTTCTGCTCACTCGTGCCGTGGGGACGCACCGTGGGCGGCGGCGGAGCAGAAAACTCGCTAAAAAGAGTATGATTTCTCAGGCCTCCGGGAACCCTGTGGCAATACTCGATATATATGTGTATATATATGTATTTCCTGAAATATCGTTTCCCACGCATTTACGTTTGCGGCTACAATCAGCCAGTCCACCTGAATGATTCTTCCAGGACGCTGGTCTGTTCCCTTCTCCCATCTCTCCCTCTTAACCACTGGCCCAGTGGCCCTCAACGCGGAAGGCTGAGCACAAAACAAAGACGGATCAGTATCTCCCACCGACCCCCTTCTCTCTCTCTCTCTCTCTCTCTCTCTCTCTCTGCCTTTTGCCGAGCAATTTTAATGGCTCCAATTAGCCATGCGGACCATAATAAGTAACACAGGGATTCTGTTTGCATGCGCTAAGTTCCTTCCTTTGCAGATTTCTATTTACTCAGAATAAATAATCATATATCAGTTATTCAGTTAGGTGACAAGGCTAGTAATTGGAATAAAAAGAAAAACATCTCATCCTTATCTCTTCCTATAACTAGATATAGCGCTAATAAGACTGCATCAATCTTATCTAGCAAATAAATAAAATAGACAAACAAACAAATTCGCCTCCAACAAGTTAATGCGGTGTATCTGAGTGGAAAGTAGATATTTTCACGCATTCTGGAGATGAGGAGTGACTTTTAATAAAATCACAAGAAAAACAAATGTAATTCCGCAAGCCATTTCTTCGAGCTGCCGGCGCTCGCCCGGTCCCCCTCCCTGTCGCGCCCCGCGGAGCGGCGGGGCCCAAACCAGTTCTCGCCCGAAGCCGCGCGGCCAGTCCACTCCCACCCCGCCGCTTCTTCTCCAGCTAGCTGGTACTGGGGGGGGGGGGGCGGGGAGGAGGACGGAATGAACAAAAGTATATTCTTTCCCCCTTGTCTTTCTCCTCTGGAGCCGACTCTTCTTTTTGCTCCGTTTCCTCTTTCCTAACGCTCCCCCTTTCTGTTTTCCTTCCTTCTCCGGTCCTTTCTTCCT
>NW_022111373.1:73673817-73676317 GCF_000313985.2 Echinops telfairi | reverse complement strand
CCAGCCGTCCGGCCGCGCTGTCCGACCCAGCACGGCGCAAAGGGGGCGACGCCCGGCGAGGGACCAGCCGGCTGCTCCGCGGCTCGGCCTGAAGACCTGGATTTGAACCAACAACCCGAAGGGGAGCGAGCGCACCGAAGAAGCCAGTGGGAGGGAGGAGCCCTTGGTAGAGCAGGTGGGAGAGCAGCGAGAACCCCTGGGCGCAGGGGCAGCTCCGTAGGGTGACTGTTAGTGCTACTGGGAGAGAGCCTGCCCCAGCACACGGGGGCACAGAGGCAGGTGTACAACCACTCCACGAGGCGTCCCCCGCAGCTTCTCCCCGTATTCCCCACACCGCGCTCCAAAGTTGGTGAAAGTCCTGCACAACGAACGCAAACCCTCAGTCTTTTCGGCGCCTGCTTTGAAAAGTTTTGGATCCTATCTAATCTGTGCTAAAGTGGTAGCACTGACCTTTCTGATTTGTTAGACTTCCATCAAGCCTATTTTACATCAAGCCCTGTGCCTATGCACGGTCCCAAGGTTCAGATGTAGAGAGAACTCAGTATTTGTTTCTAATTAGGGTATAAACCCCCCTCCTGGATGCAGCTCCATCATTTGGAACGATTCTCATTTAGAAATGGAAATTCGCGTTATCCACACAAAGTGGTGGTGATGGGACCACTGTTTACTGAGCAGGTTGATCTATGTTGGAAGCCCATTGGTGTTTGGGGCGCAGGGGAGTGAGAGATGAACAGAAGGGACAGATCCCTTTCGCCTGCTGGGACTTACAGTCCAGCAGGCCCTGAGCTGAATTTCCCCACCGTGGTAGACGGTACCACCAGGCATTTGCACGCTGCTGGAAAACTAGGTAAAATGGGATGTCCTTTGGTTTGTTTCCGTGGGAGCAGCTAACCTTCTCACCTCCCCAACCAGTGTTTGCCTGCGAGTCTGAGGAAGAAGTTAGTTGATATATTATTTTTACTGGGTATTAGGAGTTAATGTAAACACCCTTCCTGGGAGGTTTCCATTTGCAAGGAACAGAGGTGTCTATGGATGGCTTCCCTGCCCCCCACCCCCCCAATCTGTGTCTAGTGGTAGTGGGAAGCTAGATAGTAGGATTTGACACTATCCAAATGATTGCTTCCCTCATTGCCCTCACTAACTCTGGTGGAAACGCTTGCTTGTGTTTAAAAAAAAAAAGTTTGTTGGAGGTGTTCTTGGTCCCTTTCAAGAATTTGATGTAAGTTGTGACCCTCCTCTGCTTCAAATGCTTGCGTTTGCAAACAGCTTCAAAGGATTCCTGACCCTCATAAACCCACCTATGGATCCAAAGTTATGAAAGAGTGGAGTGTGTGTGTGGGGTGGTGGTGGTAATCCTCCAATATTTATGGTTAAGAAATCATGCAAGTCTCCTGGTGGGTTCTAGCAAGAAATCTGAACCTGGGGAAGAGCTAGGTCAAGATCAGAAAGAAATGGCCAAACCTGTAAATTCCAACAAAACAACTGATTAGACGATGCAGTCTAACAGATTAATAACTAATTCCTATCTGCCACCTGACTCAAATATTGGGTGATATGAACTCAAATTGATATGCAGTTTTTGCCATGTTGCAAAGAATTGTCAGGAAAACAGCTTTGTCTGGGAGCGGCATTCCCTCCGCCCTCCTTCCTCCCCCAAGACATAGTCCCTAGGCAGTTGACACCGTGTGTGTGTGTGTGTGTGTGTGTGTGTGTGTTTTCTCCTCTGGAGCCGACTCTTCTTTTTGCTCCGTTTCCTCTTTCCTAACGCTCCCCCTTTCTGTTTTCCTTCCTTCTCCGGTCCTTTCTTCCTTGCGTGCCCCACTCTCCCTCTCATTCCTTCATTCTTGTCTTCTGCCCGCTTCCCTTTCCTTGCTCTCTCTCCCCTTTCTCTCGTCTCTCTTCCCCTCTTTTTCCCCTTCTACACCCCCTCTGGGCTCCCCACCCCACCACCCCTTCCGGCCCGTGCTCCCTCCCGGCAGCCCAAGGGCGGCTAATTCCGGGCGTCTATATTCACTCAATTAGAGAAATCTACAGAGAAGATCGATCTTCCATCTGCAGACATGCCAGCTTAACAAATTAGATTCTTGTTTCGTGCAGGTGATTTGGTGACAGTTGGGGAATTAGAAGTAATAAGTTGTTGTGTTTGAGCCCGGGCCCCCGCCCCTCCCCGCCCAAGAGCCCCTCGGCCGCCCGGGCACCCCCTGCCGCCCCCGCCCCCCCACGGCCGGCCCGCGCCCGCCGCCGCCGCCGCATCCCCCGCCGTAATTAGTGCTGCTGCCCTCCATGTGGGCTCGATTAAACCGTGATTTAGCCGAAAGAAATATAATTATGGCTGCAAATAAAATAATCAGCATTGAAGAGCGATTTCCTTAATGAGATGGAGCGGTTGCACGTCACGGAGTAAAGGGGTCTCATTAAGAGGTGGTAATGAGGCTTGGGTGGATGTGGATGGTGCCTTTACAAAATAGCCCAACTCCTTCGCAGGCCCGCCCGCCCGAAG
>NW_022111373.1:73666385-73673717 GCF_000313985.2 Echinops telfairi | reverse complement strand
TGTGTGTGTGTGTGTGTGTGTGTGTGTGTGTGTGTGTGACCTCATTTGACAGTGGGTCCTAAAAACATAGACCTTGCCCTAGGGAGCCATGGAAGCAAGTGTGATTACCATTCACACACAGGGACCACAGAGAGTGAAGGGTGATTAAAAGTGTGTCTTAAAAAAAAAAAGTGTGTCTTAAGCCCTCTAAAGCTCTCAAACCCAGAGCTTAAGCTAAGTCTCTCATTCATTCCCCAAAGCATTTTACACACTAAGGCCTGAAATCCAGCGTCTGGGCAGCCTGCTCTACCCCACGCACTTTCCCAAGTTGCCAACGTGTGTATCCTGAGTGTCTTCCCAGCACAGGGGGATAATCTTTCCTGGGTGCTTCAGATTTGCTCTTTCCTCTCAATTTCCCAGAGGCCCCCAAGCCACCCATTAGGAGGGTTGTTGACTTCTCTATATACATATAGAATCTCCCCCCCCCCCTTTTTTTGGTTTCTCTTCCCTTTTTATGTAACATCTGAGGTAGGGTGGGGTATGTATATTCATTAGGATACATACTAGGCTGTTGTAACAGAAACCCCCAAATAAAATGACTTTGGAAAGATAGAATTTTACTTCTCTTACACATAACTAAAACAAAAAACAAAACCTCGGTGCCACCAAATCAGTGCCAACTCACAGAGACACTCTAGGACAGGGTAGAACTGCCCCTGGGGTTTGCCGAGACTGCAGATCTTTATGGGAGTAGAAAGCCTCATTTTTCTCCAAGGAGCATCTGGTGGTTTCGAACTTCTGACTTTGCTGTTGTCCAATATGTCACCAGGGATCCTTCCCACATAACAGTCCAAGACCGATATGGCAGCTCCAAAATGTTGAGAATCCAGATTTTTAAAAATTATGGCTCTGCCTTCCTCAGAATTTGCCTCCCATCTTGTATTCTAAGACGCCTGCTCCAGTTCCTGCCCTCAACTCTGGGTTTTAGGGAGCTGAGATAGACGATAAGAAGGATCACTCCCTTTTCCTGTTAAGGGCATAACTGAAAAATGCAGTCAACGCTTCCTTTTCCAATACATGTCTCAGAATGTAGCCAAGGGGTTCCAGGGCTTACCTGCTTTGAGAGGGGCAAACCTGTTATCACTCAGTCATTTAGGACTTGGTCTCTATCCTCATTAATCCCTAGTATTTATTTGTACTGCTGGAATGGTGCACACGGGAGCCATGGGGGCTTCGTGGTTGGTTGCAGGTTGGGCTGTGAACTGCGCAGTCAGCAGTTCAAAACCGCAGCAGCTCCATGAGAGAAGGCTGGCCTTTCTACTTCCATAAACAGTTACAGTCTCAGAAACCCAAAGGGGTTCTGAGTGAGCATTGACTCTATGGCAATGAGGGTTTGGGGGGAGGGCTGAGTGCATGTATTTCGGGGGAACGGGTCAGGGGAGGGAGCTAGAGCTGTCATTTTGGATCCTGTCACAGTGCAGCAGTCCAAGGAAGAACTGGTGGCCACTTGAACCAGAGGAGAGCCGTGGAGGATGTGATCAGTGGTTGCACTAGCCACTTGAGGAGAAAAGGCCTTTTGAAATTCAATTCAAAGTATTTAAAATCAATAAACCTTCATAGGTTCTGGGTTCTCAGACCAAAGGAAATAGCCCATGGTACCATCTTACCAAATGCAAAGAAGCAAGGTGAGGCCTTTGAATGTATAGAGAATGGAGCGATGTGCCCTATGAAATCACCCTAAAACCCAATGAGTTTCCATCTGGAAAGATGGGGAGCAGAAGGGTGGTGTGACCAAGGTGTACACCATTCAGGAAGATCCTAAACAAGCAAACATGCCTTAGGAGACAACGAAAGGAGCCCCTTATCCAGGGGAAATGAAACTTGTGGAATTCTTTCCTTCCAAGAGATGGGAGGGTTCAGTGGCTATAAATAATAGTGATTTGAACAAGTCAGAAGTTGATTTTGCTCTCATTCAATCCTTCAGGTGTAAGAAATCCAGGGCTGTTTGGGAATGTCCGCGGCATGAGGGGCCTCTTCTGGCTTGTTGCTCTGCTTCCTCAGCTGTCATCCTTTCCCATGTAATCTGGGAAGACTCACCATCTTGTCCATGTTCAGTCAGCCTAGGAGAAGGAGGAGGAGGATGGGTGGTGGTGGTGGTGGTGGTGGAGTAAGATTCCTTTGTAACAAACACAACCCAGAAGTTTTACACCTCGACTCTACTCCAGCCTGTGGGTTTGAAATTGCTCGAGTGGTCACACCAAGTGGCAAAGAAGGTTAAGAAAGAGTCTTTCTAGACTGGGCTGTCCTGCTTTTAGTCCTGAGAGAAGGAAAGAAGAGCTGTTGGGGTCCTGTAGTCCCGTCTGGACGCACCGTTTCCCTTTTGTAACTCACAACTTCAAATGTGAGCATAGGCAAGACACGTTGTGTCGGAGAGTGTGTGGGGATGGAGAGAACTGCGAACCCTCTGGACCTCTCATTTCACCTTCCTCTTTCACGGTAGTTCCGGAGAGCCCCCAGATGGTGCTACCCCCTTAAATAATCTCCCTCAAGAAAAGAGCAGTTCTTTTCCCTGAGTCCCTCCGGGTCAAGACTGAATGTAATTTTCAAAATGTTTACTACAGATATAAAGAAAACCAAGAAGAAATAATAAGAGAACATACAAGAGAATGCCCCAGAATTCTTTGCTCAACAGTCCTGCATCTGCTTCCAGGGCCCATGCAGGCTGGTTTTCAGGTCTGTCCACCCAAGATCCGAGGGTGAAGTATGCCCATCCCTGGACAAAGGACAGCTATGGGTGATGGGGTACAGACGTCACTTGAACAAAAGATGTAGGCTGACACTCTGGGGTTTGTGAGGCTCCTTGGCGTTAGACTAGGGCTCCTGGGTAGGAAGAGACGTAGCAGGCTCAGACTTGGGGGTTGCAACTCAAAAATTTTAAACTTTTAGGTTGTTATGAGTCAGAAGATGGAATTGACTTTATTTTACAATGTGCCAACTTGGCTTATGCTTAAACATTTTTTTTTATACATATGCTCTATGGGCTTCTTTCTACTTGTAGTCTTAGCCCAGGTCCTGCATGTGTTAGGGGTAGGCCTGGCCTGGCTTGCCACGTATTTTGCCACCTCTAAAGTCATTCTGCATGAGATTCTTTTTTGGTAGCTTACACTTCTACTCTATGCCTATTCCGATTAGGAAGGAGGCCGCTACAGTGGGGCTTTGCCCTGGCGAACACATCAGCTCTGGCCACACGGCTGTCTTGCTGTTCCTCTCTTGCCATCCTCTGTCTCACTTTCCTTTGTCCCTTGATGTTCCTTCTTCTGGAAGCACTATTCTTGGAACCTTCACCTGGTTCCATATCTCCTTTCATTCTAGTCTCTGCTGCAATGCTGGGTCTAATGAAGAGTCCTTCCCCAACACTCCTGCCCCAGCCCGAACACTCTCAAAACAAACACGAAACTGCACTGCCCTCAAGTTGATTTTGACCCATCGTGATCCCGTAAGACAGGGCAAAACTCCAATGGAGGGAACTGATGGCTTCGAGCTGCTGTCCCTGTGATTAGCAATGCAATGTGCCCCATAGAGCCACCGCACCACCAGGGTTAATGAAAACAGTCCCTTCAAAGAGTCACATATACCTAGATTCCCTAGGGCTACCATTCCAAATTCCCACAACGTGGATGGCTTTCAAACAGAGATTTATTGTCTCCCTGTTTTTTGGATGAATTCAGAGTGTCAGTGATCCATATTCTCTCCAAAGGCTCTAAATCCCTTATCTCCACTCCTGGCTTTTGTTCGCCCTAGGTGTTCCTTGGTCAGCAGCTGAATTGTAACTCCATCATCACCTACATGCACGTTCTCTTGGTCTCTCTCTCTCTGTATCTCTCTCTTCTTCTCTTTTATAGCCCTGACCACTTGGATTGAATCAGAACCCACTCAACTCCAGTCTGATCTCATGTTAACTGCTAACATCTTCAAAGATCCTAATTCCAAACAAGGCCACAAGTATTCACAAATATAAATGCTTTAGACTTCAATATCAACTTGGGGGAGCATAAGTCAGTACATGACACCACCATATATCATCTTACAATGCTTTACTTATTTAGTAAGCCCTCTATGAGGGCTGACACTTAGTTTTCTTACCACCCTATCCCTATCATCTTGTACAGTGCCTGACACACAATAAATGTTCAAAAGAGGGGTTTTTGTGTGTGTGTGTTTTTAAATGAATAAATGGTCAAGCTTTTCAGTAGGAGTTGGGACTCAGATTTTCCAATTCTAACCAAGATTCTTAAGCAGTTAGGATCATGGACAAGAGTTTGTTTTTATTGGCATTTAGGCCATCCATTCAGCGGGGAGTCCATCTGGCCAGCCTCAGGTGTACAGAGCAGACTCGGCTGGGAGTGGACGACTGCCTGATGGTGAAGGCTCAGGCTAGCCCAGCTGTTCAATAGTAGTTCAGTGTAGCCTTTGACAATTAAACTGTGTCTGCCTTGCTCAGCTCTGTGTTCAAGTTGACAGCCTGGCAAGCAAGTCCAGGACAGAGACTGCCATCTTACTTACTGGAGGTGAGGAACTCACCTCTGTGTTTGGACAGGGGATTGGCCTCAGGTGAATGTGCACAAGACAGGATACTGAAAAAAAGAGGCCTGCACCATTAGCCAAGTCCTTAGGGGCTATTGCCTAACATCATCATTTAGGGGATAAGTCACACACAAGAAAACTGAGGCCAAAGTCCCAGAGGCTAGTGGAGAATTAGGACTGAGGCCCAGGACTCCAACTTCCACGTCTGAGTTGGTTCTCCTAGACCAGGGGTGCTCCATTACGTCGATCGCGATCTACCAGTCGATCGCAAATGTAGTGTAGGTAGATGTCACGGCATCAAAAAAACCAGACGTAAGCCTATCATCAATCCCGTCACTTAATTGATATGCAGCACAACCAATCAGATGCAAGCTTAGGTGTCAAACGCATGCGCAAACAACTGCGCTAAGTGCAGCAAAACTGACAAGCTAAGTTATTGCCAATTTTTAGACCTTGGTTTTTTTCTCTTAAACGTAAGAAAGGGTATTAATATGAGTGGGGGAGCTGGACCAAGTAAGAAGACAAAAACGTATCAACTTCATACGGAATGGGAGATTTTGACGCTACAAGCCGACATTCAGCTGAAGTTCAGAGCGCAGGGACAGTTCTGGAACTTACTCGCAGAGGTAAAGCACCCAAACGTGAGAAAATGTGCTACCTCCTTGACTGCATTATTCGGCTCTACTTATTTATGTGAGTCAGCCTTTTCCCACATAAAGGTCATTAAGTCCAAGTACCGTTCCACCATGACTGATGATCATTTGGAAGCGTGCTTGAGGCTGGGTGGCAGCAGCTACTGTCTGGGCTATGCATCCCTGGCTCATTACATCCAGTGCAAGTCATCAGAGTAAACTCAGGTAATGGCAAAAAATGTACATAGTTAATTGTGTTGTGCTATATGGACTCATGTGGTTATGCAAGCTACATAAACATACATTGTACATATAAAGAATTTTCAATGCATTTATGAATAAATGTAATAAATAAAAATCTTTGTTTTGAATTTTTGTAGTTGGTAGATCATTTTGACTTGATCATTTTATAAGTAGCTCACATGCAGAAAAAGTGTGAGCACCCCTGTCCTAGACTAACCCCTAAGAGGCCTGGTGGAGCAGTGGTTTACATGTTGGTCTGCTAACTGCAAGGTCAGCAGTTCAAACTTACGCTGGAAGAAAGATGAGACTTTCTATTCTCGTAAATGTTTACAGCCTCAGAAATCCCAAGGAGCAGTAGCACCCACCCACCCTGTAGACTGACTGGGAGTTAGACTCAGCTGTGTTAGTGATTTTTAGATTTGTTTGTTGGAGATTAAGCCCAATTAGTTTCATAGAAATGTCCAGTACAGAATGAAATTTCTCTGAGGCATGTAGTGTTGCAACTCTTTAAGCAAGAATCCCTACTTATGGAGCTTCTATAAATAATTTGTAAAATGAGGACAGTGGTAGTGCCCCCTCCATAGGATTGAGGTAAAGACAAACTGACTTAATATTTAGCAAGTGCTATTTTCTTGTTGGGAGCTGCGATGACATGGGCTGCAATTTATGGAGTTATGTACGGAGGAATAGAGCATCATCTGGTCCAGTGCCATCCTCACCCTCCCCAGGATGTTCAAGTCCAATATTCCAGCTATTGCACACATTCGTGACACTGAGTCTCCCTGCCTTCACAGGCCCTTTACATCCGCAGGCATGCTAACCTTGCCTAACAAGTAATCCATCCTCTAGCGGTGTCCAAAGCGGAGGTTCTGTAGTGGACAATGAGGTTTTCACGGAGTACATTTTGCAAGTGGATCACCAGGCCTTTTTTACCTTTTCTTTTAAAAATTACATGGTATTTTTATTTCCAATTGTTTGAGGAAGTGACATACCACTTTCCACAGTGGTTGTACTGTTTCACAGTTCTCTCAGCAGTTATACAAGAAATTCTTATTGATACCACCCCCCTCGCCATTTCTGTGATCACTAATTATATATGTATATATATCTAATTGCCTCATAACATAATTTTGTTTTTCTTACTTATGTATTTATTTTAAAACAAGAAGTACAAAACATTTAGACTTATTCAGCCTAAATATCTTATTAGTAGGCTTTATAGTTGTCTACGCATTTCCCATTATTAGGGATCTTTCTTTTGTATATAGCTTTGGATTACATTGTTGTCTTTTCCATCTACAAAAGTCATATCAGTAGGAGGAAGGGGGAACCGATCTTTTCTTTTTGAAAAAAACTTTTTTTGTGTGAATTGGGTGAAGGTCTGCAGAGCAGACCATCGGTTTTACATTCGACGGTGCATTTACATGGTGTTTTGAGCCATCCACTGTCAACTCCTGAGTGGATGGCCACTGATTCCCCATCCCTCCCATGTTTCCTGCTTCCATCCTCCTTCCTTCCTAATCCTCTCAACCCTGTCCTTGGAGTAAATGCTGCCCCTTTTATCTTGCTTGGCTGATTATTCTAATACAGGAGTGAGTTCAGTTCCAGGTCTGCAGGGTGCCGAGGGGTCATTGTCTTGAGAGTCCCACCAGTCTCTCTTTGACCATTAAGCCCAGTCTCTCTTATGATTTTGAATTTTGCTACACTTTCCACCCATTCTATCCAGGATCATCTTATGGGATCCTTTACAGAGCAGCTGGTAGTGGTAGTTGGGCACCATCTAATTCTCCTGGTGTCAGGGTTGTGGAGACTGATGTTTGTGAGATCACCAGATCTTTCTTTCTAGTCTCTTATTCTGGAGGCTCCAGTGAAATCTATCCACCCTGGTGGCCCT
>NW_022111373.1:73664149-73666109 GCF_000313985.2 Echinops telfairi | reverse complement strand
GGCTGCAGCTCTTTGAGATTCTCACAGTCCTGTTTTCAATTTGGGCCCTGCAGCTAAAGAGGTAAATTGAGAATATTGATGAGCTCATCAGCTCACAATTAAATTGTTCCTTCCCCGGCTTCTGGCATTTGGTTTAGTGCCTGCGGTAGGACAGGAGTGGTGGCTGCACCTAGCGACTGCATGGGGACCCTGAAGCCACTTCCAGGCTACCACGTTGCAGTCCTGTTAGGGCTGGAAACTCTTGATTTTCATTTTGTTGTCATCTTCCTTCTCCCTTAGCTGTGGACCTCAGGTTTTGTTCCTTCGCATGGGGGGATGGTGCAAGTCGGCAGGCATGCAACTGAGAAGGATGTGTTTTAGAAGCTGGGAACAAGTGTACCAGTAATCTAGGTCATCCAAGAACTTTGTGTTCTCTGCCTTCCTGGGGAACTGGAAGACATAGAGAAAGGAGAAAGTAGAGTTCATCTCCAGAAAATATTGGGGGCCCAACTTAGAAGGAAAAAAAGGGAGTGGTGAAATAAATTAAGGGTCTCATGACTGCTTCCCTTTTCCCAGAATTCCAAGGCAAGGTGAATAAAGTCCCAGAATTTTAAACTACTACTGCTCTTTTTAAATAAATAAATAAATATAGATATAGATATAGATATATCTTAAGAAGCACACACACACACACACACACACACACGGACTTTAGAGGGTCCTTTCTTCCCTGCGGCTCTCCTCCATACCAACATCTATGATTTCCTTCATAGCTTTCTCCTAGTGTTATTACTGAGTTTGCTACATGAGTGCTTGTTGACTGTCGGTCTCTTCCAGTAACCCAAGAGCTCACTGGAGGCAAGAAAGGGCCACATTGGTTTTGTGCCCAGCATACGCTAGATATACGAGACTATTCACCTACTTGTTCAAGATCATTGAATTGGGGTCATCCTCAAATCCTCTCCTGTATGACACCTCAAATCCAAAGGAGACTTTTCCTGGCTGTGCTTTCAAAATAGATTCTGAATCTGACTACTTCCAAGCCCCCTCACTGCCACGACACAGGCCCCCTCCCCACCATCTTGCACTTGGATATGATTCACTGGCTTGCAATGCCTCCTTGCTCTTCTCCCTACCTCTGTCTTTGACCTCCCTTAGTCTGTTCTCAGCACAGGAACGAGAAAGAAAGTCCTGTGACGTCGTTCCCCTGCTGAAACCTTCACTGCCTTCCCACCATGGGGAACACAGCTTTAACGCCTTACCATGACCCAGGAGGCTCGCATGACCACTCTCAGACCAATCTCTAAACAGCCTTCCCCTCCCACTAAGCTCCAGTCACACTGCCCTCCTTTCTGCTGCTCCACCTGCCCAGCCAGCCCTGGAGGGCCTTTGCATTGACTTTTTTTGTGAGTGAAATGCTTTATTTTCCCCAAACATTCCCATAGCTTTTCCTTCCTCACAGAATTCAGTACTTTGTCCGCTGTCACCCCTACCATAAGTCCTTCTCTAACCAGCCAACAGAGACTCGACCTAATCTAAAACAGGATAGATCTGCCCAGCCCACCAACTCTACTGCTGCATTTATTTATTTTTAATTAGAAATATGTTTAGGAACAAATCCATATATAATTTACTTGTTGTAATTTAAAAAAAACTTAATTTTGTGAACAAATAATATATTGATTTGCTTTAGAAGTAAAAAAAAAAATTTGAGAAAAGCATATGCACTGGGAAATCCCTTTCAGCCTGGTGTCAAAGCCACTTGGGCCACCTGCAAGCAGTACAAAGTATTGGTGTTACGTGTATGTTCTGTGATATAGTTTAAACACATATAAGCAGATATTTATAGAGATGTGCTGTACCTATACTCTTTTAAATATTTTTACACACATATAATATAGATACGTACATTATGCTTCAAGCAGTTTGTGGAAAATATAATTTTAAAAAATAGAATTTTTCCATGAGCATTTTGAAATCC
>NW_022111373.1:73654301-73663434 GCF_000313985.2 Echinops telfairi | reverse complement strand
AATAGCACAGTTCAAATGTATCAGTTCGTCTCTGGTCCTCTTTATTCACTGACCAACTTTCAAATGCACATGAGGCGATTGAAGATACCATGGCTTGAGTCAGGTGCACGCTGGTCCTCAGAGTGGCATCCTTGCTCTTTAACACTTCTAGTGGTCTGTGCGGCAGATTTGCCCGATGCAATGCATTATTTAGTTTCTTGGCTGCTGCTTCCATTATCACCATTGATTGTTAATTCAAGTAAAACAAAATCCTTTACAGCTTCAATGTTTTCTCCATTTCCCATAATATTGTCTATTCATCCAGTTGGAAGGATTTTTGTTTTCTTTACAATTAGTTGCAAACCATACTAAAGACTGTTTTCTGTGATCTTCAAGTGCTTCATTAAAGATCTTTTAATCTTCAAGTTCATCAAATCTTCCTCAATTTCAGCAAGTAAGATTGTGTCATCTCCATATTGTAGGTTGTTAATGAGCCTTCCTTCAATCCTGAGGCTGCATTCTTCTTCAAATAGCTCAGCTTCTTGAATTAATTCTTCAGTGTATAGTTTGATTAAGTATACTTAATGAAAGGATAGAAACCTGATGCATAAAGTTCAAAAATTTAAAAAGGTAATATCATCTTATTTTGTTTGAATGCCCGGCTCTTGGTCTATGCACAGTTTCAACATGAACATTGAAGTGGTCTGGAATTCCCACTGTTCCTATCATCCACAGTTTGTTATGATCCTCAGATATGGGTTTTCAAAGTAGAAAAACACAGGCAAACATCTTTCTGATTTTCTCTGCTTTCAGTCAAGATCCATTTGATATCAGCAATGGCATCCCTTGTTCCACCTGCTCTTCTGAGTCCAATGTGAATTTCTGGCAGTTCGCAGTCCATGTCATGCTGCATGTTTTTGAGTTACTCTTAGCAAAAATTTTACTTGCTGGTGTTAGTAATGATATTGTTCAGTAATGTCCACATTCTGTCGGGTCAGCATTCCTTGGAATGGGTTAAATGAGTATCCCCTCTCTTGCCATAGACCATTGAGTGCTTCTAGGGCTGTATTTTGATGCTTCTGACATCATTCATTATTTTACCCATAGAATCCTTCATTATTGCAACTCGAGGCTTGAGTGTTTTCTTCAATTCTTACGGCTTGGGGTATTCTAAGTGTGCTCTTCCCTCATTACACATTTCATTACAATGCTTTACCTTGTCTTCTTGAGATATCTTTTGAAAGCTTCTCTTAGGTTCTTTTACTTCATTATTTCCTCTATTAGATTTAGCTACTCGAAAGCAAGCTTAAAAATTTCTTCTGGCCTCCACACTTGTATTTTCTTTGTTTCTTGTCTTTTTAATTTATCGTTTACTTTCCTCACGTGTAGTGTTCTTGATGTCATATCACAACTCTTCTCATCGTCAGACACTAGTGTGTAATGTTTTCTTGAAATGGTCTCTAAATTAAAATCTGTTCTTGAGGTGGTCCCTAAATTCATGTAGGATAAGTTCATGGTCATATTTTGACTTTTGTGGACTTGTTTTAATTTTCTTTCGCTTCCTCCTGAGCGTGCATATAAGCAATTGCTGATCTGTTTCATGGTTAGACTCTGGCCTTGTTTGGGCTGATAATATTGAGCTTCTGCCCTGGTAGCATAGTAGGTTACACCCTCTTAAACCCCCTCAGTCTCTCCAAGGAGGAATAATGAGAATTTCTGTCCCTGTAAAGATTTCAGTCTCAGAAACTCACAGGCCCAGTTCTACTCTGTCCTATAAAGTCATTATGAGGTGGAGTTGACTCAATGACTGTGAGGTTGTTTTGTTTTGTTTTGCCTTTGGTTGATAATATAGAGCTTTTCCATCTCTTCACACAGATGTACGTTAGTCAAATTGATTCATCAAATTGATTCCCGTGTGTTCCATCTGCCCAGATTCCCATGTAGAATCACTATTTATGTTGTTGAAAGAAGATATTGGCAATGAAGAGGTCATTGTCTTGCAAAATTCTATCGTGTGATATCTAGCTTTTTTTTTTATCACCAAAGCCATATTTTCCACTACCAATCCTTTTTCTTTGTTTCCAACTTTCCCATTCTAGTAACTATTAATTATCATGCACCTTGATTATATTTTTGATCAATTTCATATCGAAGAGTTTGGTAGAATTCTTCCATTTCCTCATCATTGGTTCTTGTGGTTGGTGGGTAAATCCAAAGAGGAATTTATTAACTTATCATCTTTGCAGGTAGATTGACGTTATCTTATCACATAGCTTATTGTGATGCTGTTGTTAGGTTCTGACCCACAGGGGCCCTATGCACAACAATATGAAACATTCCCAGGTCCTGCGCCAAGCTCATAATTGTTCCGATTCTGGAGCCCATTGTTTCAGACACTGGGGAAATCCACTTCCTTGCGGCCATTCCTCTTTTTCCCTAATCCTTTACCCTACCAAACACGATGTCCTTCTCTAGGGACTGGTCTTTCCTGACAGCATGGGCAAAGTATGTAAAACGAAGTATCATCATTTTTGCCTCTAAGGAGCACTCTGGCTGTACACCTTCCAAGACAGAATTGTTTGTCCTTTTAGACATGCATGGTACTTTTAATATTCTTCACCAGCACCATGAATTAAATGTATCAATTCTTCTTTGATTCACCTTATTCAATGTTCAACTTTCACAAGCATTTAAGGCTATTGAAAATTCCATGGCTTGGGTCAGGCATGCCTTAGTCCTCATCTTTGCTTGTCAATACTCAAAAGAAGTCTTTGGCAGCTGCCTTTCCTAGTGCAATGTATCTTTTAGTCTCTTAACTGCTGTTTCCATGCACATTGACTGTGGATCCAAGTAAGACAAAATACTTGACAACTTCATTCTTTTATCAGTTTGTTATGATGTTACCCATTAGTCCAGTTGTGAGGATTTTGGTCTTCTTGGCATTGAGCTGAAATCCATACAGAAGACTACAATCCTTGATCTTTATCAGCAAGTGCTTCAAGTCCTCCTCACATTCAGCAAACAAGATTGTGTCATATGCATATTGCAGGTTTTTAATAAGCTGTTCTCCAATCTTGCTACCACATTTTTATTCATAGAATCCAGCTTCTTTGATTATTTGGCTCAGCATGCAGATTGAATAAGTATGGTGAGAGGATACAACCCTGGCGTACACCTTTCTGATTTTAAACCATACAGCATTCCCTAGTTCTGTTTTGCACAACAGCCTCTTGATGCATGTGCAAGTTCCACATGAGCACAATTAAGTGTTCTGAAATTCCTGTTCTTCTCAAAATTAATCATAGTTTGTTATGATCCACCTAGTTGAATGGCAGCATAGTTAATAAAACACAAGTAAACATCTTTCTGGTATTTTCTGCTTTTAGCCAAGATCCATCTAACATCAGCAATGATATGCCTTGTTCCACATCCTCTTCTGAATCCAGCCTGAAACTCTGGCAGCATTCTTGTCAATGTACTGCTGCAACCACTGTTGGGTGATTTTCAGCAAAATTTTACTTGCACTTGATTGATAGCAGTGATATTGTTCAACAGCTTGAGCATTCTGTCGGATCACCTTTCTTTGGATGGGTACAAATATGGATCTCTTCTAGTCAGTATTGTACTGAAAGATATGTCTTTTTGACATGTAGGATAATGAGAGTACATAAGTGAGGAATAAGTGTATACTATCTCAACATTTTATTTTTAAAATTAATGATCATATCTTTAAACTTTGTAGTGTGAATTAGGTGGGGCTTGCATTCAGATAATCTTTTTCTTTCTTTTTTCTTCTTGCAGCCAACAAGTTAAAAATGTATTAAATCTCTTTGGCGTCTTTCTCTGTTTTTATTTATTTATTTTGTCCTTCTCTCTTATAGAATATGAACTTCCCCTTCACCTGAGATGACACCTGTCTAACCTCTAACCTATTACTTCCCTTTCCCTCCTTCCCCCTCCCACCTCTGGTAACCATCAGAGTCTGTTTCTTTGGGTACAAACACCTTTATTTTGATATTTTGAAAAAATAGTTTCATGCAACATTTGTTCTTTTGTGCCTTCCCCAAGCATTGTTGCTGCTTTTATGCGCCATCAGGCCAGCTCCCGTTCATAGCGACCTTTCAGCAACCAAACGAAACTGCCTGCACGGTACAGGACTGGGCAGTGTGTCACGCAGCATAGTGTTCTCCAATCTGTACAGTGTAACATTATAAAGTGTTTCACAGATTATAAGGCATCTCACAGTTTACTTTTAACATAAGCTCATGAACTTCATCACCATAAGAACCTTAGCCATGCTCGTTTTTCACTAGCAAGCACTGATGTAGTAGGCGCTTAATCTGTACTCAGAGAATAAAGGACTGAATGAGTGCATATAGCAGAGAGGTACCACACCAGCAATACTGCATAAAAATCACCCCAAACTCAGATGAATATAAAAACAAGGTTTTATTGCTCAGGCACAAAATATATATATTACTAATATATAATAGATATTACTAATACCTGGTTCTCTCCTCCCAGAAATTCTGATTTAATTGGTCCAATGGGCCACCTCAGCATCTGAATATTTTTAACTTTCCAATGGAGTCTGTGTAGCAGAGTTTGAGAGCCTCTATTATAGATAATATTTGCTATTATTCTAAATATATGTGATGGATATTTTTTAGGAAATATGGAAAATTAAATTAAATCCAGATTATGCATACACAGAATTAAAAGGTGACATTTTGGGAGCTACTCAAGGACCCCTACCACTTGTCTGTTAGTTAGTTAGTTATGCTATAGTAGTTTGCATATTCCTGTTCTGGGTTACATGTTCAGCTGCTAACCTCTAGGTTAGTAGTTTGAAACCATCAGCCACTCCTTGGGCTTTCTACTCCCTTAAATATGTACACTTGGAAATCCACAGGGCAGTGTTATTTTTCCCTACAGGGTTGTTATGATGGGGCTTGACTTGATGGTAGTGAGTTTGAGATTGAGTTTTCTGTGCGCATCATGCTTTAGGCTATGCTGCTGGCGTTTTAAATGCCAGCTGATGGTTTCAGCAGAGCTCCTAGACGAAGACAAACCAGGAAGAAGAATGTGGTAGTCTTCTGAAAAAGTTTTCCACTGGAAACCTTATGAATAACAACTGAACATTGTACAATATCATGCCAGCAGAAGAGCCCCTCATGTTGGAAACCATTCAAATATGATTAGGGAAGAGCTGCTTCCTCAAAGTAGAGCTGACCTTAATAAGAAGCAAGAAATAAAGCTTTCAGGACCTTGATTTGTTGATGTGGCATGACTCAAAAGGAGAAGAATCAGCTAAAAACAACCATTAATAATCAGTCTGTGGACTGTATGACTGTAGATCATACAGTGGGAAAATTGAGAATCATCAAAAATGAAATGGTGCACATAAAGATCAATAAGAAGGTATTTTGAGTTGGAAAACTATGTGTTCTATGATGCTGGAATGAAAAATTGAAGAAGAGTGATGTTGCATTGATCATCAAAAGAGCTTGTTAAGATTTATCCTGAAGTACAACATTGTCAATATTCAGTTGCATTTTGCCAAGTTTTCTAGAGAAATAAAACCAGTGGCAAGAATACATGTGTAAGAGAAAATTTTGTACCAAGAAAGTGGCCCAACCCAGTTTAACTCAAGTCCATGGGTCATATGCTAGTTGGCAACCCTCCAGCCTCACATATCTGCCAGCAGATGAAGCAGGAGAAGGAAGCAGGAAGCTGAGAGATCACAGGCTGGTGGGTGTAAAGTTGCAGGTCTCTGGAAGAACATGGCAGGGTGCCACAGCTCCCAGGGTTGGCAGGTCACATGAGATGCTAGCCCCAGACATGAGACACAACATCCACCATGCAAGAAGGAGAGGTGCAAGAGAGAGAAGTTCTCCACCCTGATTCTCATAAAACATCCACCCCCATCCCCACTGTCCCAAGGAGAAGTCCTTAGAGTGGACTCCACTCCTATCTTCACACAGGTGCATAAAATATAATGATCATAGCTATGAAGAGAAGTTACTTGTTATGGCCTTCATACTTATAGTCTTTGAAACTACCACCAAATGATTGGTTGAGACCGTGCAAATAGGTTGTGTAAAGCTCTACTAGAGGGATTTGATTAGTTTTGCCAAGCTACTCGGTATAAAATGAGCCATTCCAGAAGCAAGAACAGAGAAGCCCATGACCATCAAGAAACACAACCCGGAGTGGAAATAAGCTGAGCTCTACATGGAGAGATGGAGGGGAGCCGTGCTGAGACTGAGGAGGGCAGAGGCGCTGTTCTGCAACCACGAATGGAGTGCAGTTGAGTGCCTGTAAGCAGGAGGAGGACTTGCATTGTGAGTGCACTTTGGGCATTTGTCAGCACTAAAGGAACTTTGTAACATTTGCCTGAGCAAAGGAGAGACTAAAAGACCACGGGGCAGAGGTTAAGGACCAAATAGAGAGATGTGCCTGCACACATGGCTGAAAAGAGACACTCTAGCTAACACAACTATATTATTAATGTATCTGATCCTAACTTTTAGCCTACTAATTTCCCTAATATGCCCAATAATTGTGAATATTATCTGTAAGTTCTGTGTGGCCATTGCAATAGATTATTAAAACTAAAAGTAGACAGACAGGTGGTGAATGCTAAAATCTCACAAACATACCATCATCAATTAAAGACATACATCAGCACCACAGTATCTCAGAGACAAAGACAGTTTCAGTTCACATGAATAGCAGGACAGAGTGAGTAGCTCGAACAAATGACCAATATGCAGAGATGGGTGGGGTGGCATGTGGGGTGGGGTAGGGAGAAGGCAATTACTTGATTAAGAAATCAAGAGAATAGTATTCAGAATCCATCAACATATTGAGAGAAAGATTGAGAAAGCTGCCAATGAAATTAAGGAATACATTAAAAAATATCTTTTTAAAAGCCTTTAGAAGAATTCAGGAAAACACAAGAACTACAATGTTATGAATGATTTAATATGGCTCTTCTAGCCATTGCCTTTGTAACTCTCAACAGATGACCTTAGTTTTCCTGATGGGTCTGGGTAAGAAGTCGGGAGATTTTACTGATTGGGTTCTATGATTCAGCTGTGAGTGGTTGTTAATAGGGCTGATTGTGACTGTCATCTCAAAGTGTATGAAAAAGCCACCTCAGTGACACCTGCTTACAGAGTTCTTTGTCTCTTTAATCCCTCTGACCCTCCTCTTCCATGAAAATCCACCCATTATCTCTTTCTGTTCTCTTTTTTCTCCTGAAATATATACCCATGAAACATATTAATTCTGATTACCCTCTTAAAATACATTTACCCATTTTCAAAAATATATATGTTGGCCTGTCCAGATAAGCATTTATTACTATTATTATCATTACTTTCATTTTATTCTCTCTCTTCTTCCTCCCCACTTTCGCCACTTACCTATCTTCTTTCTCCTCTTTTGTCTATTTCACCTCCAGATTTTTTTTTTGCTCCTATAAAACCTCTCCCACATCGCTATACAGAACCAAGTATCCCTATGTAACTCAGCAGCTCACAAGCCACTATAAGCTGTACCATGATGCTGAAAAAACAGCAGTCAGCCACAGTAAAGGCCCACAAATCGAGAAAAACACAGAAAGAACCGAACATTATCTAAACCCATTGGAGTACTCTGAAAATGGGACTCTGTGTCTACCAGAAATATAATTCAGATAAATAATACATAAGTTCTTTTAAAAGATGTAGGGAAATACTAATGAGAACAATGGGAGAAATTGATAAACTAAAATCCTTAAACCAAAATGAATTCCAGAAGATAAACAACGAGAAGCAGAAATTAGGCAACATAGTAAGAGAACTGAGGAATAAATGGAAGAAAAGGAAAACTAAATCAGTGAGCTCAAAGACAATCATTCTGACTACAGTTGAGAGAAGCAATCAACAAAAAAAGTGAAGTAGTCAGAAGAAGGTCTGAGAATGAAGTGGAACACTGTCAAGAAAAACAACCTACGTCTCATCAGAGTCCTTGGACAACAAGAAAAAAAAAACAAAATACAGAGAAAATAATAAAAGAAATCAAGGAAGAAAGTATCCCCAACATCCCAAATGAGGAGAAAATAACTATTCAGGAAGTTGAGAGAACCCCAAAGGAAGATCCTAAAAGAAGAGCATTATGGCATATTGTGATCCAACTTTCCAAGGAAAAGGAGAGAAACTGAGAATAGTTACTTACAAAGGAAAGTCAATAAGGCTAAACTCAGAATTCTCAGCAGAAACAATGCAGGCAAGAAGAATAGAGTGACATATATAAAATAATGGGGGGGGGAGGGGGGAAGCCAACCAATAATTCTATATCCAGCCAAATTTCCCCTCAAATACAAGTGACAAATAAAGGTATTTCCAGACGAGGAAAACAAAACAAAACAAAAACATTCATAAAAAGAAGACTATCACTACAAAAAAATGTTAACCAGATCATATGGACAGAGGATGAACAACAGCAGACAAACCTGAGAACATTATACAGTAGAACAGCACCCAGAATCCAATACCATTAAAGCAGCAATCATAACAACAGAGAAATAAGGAAGCACAAAGTCACCACAAAAAAGGTGGGATGGGGGGACCAAAAACAAACAGCAAAATGAAGTCAAATAATATCAATAATGTCACTAAATACCAATGGTTTAAATACACCCATCAAAAGACAGAGAGTAGAAGGCTGGATTAGAAAAAAGGATGAATATTATGCAACCTACAAGAGACACACCTTAAACTCAGAGGAAAAAAACAGTCTAAAACTCTAAGGATGGTGAAAAAAATCTGCAGAGCCAATGGCAATCATTAACAAGATTAATTAAAAGATTAACAAAATTGATCTCTGATAAAATAAACTTCAAAATGAATTAACATAATGAGAGAGAAGAATGAACATTATATAATGATTATGAGAACAATACACCAGGAATATATAACCTTAATAGATATATCATATATACTCGAGTATAAGCCGACCTGAATATTCACTGTGGCACATAATTTTTTATTAATTTGATTTTGTTATTTATTTATTTATAATCATTTTATTAGGAGCTCATACAACTCTTATCACAATCCATACATACACCCATTGTGTCAAGCACATTTGCACATTCGTTGCCCTC
>NW_022111373.1:73635556-73653075 GCF_000313985.2 Echinops telfairi | reverse complement strand
TGAGGTGGAGGACTTTGTGGACTGGTGTTGGGTTAATGGGTTAATGTTGGACTTGTGGGCTTGGGCAGCATTGGGTTGGGATGTTTTCATGATGCACACATTCTTTACATAAAACTCTCTTATACATGAGTTGCTGTGGATTAGTTTCTCTAAAGTAGCTAGACTAATACACTGTGGGCCTATCTCATCGAGCAAAATAATGAAGATGTTTTAGAGTATAAAAGAAGAAATAAGTTGGAATAAACTATTGAAATACTGATACAGTAAGCTCCATCTTTTGATTGTAAATGATAGAGAACAGTTATATGTAAATATGTATCATCAGCATTTGTGGGTTGCATCATTAAGTGAAACAAATAAAAATACTTCTGTATTCTACAGATATTGCATATTGTGATAACTTGGCAAAAACATCAACTTTAAAGTATAATATTAAAAGTTTCAACTTAGAAGGTTAAATGTACAAGTTGAAAAGATTAATCAATAAATAACATTCAATGTAAGAAAAGAAAAAGAGGTTTTATATAGCAGATTTACCCAATGCAAGGTGTCTCCTTTGACCTTTTGACCGCTGCTTTCATGAGTATTTACTGTGGATCCAAGCAAGACAAAATCTTTGACAACTTCAACCTTTTCTCCATTCATCATGTTACCTACTGGCCCAGGTGTGAGGATTTGGGTCTTCTTCACATGGAGGTGAAATCCATACTGAAGGCTGCAGTCCTGCATCTTCTCATCTTCACAGCAAGTGCTCATCCTCCCTTTTAGCAAGCAAGGTTGTGTCACCTGCCTATCACAGCCTTCCAGTTCTGACGCTGGGTTCTTCTCCATATAATCCAGCTGCTCTGATTATGTGCTCAGCAGACAGAATGGATCAGTATGGTAAAAGGGTACAACCCTGGCACACACCTTTCCTATTTTAAGTCATGCTTTATTACCTTGTTCTATTTGCACAACTGCTTCTTGACACACGAAGTTCTGCATGAACACAGCGAAGTGTTCTGAAATTCCCACTTTCCTCAAGACTAGCCATAGTTTTTTATGATCCACACAGTTGCCATAGTCAGTAAACTATGCCGCCTTGGGTTAGTCAATGAAGCAGAAGCAAGCATCTTTCTGGTTTTCTCTGTCTTCAGCCAAGACCCGTCCAACACCAGCAAGGACTCTGGCCTGCCCCTCTGGCAGCTCCCTGTCGAAGCACTGGTGCAACCGTTGTTGGACTGTCTTTACCAAAATTCCACTTGCGTGTGATATCAATGATATTGTTCTGTAATGTCGATTTTTATGAATTCCACTTCATTTTTGACAACTTCCAATTTTCCTAAATTCATCCTTTGCACAGCTCAAGTTCTGATCATTAGCAGATTTCGGCCACTGTTTCTTCTTACTCTGAGCTGTGCCCTCTCAGCCAATGAAAGTCCCGACAGCTTTTCTCACAAAAGCTTTCCTCCATCCACATCACTCTGGTCGGCTGCGCCGTTAGAAGGCCGCTCTCTGTCAGTCATATTTTGAGTGCCCTCTGACCTGCTGGGCTTATCTTCTGGCACCGTCTCTAACCAGGCTCTGCTTGTTTTCATGAGCTTTTCAGTATCGGACAATGTTTTGATTCTGTCCACAAGATTTTCTGTGACTTATTTCTCGGAAGTGGCCAGTCTATGCCCTCTTCCTCGCCGGGAAGCTCTGCCGAGCCCCGGCGGTGCTGTGGAGAAAGATGGTGCTTGCTTTCTTTTTCAGATTGGGCTTTGTACTCTCATCAACAGTTCAGTCTCAGAAAGCCACAAGGGGGTTGCTGTGAGTCAGCACTGACTCCAGGGCAGTGAGTTTTGATTAAGTTTTAAGCTTCGCCAAATCAGGTCACTTTTGGTGACCCTGCTGGCATTTGAATTACCAATGACATAGTTTCCAGCATCACAGCAACACACAAACTACCACGACACAACAAACTGGCAGACAAGTGGTGAAATGGAATACCACGCATACCTAAAAAACAGCGATGAAACCATGAAACGCCTTATGACTTGTATAAATCTGGAAACTGTTATTCCAAGTGGAGCTAGTCAATCACAAAAGGATAAATATTGTACAAATCCACTAATATCAGTGTGGGGGGAGGTCAGATGCGCAGGCATTCCCCCACTGAGGGCAATCAGTTGCCAGACTGCTGTCTCATCCCACCACAGGGGGGCTTGCTCCCTGCCTCTGGGGACAATGGACAGGCTCCTGTAGGAGGAGTTTTCACCCTACTGCATGTATGCCCCTAGACCACCCCCTCATTACTGTGTAACCTATAGTGCAGCCCCTTCCTGTGACGTATGCCTCTACCTGTAATTAGTGGGCTGTTTTGCCCCCAAAAGATATATAGGTGTGAGTCAGCAATATAGATCTCTCTCTGGTTCTGAGCTCCTTGCTGCTCACTCCCTGGTCACTCCCCTCTTCCTTGTTCCCTTCCCCTCCTTCCCTTCCCCCTCTCTCCATGTGGACCACCAAGCTGGGCTGAGGTGAGCAATGCTACCCTGTAATATGTCTGACTGTATTATTGTAATATCTCTCATGCTCTCAATGACCTTAATATAATGCTTATATATCTCAACCGTACAATTGTGCATTACTGAACCCAGAAGTAGTATTACTGAACCCGTTGAGTAGTATTAGTAGCAGCGGGTTGGGGCTGGCTCCCCACTCCCCCGCGCCATTTTTAAATTTAATACTACATATCAGGAAAAACACCAAGATGGTGGCAGGTTTCTGATCTCAGTCATTAAATCTTTTTTGGTCTCCCAAGCAAGAAGGAAGAGAGCCTGCCTAACATCCGTGAACCATAGATCACCTATTTTATATGGACATCTTTTGCCAAACCACTCTGACAAAGGAGACCTCGCCTCAGCTGGGGTCAGTTTCTCAAGAGGGAGGGAGAGGGACTAGATCATTCCGTTTCTGCCAGACAACATTGTACTAAGGGCACCCTACATCAACAGACACAAAAGTGATAAATGAACCTTAATGAAAATTCATGTCCATGTGGGAGGAAGGGAACATGTATGTCTTAGAGAAGGTGATTACGTTTCTATTGGTGGCCAAACTGAGAGGGCAACCTCCCAAAGGGGGGGAACCTCCTTAACAATATTTATATAGAACCTAAAGGGGAATAAATCCTGTACTGTGATCATAATTGGAGACGTTTGACCTAGCTCCAGGTGCCTCAGGCCATGTGTTGGACTGCTGGGTCTTAAGACTCTGTGTTTCAAGGCACACAGCATCCTCTGTAGACCACAGCAGAAGGAAACCCGACTACATGAACAGGAGATTATGGGGGGAAATGGGGAGCTAACAAAAATAAGTATGCAAAAAATATGTTCTGAAATGGTCATGATCGCTGCACGACTCTTCTTACTATGACTGGACAGTTAAATTGTATGATATGTGAAGTATATGTCAATAAAACTGAAAATAATAAGAGACAGTAAGAAATGCAAGCAAAGATTGGGGAAAAGAGATGCCAAAGATACGCGAGGATCGCCCAGGAACAGACACTCAAAGAGACAAGGACCTTGTTCCGAATTCACATGGAAAGCCTCCCTCAAGAGCCAACACCCCAAATTCAGACTTCTAGCTTCCTCAACGGTGAGAAAATAAATTCTTGTTTGTGAAAGCCACCCACTTGTGGTACTTTGATTATAGCAGCAGTAAGTCACTCAGACATTTGCGTAATTGATAAAAATAATTCCAAGGCTTTAAATGCTTAGCGGCGATTAGCTAAAACCATCACCTTCAAGCCTTTCCCACTTTGATAAACTCATTCCCATGAAAATACTCAGGACCGCAGGAACAGCAGGGAAAGATGCCAATAAAAGCAACTCAAAGAGTTTTACATTATCTCCATAAGCTATTTAATCTAGCCATTTTGAATGATCTATGTAAATTAATTACACTTTTTAATTAGGTGGTCTTTTAGCTTGCATATTGAAGTTTACCACTAATTACTGAAGGCAGGAGGTCACTTGCTTGGTATGGGAAACTGGAGGCCCTTATTTCATTGAACTGAAACACTGAGCACTTAATGCTCAGGAAGGAAACCAGAGCAACAACCCTGTAAAACGTGTGCTAGCATTCAGACTGGCACACTGCCTTGCTCTTGCTCTTCTTCTTCGTTTTTTCTCGACTCAAATCCTCTTTATGGCTCGCTCGGGGCTCTTCTTTATAAATATCAGAATGAGTTCTAAACACCCACTGACTCCAAACTACTATAACAGAGCAGCTCAGAAGCCTGAATTTTGCATTTCTAATGCTAGGGGGAGAAAAATCCACCCTTTGGATATGAGTCACATGAAATGCCATTTAATTACGAGTGCAGCTGTTTCCAGATGTGCCTTTATTTTGTTTCCGCCAGCCAGCCAGTCTGTGGTGGTTTTCATTAACTTCATGAATTAAAAAAAAAAAAGCTGTGCTATAATCTTTGTCAACCAGAATGAAATATTTTAATTAAAAAATATATAATGCTCCTTGTAGTGAGCAGACTGCATTTATTTTTTTCCCATTTAATTTCTTCAAATATCTGAATGACTTTTTCTCCCCCTGAATGACAATTTGAGGTTCTTTGATCTCATCAAATATTGTGCCATGCACCAGAATCCCAAATTTTCATGCTTTTTCCACATATTAGGGGCCCATGCTGTCCAAATGGCGGATCAGTGGGGTGGGACGTTAGGAAAGGAGAATTTGCTGACTTAATGCAATCTTTAGAAAAATCAGGATCTCTAATTAAAAACTACTGAGTGGATAAAAGTCCTGACACTTAGGACTTTTCTACATGTCACTCAAGAGGAGCCTACTTTCCATGCCAACAGTGTCATCGCAATGGGAGAACTTAGTTAGCCTACGATTGCCCATTGTGTTTCCTGGGCCAAGGCTAACACTTGTGTGAAGTGGCCTACCCCCTCGCCCCCCACCAAAGGGTTGTTGATTGTGTGCCATCAAATTGATTCATAATAGTGATTCTATATGACAGAGTAGAATCCCTTGCTAGGGTTTCCTAGGCTGTAAATCTTAACGGGAACATATTATTAGGTCTTTTGTCCCAAAGAGCAGGTGACACAAGCTTGACTGCAGTAATGAAGGAGGACGTGAAACACTTGCTGCTGAAGATCAAAGACTGCAGCCTTCACTATGGATTGCAGTTCAATGTAAAGAAAACCAAAATTCAAAACCAAAAATGGACCGACAGACAACATCATGATAAATGGAGAAAAGACCAAAGTTGTCAAGGATTACCTTTTGCCTACAGTGCTCATGGGAGCAGCAGTCAAGAAATCCAAAGACACATTGCACTGAGCACATCTGCCGCACAGACCTCTTTAAATGGTTGAGAAGCAAGGGCGTCACTCTGAAGACCCAGGCCATGATATCTTGATTCTCTTCATCGGCAGGGGTATGTTGGACCACGACTCCGGAAGACCACAGAAGAACCGATGCACTTGAATTCTGGGGTTGGTGATGAATACTGAAAGTGCCTTGGACTGCCCGAACAACCAACAAATCTGTGTTGAAAGAAGTACAGCCAGGATGCTACTAAGAAGTGAGGATGGCAAACTTTGGTATTTTGGATGCATTGTCAGGAGAGAGCAGACCCTGGATAAGGACATCATGCTTGATAGCAGAGGAAGACCACCATGGAAATAGATCGACACAGGGCTGCAGCAATGGGCTCAAACATAGCAGCGACCGGGAGGATGGCACAGGAGCAGGCGGTGTATAGGTGTGTTGTGCAAAGGGTCTCTGTGAGTTGGAACCAATTCAACAGCATCTAAAAACAAAAGTCACTAAAAATATTTTACAAGTCACCTTTCTAATTTAAAAATTTCTAGCAACCACATATAAGAGGCAAAAATAAACATATTAATTTTAGCAATATATTCTATTTAATCTGGAATACCAAGACACTATCATTTCAACATGTAACAACATTAAAATTATTTTATTATCTTTTAGTTGTGAATTAAGTGGAAGTTTACATATTAGATCATTATGTTTGCATTAGATCAGTAGTTCCTTTTTAATATTTTCTAAGTATGTAGCCAGTAAATGAACCCTGATGGTATATTGCTGAAGAGCTCGGCTGCTAACTGAAAGGTCAGCTGTTCAAACTCACCATCCATTAAACAGCAGAAAGATAATATCCATTCTATTCATTGTATGGCTACAGCACAGATGGCTACTGCATTTATCCGACTGAAGACATTCGGGCTATTTCTAGTTGGGTGCAATTACAAGGAAAGCTTCTATGAACATTGTACACAAATGTTTAAAATGTGTTACTGTATTTTAGGAGAAAGTTGACAAGCACATTTGGTTCCTATTTAACCATTTCTATACAAATTGCTCTGTATAGATTATTTTAAAATATAGATTATTTTGATATTGGTTAAAATTTTCATAATGTATCAGCATCCTTATTATTTCCTTTGTTCCATTTTCATTAATCTGATCTCTTTCCCTCCTTCTTTAGCTTTTGGGTAAATGTTGATTGTTTGTTCTCATATCATTAATTATTGAAGGGAGTAAATTACTCACAGGTCTTATAAGCTATTATATTATTTCGCTGAAAAGGTGACCTCCAGGAGTAGCTTCAGTTTCAAGTTCAAAGGATATCTTAGGGTGATAGTCCTGGAGGTTCCGCTATTGGTCTAGCAAGCCTTGACTGTTTTGGGGGATTTGAGCTTTGTTCCATATTTTCCTCTCATTCTATCTGGGACCTTCTATGATGTCTCTGGTCAGAATGATTGGTAGTGGTAGCCAAACACCATATAGTTCTTCTCATATCAGATTAGAAAAGCCCATAGTTCATATGGGCTAATTCTTGAGTTTTGAGAGTTAAAAAATATATAAAATATTTTCTCATGTTTTTTCTAGAAGTTGCATAGGTTTCATCATTTACATTGAAATCTATGATCCATGCTAAGTGAATTTTTAATATTGTTCAAGATATGAATAAAAGTTTATTTGTTGTATATTGTGTTAGTCTGGGTTGACTAGAGTAACAAATTCATAGACAATCATATGTATATAAGAGAGAACTTAATAACAAAGGGCAATTGTATATTAAGAAAAATCCCAGCCCCGTCCATAAATCTGATATTAGCCCATATGTCCATTACTAGTCTATAAACTCTTCTTCAGATTCACGCAACACATGCAATGATGCCGAATGCAGTAAGCTCACAAACCAGTGGGTGGAAAGTCTTGTGGATCCAGTGGCAGTAGAAACATCTCAGCGCTGGCAAGGGTCCCCACATGGCTCCTTCAGCTCCAGGGCTCTAGCTTAGCTCCATGTGTCTTGTCCGCTGGAATGTCTGGCAGGGAGTGAGTGAGTGTCCGCCTCTAGTGAACTATTTATCTCCTTAGTGGCTCCAAATGAGGTCATCAAGCTGCAACCTGAATGACAGGCTAAACTCCACCCCTTCACTCTTCAGTCTCAAGTTGACAACAGACTATGTAACCACGCATATGGAAGTCCAATTGGTCTAGCATCAGTTATTAAAACACTATTTTTCATTGTAGGGAGCACCTTTTTGATGATCAGTTGGTTAGTTATACATATCAAAAGTCAATGGAAGGAATACAGAGTGACTGTTATAGAAAAAACAAACTACCCCTGGGACAGTCTATTCAATAGTACACGAGGTAGTCATGAGGTAGAATTTACTTGATAACAACAGGTTAGTTTTTGTTTTAGTAAAAACCTTGGAACTCTAAGTGTGAGTCCTACTTTGGTTTTATTTTTCAAGATGGTTTCGCCTACCTGGGATCTCTTGAATTTCATACAAATTTTAGGATTAATTTATTATACATTTCTGATAAGAAAAGGCAGCTGAAATTTTTATAGAGATTGCATTGAGGCTGTAGATCAGCTTGGGGTATGTGACCATTTTAATGATATTAAGTGTTTCATTTAATGAAAACAGTGTGTCTTTCTATTTATTAGTTTAAAAAATATTTTTCAATAGTGTTTTATGGTTTCCAGTGTACAAGTCCTGCACTTTCCTGATTAAACTTGTTCCTAAGATTTCTCTTTTTTATTTGTAAATGAAATTATGTCCTTAATTTAATTTTCATTGGGCTCATTGCTAGTGTATAGAAATGCAACTGATTTTTGCACATTAATCTTGTATCCTTCAACTTTGCTGAACTCATTTATTAGCACTAATAGTTTTTTGTAGATTTTTTATGGTTTTCGACATGTTAGAATATGTTATTTGCACATAGAAATAGTTTTACATCTTCCTGTCCTATCTATATGTTTTTGTTTTCTATATCTTGTTTAATTTCCTAGGCTTGAATTTTCCAGGAGATATTAAAAAGAAGTGGTAAGAGCTTATCCTTTCCTTGATCGGAGGGAGCGAGTTTTCCATTTTTAACCATTGAGGATGATGTTTACTGTGGATTTTTCACAAATGCCATTTATCAGATTGAACACATGCTTGCCTATTTCCAGTTTAGTGCGTTTTAAAAATAATCACGAATAGGAGTTGGGCTATCAGATGATTTTTCTGTATCTATTGATATTAGCATGCTTTTCTTTTTACTCCATTCCATGAATATGGTAAGAAGGAAAAGGGGATACTACATGGATTGACTACAGGAAAGGGATGTGTAGTAGTTGTATCCTTTCACCACACAGCTTTGCTGGTGCTTGTATGCTGCACATATAATCTAAGAAACTGGACTGCATGGTGAAGAGCAGAGCATCAAGATTAGAAAAAGATTCATTAGCAACCTATGATATGCAAATGGCACAAGATTGCTTGCTGAAAGCAAGGGGACTTGAAGCGCTTCCTGATAAGATCAAGGACTAGTCTTCAGTGTGGATTACAATCCCATGTAAAAACAACAAACTTCTTCACTTCTGGATCGATAAGCATCATCAAGGTGAATGGAGAAATTATTGAGATTGTCAGAGATTTCATTTTACTTGAATCTACCATCAACGAGTGCCCATGGAAGCAGCGGTAAGAAAATCAAACAACATATTGCATTGGGCAAATCTGCTACAAAAGATTCTTTAAAGTGTTAAAAAGCAAGGTTGTCACTTTAAAGACTAAGGCACATATGGTGCAAGCCTTCATATTTCCTATTGTCTCATATACATGCAAAGCCAAAGAAGAACTGATGCCTTTGAATGAGGGTCTTGGTGAAGAATAGTGAATGCACCATAGAAGAAGGTACAAATCTCTGTCGAAAGGAATACAGCCAGAATGTTTCTCGAAAGCTCAGATGGACTCCTTCTTATGTACGTTGACATGTCATGGGGTGGACATGCGGGTGAATCAGTCCCTGAAAGGCATAATGCTTGGTAAAGGAGGGGGCAGGTGAAAAAGTGGAAGACCTCACTGAAATGGATTGATACGGGGACTGCCTCAATGAACTCAAACCTCAGAATGATTGTCTGTTGCTGTCCAGGTGGTTTTAATGCATCACGACCCCATGAGCAGCAGACTGAAACACTGCCCAGTCCTGCATCATCCTCACAGTCGTTGCAATGGGTGAGCCCATCCTGGCGGTCCCTGTGTCAATCGACCTCATTGAACACCTTGCTCTTTTTTGCTGACCCTTGACTTTATGTAGCATGACATCCTTTTGCAGGGACTGGTCCATCCTGGTAACATACCCAAATTATATGAGATAAATCCTTACTTCTAAGGAATGTTCTGGCTCTACGTCTCCCATGGCAGGTTTGTTTATTCTTCTGGCATTGCAGAGTGTATTCAATATTCTTTACTAATATCATCATTCAACTACATCAAGCGTTCTTTGGTCTTCCTTATTCCTTGTCCAGATTTTGCATGCATTTGGGGCATTTGAAAATAATATGGCCAAAAGAAAATAAAATAATATAGCTCGAGTCAAGAGCACCTTAGTCTTCAGTGACCCTTTGCTTTGGAAAACATAATGAGGTCTTTGGTAGCAGATGCTTTGCCAAAATTTTAAAATCCTTTTCAGCAAAATTTACTTGCATGCAATATTAATGATAATGCTTGATAATTTTCACATCCACTGGTTCACATTTCTTTGGAATAGGCATGCATATGGATCGCTTCCAGTCACTTGGTCAAGTAGCTGTCTTCCACATTTCTTTTAGTGATATTAGTGATATTGATTGATATTACACTCAATCAGTGGGTGTAGCTCTGTTAACCTTAATCTATAGTTCTCAACCTGTGGGTCACAACCCCTTTGGGGTTGAATGACCCTTTCACAGGGGTTGCCTGATTCATAACAGTAGCAAAATTACAGTTATGAAGTAGCAACAAAAATAATTTTATAGTTGGGGGATCACCACAAGATGAGGAACCATATTAAAGGGTCATGGCCTTAAGAAGGTTGAGAACCACAGGTCTAAATAATTTATTATAAAGTTTGTTATTAGTCTTTTTGTGTAATGGTTTTAGGGAATGCACATCTAATTAAAAATATTCTTATTGCCTATTTGTTCTCTTAGGAATGAACAAAGTATGAATTTAGGAAAATTGGAAGTTGTAAAAGATGAAATAGGACACAAAAAGAGTGATATTCTAGGCATCCTCAAATGGATTGGTATGGGACATTTTGAATCAGAAAATCATATGGTTTACTATGCTGGGACTGACATATTCAAGAGGAATGGCATTGCATCCTTTGCAAAAAGGATATCTGTCTTGAAGAACAACACTATCTGTGATAGGATAATATCTATCTGTATACAAGGAAATCTAGTCAGTGCAACTATTATTCAAATATGTGCACCAACTAGTAAAGCTAGTGATGAAAAAATCGAAGAATTCTACCATCTTCATTCAGCCATTGATCACGCATTCAATCAAGTTGCATTGATAATTACTGGTGATTGGAATGCAAAAATTGGAAACAAAGAGGAAGGAACGGTAGTTGGAAATATGGTCTGGTGATAGAAATGATGTCTCAGGCATCACGGAGAATTTTGCAAGACCAACGACTTGTTCATAGCAAATACCATTTTTCAACAACATAAATGGAGACTATATATGTGAACTGCTCCAGATGAAATGCACAGAAAGCAAATGAACTATATCTGTGGGAAGAATTTATAGAAGCTTAATATTAGCAGCTAAAACTAGGCCTGAGGCTGATTGTGGAACAAATCATCAATTGCTCGTACATAAATTCAAGTTGAAGCTGAAGAAAACTAAAACAAGTCCATGAGAGCCAAAGTATGACCTTGAGTCTATCCCATCTGAATTTGAAGAGCATCTCAAGAACAGATTTGATGCATTGAACAGTAATGACAGAAAACCTGGTGATCTGTGGAGGATGTCAAGACCATCAGTTATGAAGAAAGCAAAAGGTCACTAAGAAGACAGGAAAGAAAGAAAAGATTAAAGTGGATGTCTGAACAGACTCTGAAACCTATTCTTAATCATAGAGTAGCTAAGGCAAATGGGATAAATGATGAACTAAAAAAGTTGAACAGAATATTTCAAGGGCAGCTTAAGATGACAAAATAAAGTATTAAAATGAAATGTGTAAAGATCTACAATTAGAACACCACAAAGGGGAATCCATTCAGCATTCTTAACCTGAAATAACTCAAGAAAAATTCCAATTTCAATATTGGAAGATTCTATGGACAAAATGTTGAGCCAGGCGGGAAGCATCCAAAGAAGATGGAAAAGAACACAAGAGTTAATGTACGAAAAAGAACTAGTCGTCGACATTCCAACATTTCAGGAGGTAGCACATGAGCAAGAACCAATGTTAATGAAAGAAGTCCAAGATGCACTGAAGGCATTAGCTAAAAACAGGGCTCTGGGACTTGATGTAATACCAATAGAAATGTTTCAACAAGCTGACGAAGCACTGAAAGCATTTATTTGTCTAGCTACTAGGCCAACTGACTGGAAGAAACCCATATTTGTTCCCATTCCAAAGAAAAGTGACCCAACAGAATGTTCAACTATAGAACAATATCATTGATATCACATGCAAGTAGAATTTTGCTGAAGATCATTCAACAATGGTTGCAGCAGTACATTGACATGGTTAAGAAGTTGCCAGACATTCAGGTTGGATTCAGAAGGATGTGGAAAAAGGGTTTCATTGCTGATATCAGATGAATCTTGGCGGAAAGTAGAGAATACCAAAAAGACGTTTACTTGTGTTTTATTGACTACGCAAAGACATTTAGCTGTGTGTATCATAACAGATGATGGATAGCCTTGAGAAGAATGGGAATTCCAGAACACTTGATTGTGCTCCTGTAATTGATCAAGAGGCAATTATATGAACTGAACAGAGGCACAGAAAAAAACACCACCCAGTTTTGTGCCATCTTCACAATTGTTCTGATAGTTGAGCCCATTGTTGCAGCCACTGGGTCAGTCCATCTCCTTGAGGATGTTCCTCTCTTTTGCTGCCCCTCCACTTTACCAAGCATGCTGTCCTTCTCCAGGGACTGGTCACTCCTGACGACATGTCCAAAGTACATAAGACGAAGTTTGGCCATCCTTGCCTCGAAGGAGCAGTCTGCTACTTGCTGATGAAGATCAAGCATTGCAGACCCCAGTCTGCAGTACAACTCAATGTAAAGAAACCAAAAATCCTTACTTAGGCTGCTTCTCTCTGCCTTGCGTGCGCTCCATGTGCTGGGTTCTGGTTTGAGCCTACCTGGGACCACAGTTTCTGAGGTTTTTGCTCATTTTATTATTTTAAAACACAGAATCCAAAGTTGAGACTGTCACCAGCTCTAGGCGTGGAGACCACACCAAAATAAAAGCATTCTCTTCCCAGTTGAGCCTGATATCAGCTCGCTATTTCTACCCCCTCGCTCTCCCGCCCTCCCTTTCTTCACGAACCCTTGATAAGTTATAGATTATTATTTTCATAGCTTACAAACCTCCTCTGTTGCCCCTCACCCACTTTTCCATTGTTTGTCCCCCTGAGAGGGGGTTATAGGTTGTTGATCCTTGTGATTGATTCCCCCTTTCTCCCTGAATACTTTAAGGACATGCACAGCTCATTTATAGGGATTTCATATTTCTACCCGCCTTTCCTGACTCTTTTATATATTATATAAGTGTATATTGGGTTAGGCTGTGGAGTGGCCTGAAGGCTCTCCAAGTGGCTGGGGGGAGGGGAGGAGGTTTTTGTAGGGGCTGGTGTGGTCTCCATGCCTAGAGCTGGCGACAGTCTCAACTTTGGATTCTGTGTTTTAAAATAATAAAACGAGCAAAAACCTCAGAAAGTGTATATAGCGTAGCTATGAGTTGGAACATTTATTCTCTAGAAAGATCCTGGATGGAATGGGAGAAATGGGAAACAAAACCCAAAGTCATAAAGGCTTGCTGTTGCAGAAACAGAAGGGACCCCCTAGACCAGCGGTTCTCAACTTGTGGGTTGTGACCCCTTTGGGGGTCAAACAACCCTTTCACAGGGGTTGCCAGATTCATAACAGTAGCAAAATTACAGTTATGAAGTAGCAACGAAAATAATTTTATGGTTGGGGGGTCACCACAACAGGAGGAACTGTATTTTTTTTGTGTGTGACAGTTTTTATTTTATTTTTCCATTTCTTTTTTAAAAATCATTTTATTAGGGCTTCATACAACTCTTATCACAATCCATACATACAATCACAATACATACATACATCAATCCATACACACATCATTTGTACATTCGTTGCCCTCATCATTCTCAAAACATTTGCTCTCCACTTAAGCCCCTGGCATCAGCTCCTCATTTTTCCCCTTCCCTCCCTACTTCCCCCCTCCCTCATGAACCCTTGAAACTTTATAAATTATTATCTTGTCATATCTTGCCCTGTCTGACGTCTCCCTTCACCCACTTTTCTGTTGTCTGTCCCACAGGGAGGAGGTTATATATAGATCCTTGTATTTGGTTCCCCCTTTCTACCCTACCTTCCCTCCACCCTCCTGGTATCACCACTCTTACCACTGGTCCTGAAGGGGAGGAACTGTATTAAAAGGTCTTGGCATTAGGAAGGTTGAGAACCACTGCTCTAGACTATGGTCTTTAGTCGCCCCTCAGGGCTAGAATCGAACGCTCCTGTTAGAATAACCATTTAAGGTTAAAATAAATAAATAAATAAAGCTAGCATTTACCCAAGGACAAAGTGCAGAGTGTTGGGAAAGATGGAATGCAAATAAGAAAGAAAGGGAGGAGACAGGGTGATGGGATATTGAGGGAATTGCAATGGATGAGTTGAAAGAAAATGTGAATTGTTGAGTGTAAAACTGATGATCTGCTCTGTAAAACTTAATTCACAAGAGGTTTTTTTTGGTTTAAAAGAAAGGATCACAGCAGCCTGATCTGTAGCCAGTCATGGGACTTGTTGCTGTTAGAAGCTGTGGAATTGATGCTGACAACATAGCAACCCCATGACAACAGAAGGGAACTGCCGGGTCCTGCGCCATACTCAAACCTGGTATTTGAGCACGTTGTTGCAGACACTATGTTCATCCATCTGGGCAAGGGTCTTGTTTTCACTGCTCTATTTTATTAAGCACGATGTTTCCCCCATTTCCTCCCAGTCTCAGGGATGGCACAGGGCAGATAAATAAAAGTGCCTTTGATTCCATTGTTGATTCCCCAGTCCACACGTGGGCAGACATCTTCATCCAGATGTTTAAAAATTATTCAGTCCTCTCCTGCAATTGATCAGTCAGTTCAAGATAATTAACTCAGTCGGAATCCATTTCAAATTCTACCTCAGACTCTGCTCTCATCAGGGTGGATCCCCACACCCTGAGAGACGTATTTGATCAGAGCTGATTGCCAGTTCAATTGCTGGCAATAAAATAAAAATAGCTCAATAATATAAAAAATTTAAAATCAAGACCATTGCCATTGAGTGAATTCCAATTCACAGGGACCCTTACAGGAGCCGGTAGACCCGTCCTTCAGGTTTCAGAGACGGGGGGAAGCAGAAGCTGTGGTGCCTGTGTTCTTGGTCCAGGTCGAGCCACAGGAGCTTTGTAATACATTAAAAACATTCAGCTTCCGCTGTTGGTTTTATTGGGGGCGGTTGGGGGACTTTGTTTTACCAATATTTTATTTTGTTGGCATTTTGGGGAGTGACACAATTAACTCAAGGAATTGGCTCACAAGATTGTGGGAACTGACAAGTCCAAAACCTGTAGGCCATGCAATAGGCTGAAGAATCCTGTGGGGTTGAATTCCAAAATCCATAGATCAGGAGGCAAGGAGAAAGAAAAATATATGTTTTGGCAAAATGTCTGCTTATATGGGTCTGGATATAAAACATGTCCCAGGGAATCTCCAAGCCCTTCTTATATTGTAAAAGGTAATCCATGTACTTGAAGTCAATGGATTTGATCACCATTACTTTCTTATAGCAACTAGTGTTTTACTCCACTGTGTATCACACATGGCCTAGCAATGTTGGCATATACAATGTATCATCAGACTTGTATGAGGAGGCTTCAAAAAGTTTGTGGAAAAATAGTTTTAAAAGCGAATGGATATTTTCCACAAACTTTTTTAAGCCCCTCATATGAAGGAGTACCCCAAATAACTGGATTTCCCCCCCAAAGGTATGTGCTTAAATTTTTTGTTACAAAACAACCTTATCACCTTCAAAATACTCTTCACTACACTTAATACATTTGTCAAATCTGTGATTCTGGTCTTGGAAACATTTTTCAAACTCATCTGCTTGGGTGGTTGACAGCACCTCCCTCGTTTGTTTGTTTTTCACAGAAACAAAAAGAAGTCCCATGGAGCGAAGTCAGGTGAGTAAGGTGCATGGGGTAAGAGAGGCATGCTGCTTTTTGCCCAAAATTGGCACACTGAGATGGCCGTGTGAGCCATTGTCATGGTGCATTGTCATGGTGGCAAAACCAGTTCTCCATATGCCACAAATCAGGCCTTTTTTTTGTCAGACACTGTTATGCTATCTTACAGAACCTCTAAATAGAAAGCCTGATTAACAGTCTGACCTGATGGAATGAACTCCAAATGCACTATGAATCAACATTGTAGTCCATTTGTGGGGAAGTTTGACAGACTTACAGAATGTGGCTTGTCATCAATCACCATTTCATCTTATACTTCAGTTTTTCCCATAGTGCTGTCCTTTGTGTCCTGTTGTGTGTTCAACATCATAACAGTGTCTGCGGCATTTTTTCCAAGCAGAACACAAAACTTCACAGTTGCACACTGTTCTCTTAAATTGACCATCAAAAAAGTGAGGTTTAAGCAAAACAATTCACTGTGACTAAAGAGACTCTTCCCAGGCGAGGCCACTGGGTGCACTAAACTCAGAGTGATTTGCTCGATGCTCACCTAGTGGGAAAAAATGCATACTAGTCTGCCCAGAGAGCCTTTTCCCATTTTATTTTTGGTACAATATATAGAAAATATATACATTTGATGTAGGCATGACATTTAATTTTGAAAAAGACATTTGCAACATTTGTTTCAAAAACACTATTCATCTTCTTTCTATGCTTAGAAATTAATTTTCTATTCTTACTCACTACCATTGAGTCAATTTCGACTCATAGTGACCCTAAAGAACAACACAGAACTGCCCTGTGGACATGTCTGATCAGAGCACATGGGAGCAAATTAAGGGGGGAGGAAGAGATTGTGGAGCACATGCCGGCCCACCAAGCCTTCAGGATGATATCCCTGCTCAGAGAAGCTAATGCACAGAGACCATATGGCCGGCCTCACTATGAGACACAACATCCCTCACTGACCCATAGCTCTACAGTGGACAACACTGGAGACAGTGTGGGAATTGCGCCCAATCTGACCCCACCACACCTACAAAAAACACTAAGGGCGTGCAACAGAACAGCAAGGGGAGCAGAGCAAGGAAGTCCCCAGGGAGTACCAAAAATAGACTTTGGGACCAGGGCGTGGCACCCCATCAGACTCTACTGGAAAACACTCCTAAAGGTCAAGAAACAGACCTTGAACTATTTACAGGTTTTCTTTTGTTGTTGCTGCTGCTGTTGTTTTGTTTTCTTTTGTTTCTTGGTTTTGCTTTGTCTTGTTTTTGTGCATATTATCTCTGCAGGTCTATCTAGATAAGATAGGCTGGATAAACAATCTGGAGAAGAAAACAATGGGACCGATGGTTCCGGGGGGACATGGGAAAGGGGGAGGTGGAGGGAAAGGAAATGGTGTTAACCAACCTAGGGACAAGGGAACAAGTGATCCAAAAATCAGTGGCAATGAGGGTGTAAGAGGCCTGGTAGTGATTGATCAAGGGCAATGTAACCGAGAGGAATAACTGAAACCCAAATGAAGGCTGAGAACGATAATGGGACAAGAGGAAATTAAAAGGAAATAGAGGAAAGAACTAGGAGGCAAAGGGCATTTATAGAGGTCTAAATACAGGCATGTATATATGTAAACATATTTATACATGACAATGGGGAAATAGATCTATGTGCATATATTTATAGGTTTAGTATTAAGGTAGCAGATGGACATTGGGTCTCCACTCAAGTACTCCCTCA
>NW_022111373.1:73632449-73633931 GCF_000313985.2 Echinops telfairi | reverse complement strand
CCCCCCCCTTTTAAAAGTTTACTTTGGTGACTCATGTGGAAGTATTTTGCTGTGTGAGGAAAAGACCTGGTTTTTATTTTTTCTAACTGGTTAGGCAGTTATTCCAGTATGATTTACCGAATACACTGTATTCCTTTCAGGAATCTAAAGTATCCTTTATTATATATTAAGTTCACACAGACACACACACACACACACAACCCTAGTGGTGCTGCGGCTTAGGCATTGGGCTACTCTCAAAGTTGAAAGTTCAAATCTACCAGCTGATGCATGGAAGAACGATGAGGCTGTCTGTGAGGTTTCACAGTCTTGGAAACCCTACATAGGGTGGCTATGAGTTGGCAACAACTCAAGGGTAGACTACGTATCATATGCACATACATTTCCTTCTGGAATCTTTTCTTTCATTAAAATTTATTATTCTTTCATCAAAATTTATTTAGTGAAAATGGGTACAGTTTCATAGTAAGCAGAGCTAGTCCCCCTCAACACTATCCCCTATTATGCTCCTTGACCAGCTACTCTTACCCCAACAATTTCTTTAAAATATTTATAATATATACATACATATATATACTTAAATCCTCACTCTCCTCCTAAATCATGCTGTTGTTTTCCTTCACTGACAAAGGGAGAAGTTGTGTTTTCACAATACTAACGCTCCTTACCATGTGTACGCCATTTTTAAGCTGTCATCTTCTATGACCTTCAGAAGGGATCTTTTCTTCCATTATTTTTGGTTATAATTGGCAGATAGTGAAAGCTGTGTTCTACATCTTTATAACTATTAGTTTTCAATTCCTCATTGCTACTAATGATTTCACACATGATCCTGTTTCCCAGTATATTTCTTATCAAATGCATATAATGAAAATGATACCCTTTTTTTCAACATATTTCCCTCATCTTATCTTTTTATTTAATCTCACTGGCCAGCACTTTTTATCATACCTACTCAACAGGAATTCATCTCTGAAAATTTTGACTCATTGCTTTTAATTTTAAATTTCTTTGATTATTACTGATAGAGTATTTTATAAGAAGTATCGCTATGCCTTGTTCCTTTTGTAAACTGCTTGTTTCTACCCATTGTTTAGTACAAAAAAAAAAAGGATTTTTTTTCTTATTAAATTGGAAGAGCTCTTTGTGAATTAAAATTATAAACCTCTTGGGGTATATTAAAAAAAATTCCCTTAAGCCTTTAGAAGATTCTTAAGCAGACAACAGAAAGCACCAAGCGAAATTTAAGAAAGGGGCAGGTCTACTGTTAATTATATTTTTCTGTGCAACTACCCAATACATTAACAGATACCTCTTATGTTATAAGAGCAGTAAGATGAATAGTGAAGTGCATTGTAGATTTTTATGAAGCACTCTTGAAAATTTCAAGTACTTATAACTTGTTTCATAGTACACCATTTCTAAACCATTCAATTTCTTTCTAGCTAAGCACTCGAAAGAGCTTCAAGGATTAAATGATCT
>NW_022111373.1:73629675-73631626 GCF_000313985.2 Echinops telfairi | reverse complement strand
AATTTCTGTGCAAGCACTAGTGGAAGCTAAGTGATGACATTTTATCTTAATACTTTATACCCACGATGGGTATAATTTTTCACCTATATGTTGGGACAACTGCTACCTAAGAATTAAAAAAAAACCAGAGTAACATTATATTATTAACAACTACATCCTATGCCCCAGTGTAGTTGCCAGTAAGTTGATTCTGACTCCCAGTGACACAAAGTGCCTCAGAATAGAACTGTGCACCTCAGGGTTAGTTCTTCACGGCTATGCTCTTTCAGTAGTTGATCGGTAGGCCCCTGTCTTCTGATGTGACTATGGGTGGATTTGAACCACCAGTTGGTTAGAAGCTGATTGCCTGCTTTCCCCTTGTTAAAAAAAAAAGTTTTTAAATGATTTTTTTGGCTGTTATTTTTTTCTTCCTTTTTTTTTGGAGGGGGGTGTCTTATCCCATGTGACAGTTGACAACAACCATGCTCACACCGCCCAGCCATACCCCTCCCTGCCTCCTGCAACCACACTTATTGGGTAAGGATTATTTACCTGTATCACCTGGATCCTTGATAGGCAAAAACACCAGTAAAACTGGTCCTCAGGAGTTCTAATCAAACAGAACACAGAGAACAAAATACAACACTCACATGGTCTTAACCAGGAGCTACTTAACGAGTACTAAGGTCTCACTAACATAAACCCATCAATTAAATACAAATACACCACCACCACCACAAGGTCTCAGAGACAATACACAATTTTAGTTCATACAAAGAAATGAGTGATCCAAACAAGTAACCAATATACAGAGCCATTTTCTTTGTAAAGAAGAAAAGGCAATGGGACTATGTGACAAGGAATTAATTATGTGGGGCACCATCAAGAGGAATAATTTTACACATGATCTGAACTCCAGAAAAGGGAGAGACAACAAAAAACACGGACAAAACAGTTGCAGAAGAGTTGGAAGGAAACTCCCTGAATACAGTGACAGAGAAGATACGCGCACTCAAGAAGCTCAATGAACCTCAAACAGGATCTACCCAGCAAAGAAAATCACCGGGCATGACCTAATCACTCTTTCCAAACCCAAGCCGAGGAAAGACTCTTTAGCGCAATACAGGAAAACCAGAAAGCTACCTGCAAACGAGAGCTAAAAAGACCAAGCTTTGATAGCACAGTCCATAAGGCAATGCATGGCAAATATAACACTCTAAAAGAAAAAAACTGTCAGTCAAAAATCATATACCCATCAAAATTGTCCTTCAAAAGCAATGGCAAAATAAGGTCTTTTCAAAATACACGAAAATTGAAGGAGTTTGTAAAAACCAGACCACTTAAATAACGATAATAAAAAAATACTAAGGGAAATTCTCTGTACATAGAACCAGCAATAGTGGACAAGAACCAGAGATGAACAAACAGAAGTCAATCCAAGGTAAAACCAACCCACAAGACTAGAAACAGAAAACCAGAGATGTCAACTTGTAATGAAGGCAAACAGTAAAGAGTTTGGAACAGAAATACAGTATGATCAAGCCCTCTATTTGATGTATAACCTAGAGAAATAAGAACCCTTACGCAAGTAGAAAGATACACACTCATGTTCATCATGCCCTATTCACAACAGCTAAAAGATGGAAACAACCCAAATGCCCATCAGTGGACAAATACACACAATAGAATATTACCCAAAGTTAAGAGAATAATGACAAATCTGCAAAATATCTTGTAAACATGGATGAACTACAGAAGGTTGTGCTGAGAAAAATTAATCACAAAAGGACAAACGTATAATAAGACCACTATTACAGAGCGTCAAGAAAAAGTGTTCACATGCTGTCCTGGTTACCTGAGGTAGGAGAGCAAGGAGAGGTGGAAAGCATGGGCTAGAGGAGAGACAAGTGCTGACCCGAGCGAAAAAGCAGGCGATATACAGTACGAGGGAGGTTAAGAAATAATTGTGGAG
>NW_022111373.1:73619317-73624658 GCF_000313985.2 Echinops telfairi | reverse complement strand
TTGCACAGATGTAAGCTTTTAAGTAAACGCTTAAAAATAAGTCAATATGGCATCAAAGAACAAAAAAAATCTTATGCTTGTGAATGAGTGGGAGTGCAGAGTGGGGACCCAAAGCCCATCTGTGGCAACTGGACATCTCCTTACAGAAGGGTCACGGGGAGGAGATGAGCCAGTCAGGGTTCAGTATAGCAATAATGAAACACAACTTTCCTCTAGTTCTTTAATGCTTCCCCCACCATCATGATCCCAATTCTACCTTACATATCTGGCTAGACCAGAGAATGTACACTGGTACAGATAAGAGCTGGAAACACAGGGAATCCAGGATAGATGAACCCCGCAGGACCAATAATGAGAGAAGAGATATCAGGAGGGTAACCAGGAAGGTGGGGTAGAAAAGGGGAACTGATCACAAAGATCTACATATAACCCCCTCCCTCGGGGGATGGACAACAGAAAAGTGGGTGAAGGGAGACGTCGGATAGTGTAAGATATGACAAAATAATAATAATTTATAAATTATCAAGGGTTCATAAGGGAGAGGGGGCAGGGAAGGAGGGGGAAAAATGAGCTGATACCAAGGGCTCAAGTAGAAAGCAAATGTTTTGAGAATAATAATGGCAACAAATGTACAAATGTGCTTGACACAATGGATGGATGTATGGCTTGTGATAAGAGTTATAAGAGCCCCCAATGAAATGATTTAAAAAAAGGGGGGAAAAAGTCAATATGAATTTCAATTACAACTGTTGTTAATATGCTTCCTCATGGCCATAAAATAAAAGCAGAATGTAAAAAATTCTCAGAAATAAAGCCTTCTTAGGTTAAGCTTCTTGCTACTTCTTAACAATTTCTAGAGAGATTCAGCACAAAATCTATAGTTGGGATACAAATTCTCAACGATGTCAAAAAAATTTTTTTTTATCATGACAATTTCTTCTTAGACTTTGACAAAAAAAAAAGTTTCTAGCATCCAAGAATTTAATTCTGGCTGCAAAACTCCTATTTCAGTATTATTTCTCTCTGCAGGCATGAATATCTATTTCTTAATGTTCTGTATCTTCAAGATCTTAGCTGTTCAAAAAAGCGTATGTCCGATATTTATGTGCCAGGCAGAAGGTTTAAGTCAAACAGCTGGCATCTATATACATATATACTAAATAGTAATATGTTTTATTTAAATCAAATCTTATTTGGAGAATTCATTAAAAAAAAAAGTGGGTCTGGTGCTTGATATCAACCTTCAAATAATTGAGAGTTTCCAGTGTCGTGGTCCTGATATCTCTAAATCTTAAACCTCTGAGTATAAAGCTTTGTGCTCTACCTACAGTTAGTTGTTATTTCCCCAACTCTTCAATGGTGTAAAATATGTTTTGACATGACATTCCAGTTGAAAATTGAATCTAATGTTATGTAATTCTCTGATAAATTTTCTGTATGTATAAAGAATAATTTTATTTTATAGATAATGATATATTTTGTGCTTTACAACACTAGTATAGTCTTCAGATATAACATTTGAATTGTATTATTTTTTTCTTTCTATAATACAGTTCAACTCTTTATTGTTTATAAGAGTCTTATTTGAATAACTACATGTTGTTTTCATACAAACCTGTCTTTTGGAAAAAGAATAAATGTTTCTCGTTAGTTGTATGTATTAATGGAAACACGTTCACAAGGCCTTATCCACAAAGACGTCTCTTTCTTTCCTATCAGGAAGTTGTGCCACATTCAAAATAAACTGTTCAAAGTTGAAATTTTATCTTAAATAGTATCCTATTTAACTCAAATAATATTTACAAAGCAGTATGTATGAACTTCAAACAGAATTTGACAGATTTAAGTTCTCTGTCAAATGTGTCTATATGATTTAATGATAAAAGGTTAAATATTCTAAAAAGTATGAAATAAACAATTTTATTAGATGAACTGATTTATTTGAAACCTTAGATTAGGCCAACAAAATATATTCAACTGCATAAAAAGAATCACATTTCCATTCAACTTGAACATAACACAGCAGTGGTGAGAAATAATAAACTGTGGAATGGATCTCAGAATATAAGGCAGAAACCCCCATACAGAGAACCGTCAGGCTTCTAACTTCACAGAGTCCAGTACTAAACGCGCCTCTTTAAATTCTTCAGCTTCTTCCAGGTCTTTTTCACTTTCCTGCAATGAAATATAATAAAAAGTAAGTGTACGCCTCTCAAACTGCAGTAATTGGTTATTTACTCAAATATTACAAATCAATGTAAATAGCTCAAGAATTAAAGCGGAGTCTTATCTTAATATAATACTGCAGGTTTCCTATAGTTATGTTCCTCTTTACAGGTAAAGGAAAAGCTGTCAGATTGGTTTTATTTCTTAAAAACAGTACATTCTCATACAATATTGCATAGCATGATCATCTAAACTATCAACATCAAATAAAGGCATTAAAATTTACATTATTTTTACTCTCATTTTGTCAACACACCATCATATATAAGAAAATATGAATATGGGACTGAAAGTACAAATCTTATTATTTACATGTTACCTTTATAACATTCATGCCAAACAACCCTCTACTCACTCAGTGACTGGTATCACACCAGAGTTACTGGTATCACACCAGAGTTAAGTATTGGAGAGGTGAATGTCTGTTAGTATTACAGTACACACTCGAGTATAAGCCGAATTTTCCAGCACATTTTTAATGCAGTTTTGGTGGTACAATTCGGTGCCAAGGCTGATATTCGGGTTGGCTTATACTTGAGTATATATGGTATATACTCAACTTACAAGAAAACTCTCTTTTACTAATATAGTACAATGTGACAGACAATTGAGACTGCATATAAACCACAATTTTGCTTGCTTTTCATATAGGGTTACTGTCAGAGCTATATGTCAGGGTCAATAAAAGACAAGAGTTATATAAACCGTTACCAGAGCAGGAGGAATCAAGAGTGGGTCGATGTGTGTAGAAAAAAATGAAAATTCAGCAAAAGGACTGAGAATCTGTTTAATTCAGACTATAGATAAGCATTTCTTAAAACCTTGTATTATAACTAAACATCTTTGTTCTCCCCATCAGTAAAATATAAGCATTTTGAGGGTAGAGATATTGTTGAAAATAATCTTTCATATAAATATATCACATATACAAGGATGATATAATTTTCTTTCAAGTAATTTCTTAGCTACTAAATACATGAGAGCAGGAAAACATTTAAAACGTCAGGAAATAAAAACCGTGCTTCCTGTCTCAGGTGTTATTTTCATATAATCATTATTTCCTGTTTTAGCTATTATTTATTTGAAATCCATACCTTCTTTTCTGGCTGCCAAGAAGAGTTACCTGCCTATAAAAGGTTCCTATAGAGCAGTGGTTCTCAACCTTCCTAATGCCCTTTCATACAGTTCTTCATGTTGTGGTAACCCCACCCCCCAACCATAAAATTATTTTCGTTGCTATTTCATAACTGTAATTTTGTTAACTGTTATGAATCGGGCGAATGCCAAAGGGGTCGCGACCCACAGGTTGAAAACCACTGTTATAGAAGAATATGGAGTTTTGTGTCAGTTACTATGAAATATTAATATTTTTGTTGCTATATAGATTTAATTCTAATGTTAGTGGGAAAACAAATTTGATTTTCTTTCAACAAATACACATGATCATACTGAAAAAGCCTCACATCATTTTGTAACAGGGAAACCAAAAGAGAGCTACGTAGCTAAGAACTGATATTAGCTCAAGAAATAAAAATACAAACTAAGACTAGTAAAGTAGATGTTACAATTCATGAGACTATCTGCAAAGAATAACTGCTAAATCACTGTGTATGCATGGTATCGTAGTATGCTTTTATCATTATTAAGAAATAAATGATAACTTTTAATTAATCCTAGTCATTTAGAAAATGGTCTGCTACAATACAAGGCAAGTCAGTAAAATAACACTTGATCAAGCTCCATGTGAATGAGGGGATTGTCTTTACTGCACTCCCTCCCACATTCCCCCAATTGATTTAGGCTTGAATCAGAATGAATTCCACATGTTTTTTAGAAGAGCCCAAATTCATTTGGAACACACATGAATCTTTTAAAAAGTCCAACACTGTTAATGTGTCAAAAATGGTATTTATGCAACTAAGTGTACGAGAAGAGCACAAAAACATGCTAGAAAACAGTATTTTTTAGTTGGAGGCAAAACTCAAAGCACAATTTAAATTCCATTAATTATTTTAAAATATACTGTATACAGGGCAAGTGTACTAAAATTGCCATCAGTTTGTTAAATATTGAAATTTTTGGCTTTCAAATTAGGAGAGGAAAAAAATAAAACAAAACCACATCTAAAATACATTAAGACAAAGCCACTTTTACTTACCAATAACTGCAGAAGATCGGCATATGCAGCTTCCAACCTTCGCTGGCAATCTGGGATCATCATCCGGGACTCTTGCAAGATCTCTGCCTATTAACGAGAATCATTTGTGAGACACAGAGAGCTGGCAGAACTTATGTTTAGTTCACATCTCTGTAAATATCTACAAATGATTTAGAGGAATCAGAAAAAAAGTTATGGCTAAAATCCTGATGCCAAATGGGTCTATATTTAAATTAAAATTGTGTGTAGTCTCAAAGTTAGAAAGGCATGCAGTAACACCTAGACAGTACAAGTTCTAGAACTGAGCCTTTTTGGTAATCACCTTCTTATGCTAAGTGAGAATTAACTGGAAAAGCTTTTCATAGAGAACATTCATTTTAAAAGGCTATTTAAAATAAACTATTCCCCTGCTGTCACAAAGCACCTTCATCCAAAATGGGATCAGCTGGTTGTAAAAGTATCTCCTGCATCTTTTGAGTAATAAAGAAAAACAGTGTTCAGATAATATCACATGGAGATAATTACTGCATGAAAAAAGTTATTGAGTTATTGATCACATCGTGTGCACACTGCAGGAGATTCTCACTGAAGACAGAGGTAAAGAAAAATGAAAAGCAAAGACCAGCAGGTTCATATTTTTGATGCTTATCATGCATAAAAAGTTATTACTTATCTTTGTGCTTCATTTTAGGAGAGAGATTATTCTCCCCATGCAGTTTGAGCCAAATTACCAACCTGGCACCCCTGTGAATCTGAATTGCTTGCTTATTCTCCTAAAGACAGACTCTACAGAATTAAGAACAGGAATATTTATTCTGGATGCTATCTCTGGACTCAAAAGCTATCATTTAAAGCTGGACTATAACATATCAAACCATTCTGAATAAAACCAATCAATGACTGGGGAGTCCAATCAATCGAGGGTAAATGAGCTGGTGTCAGATACTAGATCTCAAG
>NW_022111373.1:73616900-73618114 GCF_000313985.2 Echinops telfairi | reverse complement strand
AAAACTCTCTCTTACACATATATGAATTTCTGTAGATTTGTTTCCCTAGTTTACCCAGACTAACACAGTGCTGAATGAAAACAGTGAAAGTATAACAATTAACAGAAAAGATATAATTTAGTGGCAATACTACTGTATTACAATAGAAACTTTTGGTACACCTCTAACCTTCTCCCCTTCTACTTTTGCCATAGCTCACATTGCAAACAAACATTAGAATGCTAAAATAACAAAGATGCTCTCTATCCACATCTACCTTCTTAGATGAAATCTAGTGCTGAATTCAAAACTACTTTTACTAGTAAGGCACAATTTGAAAATTTAAAGTATGAAATTGCCTACTGAACTATATGACCACTCATACTATGTCGAGGTATTTATTGCCACTATTTGAGAGATGTGAGCCACCAGGGGCAGGTACATTTTATACTCGGTAACTAACTCATATTTCTGACCTGTGAAATTTCTTTCAGAATAGCTGACAAGAATTTAATAAAATAAAGAATTAGGTCAAGCACACAAATAAGCGCAAATGTTTATTTGTGGAGATTTCTTTGGAAAGATTTGGTGTTGTCACATAAATGAACTTTACACAATGTTATTTAAAGTATCTATCTATTATTAAGCGTTCCCCCACCAGGGTCAAAGCTCAGCCTCTTCCACATACCAATCCCAGGTTCATTCAATAAGCTCACTAATGTGTGCAGGCCATTATGTACGGGAAGAAAATGAGGAGGCCCCCGTCCTCCAGCCCAGTATTGGAGCTCTCAGAAACATGACAAAAGTATTTGACATTACTTCAATACCATGACCCAGGAAGCCAAAATACACAATCATGACTATGATTTGGAAGCCATACATTATGTCTTCATAAAATCATGTACTTAACCTTTTATCAATGAATTATAGTTATAATCTTGAAAGATGTGTAGAAAATGTGATTATATAGTAAAGGCACTCCAAAAATAACTAAATAAAAATTACCTTTCAAGGTGTTTCCGTTGGAAAAATTACCTTTCAAAGTGTTTCCAATGAATGGTGTTCAAAACATCTGAATTAATTGCCAGTTCACTTTAATGCTACTATGATACGACAAGGAGTAAGTCAAGATTTTGGCATAGAATGAGAGCTCCAAAGAATATTAGAGGAAGACAATACAATGGTAGTCAAGTAAAATGGAGAACATACATGTCTGTTCAAAAGAGAAACATCGT
>NW_022111373.1:73605871-73616033 GCF_000313985.2 Echinops telfairi | reverse complement strand
CACCATCAGCTTTCTTCACCACAGTTGCTTATGTACCCGCTTTGTCTTCAGCAATCGTGTCAGGAAGGTGAGCATCATGGAATGCCAGCTTAATAGAACAAAGTGTTCATTGAGGGAGTACTTGAGTGGAGGTCCAATGGCTGACCCTCTTCTTTACTATGCATGATATCCTTTTCTAGGAACTAGACTCTTCTGATAAAATATCCAAAGCATGTGAGTTCAAATCCTGCTATACTCACTTTTAAGGAGCATTCTGGCTGCATTTTCTCCAAGAGAGATTTGCTTGTTGTCTAGGGCAGTCCATAGTATTTTAAATATTATTTTTCAATATTGTAATTCAAACGCATAAATTCTTCTTTGGTCTTATTTATTGTTGATTGTTATCACATGCACATGAGGCAATGAAAAATACCATGGCTTAGGTCAAGTAAGTGTACCTTAGTCCTCAAAGTGATATCCTTGATCCTTAACAGTTTTAACAGGTCTTGTGCAACAGCACAGTCCAATGCAATGCATCATTCAATCTGTTGACTGCTGCTTCCCTGGGTATTGACTGTGGATCCAAGCAAGACGAAATCTTTGACAACTTCAATCTTTTGTCCATTTACCATGATGTCTACTGGACCAGTTGTGAGAATTTTTGTATTCTTTACATTGAATTGTAATCTGCACTAAAGGCTATAGTCTCTGATCTTTAGCAGCAGGTGCTTCTACTCTTTCCATTTATCCATCAAGGTTTTGTCATCTGCATATCCCAGGTTAGTAAGCTTTCGTCCAGTCCCGATGCTGCGTTCTTCTTCTTATAGTCCAGATTGTAGGATTATCTGCTCAGTGTACAAACTGAGTAAGTATGGTGAAAGGATAGAACCCTGGTGTACACCTTTTCTGATTTTAAAAAGGCAGTAGTCCTGAGTTCTGTTCAAGCAACTGCCTTTTGGTCTAGGTTCAGGTTCCACATTGGTAACAATGAAGTGTTCTGGAATTCCAATTCTTCACAATGTTACCCATAGTTTGTTAGATAATAAATACACAGTCAAATGCCTTTGCCTAGTCAATAAAACACAAGTAAACATCCTTCTGGCATTCTCTTCTTTCAGTCAAGATCCATATGGTGTCTACGATGATAACCCTTGTTCCACATCCTCTTCAGAATCTGGCTTGAATTTCTGACAGCTTCCTGTCAAAGTACTTCTGCAACCATTGTTAAATTATTTTATTTGCATGTGATTCTCATATTGTTTAATAATGTGCCCCTTCTACTGGGTTGCCTTTATTTGGTATGGGCATAAATATGGATTTTTCCCAGTTCATGGGCCAGGTAGTTAACTTCCAAATTTCACTGCATAGCTTATGAATGCTTGTATTGCTGCATCAACTCATTTGAAAAATTTCAATTGGAATTCTATTTCTGGAGCTAAGGTGATGTTGTTGCTGTTGTTAGGTGCCATTGCGTCTATTTACATTCATAGCAACCCCATGAGCAACAGAACAAAACACTGCACAGTCTGGCGCCATCCTCACAACTGCTCCTATGTTCAATAAGCCCACTGCTTCAGCCACTATTCCAATTCATCTGGTTGCAGGCTTTCCTCTTTTCCATTGCCCCTTCACTTCCCAAGCATGATGTTCTTCTCCCGGGACTAGTCTCTTCTGACACCATTTCCAAAATAGGCAAGACGAAGTTTAGCCGTCCTTGCCTCTGAGAAACATGCTGGCAGTACCTCTTCCAAGGGACAGATGGGTTTGTCCTTTCAGCAGTCCATGGCACTTTCACTACTCTTCCCCAGCACCACAATTCAAATGCATCCATTCTTCTTTGGTCTTCCTTATTCACTGTCTAACTTTCATATTCATGAGGCATGGCAAAGATCATGGCTTGGGTCAGATGCACCTTAATCCTCAAAGCAACATACTTGCTTTTCAACATTTTAAAAAGGCCTATGCAGCAGTTTTACCTAATGAAAGGCATGTTTCGGTTTCTTAACTGCTGTTTCCATGAGCACTGATTGTGGATTCAAATAAGACAAAATCCTTGGCAATTTCAACCTTTCCTCTATTTATCATGATGTTACTACCTACTGGTCCAGTTGTGAGAATTTTGGTCTTTTTGGCATTGAGGTGTAATCCATACTGAAGGTTGCAATCCTTGATCTTCACCAGTGAGTGCTTCAAATTTCTCACTTTCAGCCAGCAAGGCTGTGTCACCCGCACATCTCAGGTTAATAAGCCTTCCTCCAATCCTGATGCCTTATTCTTCACATAATCCAATTTCGCTGATGATTTGCTCAGCATACAGCTAGAACAAGTATGATAAGAGGATACAACAATGACATACATCTTTCCTGATTTTAAATCATGCAGTATTTCCTTGTTCTGCTTTGCACAACTGCCTCTAGATTCCTATACAAGTTCCACATTAGTACAATTAAGTGTTCTGGAATTCTCACACTTCTCATGGCTACCCATAGCTTATTATGGTCCACAGAGTTGAACTGAATGCCAAGGCATAGTCAATAAAACATAAGTAAGCATCTTTCTGGTATTCTCTGATCTATCTGGCATTTGCAATGATAGCTCCTGTTCCATGTCCTCTTCTGAATATCCAGCCTGAACCACTGGCAGCTCCCTGTCAATTTACTGCTGCTGCAACTGTTGTTGGAGCTTCAGCAAAATCTTATTTGCATACAATATCAATGATATTGTTCTACAGTTTGCGCATTCTGTTGGGTCACCTTTGGAATGTTCACAAATATGGATCTCTTCTAGTCAGTTGGCCAAGTAGCTGTCTTCCAAATTTCCTGGCATAAACGAGTGTTTGCAGTCCTTCATCAGCTTGTTGAAACATTTCAATTGGTACTTCACTAATTCCTGGATCCGTGTTTCGGCCAATGCTTTCAGTGCAGCTTGAACTTCTTCCTTCAGCACCATTGGTTCCTGCTCATACACTACCCCTTAAAGTGGTGAAATGTCAACTAGTTCTTTTTGGTACAGTGACTCTTTGTATTCTTCTCATCTTCTTTTGCTGCTTCCTGCATCATTCAATATTTTGGCCACATAATCTTTCAATATTGCAACTTGAGACCTTAATTTTTTCTTAAGTTCCTTTAGTTTCAGATACGCTGAGCGTGTTCTTCCCTTTTGGTTTTCTAATTCTAGGTCTTTGCACATTTCATTAAAATATTTGGCCTGTCTTCTCAAACAGCCCTTTGACATTTTACATTCAGCTCTTTGACTTCATCATATCTTACATTTGCTTTAGCTACTCTATGCTGAAGAGCAAGTTTCACAGTCTCTTCTGACACTCACTTTGATATTTTCTGTCTTTCCTGTCTTTTCAGTGATCTTTTACTTTCTTTATGAATGGTGTTTTTTGTGTCCTTCCACAGCTCCTCAGGTTTTCTGTCATTAGTGTTTAATACATCAAATCTGTTCTTGAGACGGTCTTAAAATTCAGGTGGGATAAACTTAAGATCGTAATTGGCTCTTGTGGACTTGTTTCAATTTTCTTCATCTTTTTCCCAAACTTACATATAAACAATTAATGGTCTGTTCCACAGTCAGTCCCCTGGTCTGGTTTTAGCTGCTGATATTGAGCTTCTCCAGTGCGTCTTCCCACAAATGTAGTTATTTTCTTTTCTGCGTATTCCATCTGGAGAAGTTCATGTGTTGTTGCAAAAAGGGTATTTGCTATGAATGAGTCATTAGTCTTGCTATAAAGGAGCATTAGTCTTGCAAAATTCTGGCATGTGATCTATAACTTCATTTCTATCACCAGGTCCATATTTCCCAACTATTCCTTCCTCTCTGTTTCCAACTTTGCATTCCAATTGCCAACAATTATCAGTGCATCTTGATTGCATGTTTGAGCAATTTCTGACTGAAGTCATTTGTAGAATTTGTTAATTTCTTCATCACTAGGTTTTTTGTGGCTGGTACATAAATTCGAATAATAGTTGTATGGATTGGATTTCCCTGAAGGAGGATAGATATAATCCTATCATAGCATCATATTCATGATTGATTTTGCAAGTCCTTTTTGACAATGAATGTCAAGCCATTCCTCTTGTGTTATTCCTGGCATAGTAAATGATATGATTTTCTAATTCAAAATGGCCAATACCAGTCCATTTCAGCTCATTAATGCCTAGGATATTAATCTTTATGCGTCCTATTTCACTTTTGAAGACTTCCAATTTTCTTAGATTCATACTTTGCACATGCCAATCAAGTGGATTCAGACTCATGGTGATCCTATAGGATATTATAGAACTGCTCCATAGGACTTCCGAAGATATAATCCTTATGGAAGCAGTCTCTCTTACCTTTCCCCCATAAAGTCCCTGAGGTTTGGAACTGCTGGACTTTGGTTAATAGTACAATGGTTAACTCAAGGTGCCACCAGGGCTCATTTATGTAGCAGACATTCCTTACTAATTAGGCCAAATTGTTGTTTGGCCAGGGGCTATTTTTAATTTAAAGTTTAAAGATTATCTCAGGGCAATAGTTTCAGTGTGTGTGTGTGTGTGGGGCGGGGAGGCGGCGTCCATCTAGCCTTTAAGGATCCAGAAGTTCTGAATTTTCAGAGAATTTGAAATTCTATCCTCTATCACTTTCCCACTTTTAATCAGGACTCTTAATAGACTCTGAACAAAGCATTCAGTAATGACAATCAGGCACCACTTAGTTCTTATGGTGTCCTGGCAAAGGAGGCAGTTGTTCATGAAGGCTAATTGGCCATGGTGGCTAATATTTTAAAATAATAGAGTAATTGAGAGACTCAATCAACAGTTAATCCCAATCCATGCTAGTGTTAATTATGGAGTCAGCTCTGATTCATGACACAATTTTAAAGTAAGGAAAAGTTTATTATGTAAAGTTAAGTGAAATAAAACAGGTTGCATGATCATCTTTGAAATTGTTTAAAGGCATTTGGAAACACAATTCATTTATTGTCCTCTTTATATAACTTCCAACTCCTATACCAGCTGTATAGTTATTTAAAAATATATTATTGGTGATGAAAAAACAAGGCAAAGAAAAAACTGCAAGTTGTGGGGGAAAAAGTCTGCCAGAGTCAGAATTGACTCATGGCAGTGAAGTGGTTTTTTTTGTTGTTGTTTTTTTTAAGGATCCAAAAAGTAACCCGATGAAATAAAGTCATGGTATTGCCCATTAGAAATCAAAAAGCAACAAGACCCTGCCATTGAGTTGATTCTAACTCAAAAGGTTTCTGAGGATGTGAATCAGTACGGGAGCATATAGTCTCATTTTCCTCATGGTGTGGCTGGGGGGTTTGAAATGCCCAAACCTTGTAGTTAACACTCCCCTGACAGCACCACCAGGGTTCAACATTTCCCAATAGGTATAGGAAACAACAGAATATAATGACAAGAAAGAGCTAAAAAAGTGATTATGTATAACTATAAAAATATATGTAAATAAAACATTTAATCAGTATAGTTTAAAAAAACAAATTATATTTTATATGTAAAAAACAAATAGTATTGAATTCCTTAAGGTTAACCTATTAGGAGACAAACTCTATGTATCTTTTTACAAATGTATGAACTATGGATTGGTGACATAAAAACATCCTTTACATACAATGCTACATCCACACTGGTACAGACAGGAACTGGAAACACAGGGAATCCAGGACAGATGATCCTTCAGCACCAGTGGTGAGAGTGGCGACACAGAGAGGGTGGAGGAAGGGTGGGGAGAAAGGGGGAACCGATTACAAGGATCTACATATGACTTCCTCCATGGGGGACAGACAACAGAAAAGTGGGTGAAGGGAGGTCGGACAGTATAAGACATAATAAAACAATAATTTACAAATTATCAAGGGTTCATGAGGGTAGAAGTAGTGGGGAGGGAGGGGTTGAAAAATGAGGAGTTGATGCCAGGGGCTTATATGGAGAGCAAATGTTTTGAGAATGATGAAGGTAATGAATGTACAAATGTGCTTTATATAATTGATATATGTATGGATTGTGATAAGAGTTGTATGAGCCCCCAATAAAATGATTTAAAAAAAAAAAAGAAAGAAAAGAAAAAACCCAAAGTGCTACATCCTACAGAGAAGGCAAGATTTCCCAGGATCTTAAGAAAACAAGAGGCTTCTCTTCCTGGACAGCCAAGGTAAATGACATTTCAGGTACTACCCACTGGATTCATTTTGTAACACAGAAAGTATCTACCCACAAAACAATCCATTCTAAGTGATTACTTTGGCAAATTAAGTATGGGCTAAGTTTCCATATAATCATTTGTAAAGTATTTTACATTGTGAAAAATCACTGTGAGTTCATAAAAATGATTTAAGAGATAACTCTGGAGATTGCGTTTGTATTGTAATTCCTTTTTTCTGGTGTTGTCTGGATTTACTGAGATGGGGAAAATGAGAGAAGGAATAGCTTTGGGTTTTGTGGGGTGGGTTGGAGGAAGAAGATCACAGTTTAGCTTTATTTGGACAGCATGAGGAAATGTCAAGTAGTTTAATAATTGAGTATATGGATCTGGAGACGTCTGGTCTAGAAATATAAATGTGGGCATAATCAGCATTCGAATGAGTGCCCCGTAAATAGGAAGTCTTGATGTTTTTTAAAAAAATGTCATACATAAAAAACTGATTAATAAGTATCTGTTGAATGAATAAATGAAAAGATAATAGATGGTATTTAAAGTTACAGGACATAAAGATGTAGTATGAGATTACTTACTGAAACATTTTAGAATACCTTAAAAAATAAAACTAAGTTTCAGCACAGGAACTGGTGAAGAATGTTGAAACTCAGCAGGCTGTTGGGTCGACGATGCCAGATACTGATGCATGTAACAGGGATTAGGGCACACATCCACTATGACAGGAAGGAAGGTTAGTAAAAGGCTCCATGCAGTAAAGTTGATAAATTCTGTGGCAGGAATATGAGGAAATTCTCCTGGATAGCTGTGGGAAACAGAAGGATTTCTCTCAAGCTGTCTCCCCCAAATATATGCCAGACTTAGCTGCTTGAGAATGACCGTACACTTGGAGGTCATCAAGAGTGGATTGGGGGTCATTCTCCTTGAGAGTTATCAGCTGTCTAGACCAAGCAGACACCACTGTTTATCCCAAAACAAGTAGGGCCCACTCCCTTCTGGTAAGGATAGTAGTTGTCTCTTTCCTTGTAGGAGACACCAGAGAGGTCAAACCCGCCCAAGGATGAACAAGATTAGGCTGCCATCATGAATCTTGGGTCCTCCCATCTTGTCACATGTATATCCCTAGACCTTCCCATTGCTATAGGCACACCCCTAGCTTATCCTTTCCTGTTACGCTTATACCTATCACCTTCCTACAATGTGTATGCCTATTGTACTGCCCCTTCCTGTGATGTGTAATTCTGTAATCATGTCCCCCTAAAGTGATATAATGCGTGGTTAGCAATAAAGAAAGGAGGCTCTCCCCAGCTCTGGGGCTGAAGGCTCTCCCTGATTCCCAGGGCCCTCTCTAGCTCTCAGGCCAGGAGAGGCTTCCTGGTTCTCAGTCCCCGAGGCTGCTCCTACTCTCGTAGCCGGGTCCCCCACCCCCCCAAGGACCACCAAGCGGGGCGGAGGTGAGCAATGTTACCATGTAATGTGTCTGATTGAATCATTGTAATATCTCTTTTATCTCTCATGCTCTCGACTCTAATAGCGTACAATTGTGCTTACTGAACCCGAAGGTAGTAGTAGTGGTGGGGGTTGGACGCCCTACCCCCCCGCATTTAATTTAATATTACAGATAGCCTCTATTTTCTTGAGGAATTTTGATGAAAGAGTATCAGCCAACAGTAAATATTCAATAAACCGGAAGTAAGCAGGGGTTTACAGGAGCACAAAGAACAGGGAACTAACCTAGTGTTGAGGGTTAGGGTCTGGGGAAGGCTGGAGGGAGAAAGAGGAATTAAACGGAATAGGAAGACCATTACAGACATTGGCAGAAATGAGATTAGAAAATAAGCAGACAAATGTCATGCACACTGTGCTAAGGAAATCAAAATTTTTCAACTGGGCCATCAAATGTAGCCACTGATAAGTGCTAATATGAGAGTATAGAATTCTATCGTTATAGAATCATCAAAATCTTTAATAAACATCAACATGTGAAGTAATTGTTTTTCACCCTATCCCCCCCTACATCTATGTCTATTGATTTCTGAAGGTAGTATTTCCATCTTTTTAACCCTTCCTAGGTGAATTCTGCACTCTTTCATTTAAACCAAGCCTCTCAGGGACTCAAGCCTTTGAACTGTTCTTTAAGTCTGGGGAACCAAAAAAGTCTGAAAGGAAAGTTTCAGGTTGTAGGGTGTCTTCCCAATGAATTCATGCACAGCAGCCCTTGCTACCACCAAGAATGAGCAGGTGCACTGTCCTGATGGAAAATAATTTCTCAGCTCAACTTTCCTAGCCTTTACCTCATCAAAGCAGTTTTCCATTTTCTTAAAACTTCTTCATAAAAACCTCCCATGAAGTGGAAAAAGGAAAAAAACAAAAACAAAAAATAAATGGGTAGTAGGGGAACAGGGCACTAACCCACCCAAGGGGAGGGGTACTGTTTATATTTCCACAGGGAAAGAGGGACCAGACTTCAACTTGGTGCTCCAAGATGTGAATGCAACATACTGGCATGAAGCAGAGAGGTCTGAGGGGCCAGCCCCAATCTCAACTATGTAGACGGCCACCCCTCCCCCGAGAAGAATTTACTTCAGAGGACAGCATTGAAGCTGCAGCTCAGGGAGAGAGACATGTCTGATCAGAGCACACGGGAGCAAATGAAGGGGGAGGAAGAGAGAGTGGAGCACATCCTGGCCCACCAAGCCTTACATATCCCTGCTCAGAGCAGCCAATGCACAGAGAGGACCATAGGGCCAGCTCCACAAGGAGACACAACATCTCTCATTGACTCATATCCCTACAGGGGACAGCACTGGAGACACAGTGTGGGAATTGCACCCAACCTGACCCCACCACATTGAGGCAAAACACTAAGGGAGTACAACAGAACAGCAAGAGGAGCAGAGCAATAAAGTCCCAAGGAAATACCAAAAATAGACTTTGGGGCCAGGGCATGGCACCCCATCAGACTTGACTGGAATACACTCCTAAAGGTCAACAACTATACCTTGAACTATTTACAGACTTGTCATTTTTTTGGGTCATTGTTTTGTTGTTGTTGTTGTTTTGTTTTCTTTTGTTGCTTAGCTTTGCTCTGTCTTGTTTTTGTGCATATTATTATCTCTGCAGGTCTATCTAGATAAGCTAGGTGGGCAGAAACAATCTGTAGAAGAAAATAACAGGACAGACAGTTCTGGGGGGACATGGGAGAGGTGGACTTGGGAGAAAGGAAGTGGATATTAACAAACCCAGGGACAAGAGAACAACAAGTGATCCAAAATCAATAGTGAGGAGGATATAGGAGGCCTGGTAGGGCTTGATCAAGGACAATGTAACTAAGAGGAATCACTGAAACCCAAATGAAGGCTGAGCATGATAGTGGGTCAAGAAGAAATTAAAGGAAATAGAGGAAAGAACTAGGAGGCAAAGGGCATTTATAGAGGTCTAAATACAGGCATGTACACGTAAATATATTTATATGAGGATGGGGAAATAGCTCTATGCGCATATATTTATAGGTTTAGTATTAAGGTAGCAGAGGACATTGGGCCTCCACTTAAGTACTCCCTCAATGCAAGAACACTTTGTTCTATTAAACTGGCATTCCATGATGCTCACTTTCCCGACATGATTGCTGAAGACAAAGCGGGTACATAAGCAAATGTGGTAAAGAAAGCTGATGGTACCGGCTATCAAACGATAAAGCGCCTGGGGTCTTAAAGGCTTGAAAATAAACAAGCGGCCATCTAGCTGAGAAGCAACAAAACCCACATGGAAGAATCACACCAGCCTGTGTGATCATGAGTTGACGATAGGCATCAAAGAACAAAAATTTGTATCATTGTGAATGAGGGGGAGTATAGAGTAGAGACCCAAAACCTATCTGTAGGCAAATGGACATCCCCTTACAGAAGGGTCGTGGGGAGGAGATGAGCCAGTCAGGGTGCAGTGTTAGCACCTATGAAACATACAACTTTCCTCTAGTTCTTAAATGCTTCCTCCCCCCTACTGTCATGATCCC
>NW_022111373.1:73603442-73605275 GCF_000313985.2 Echinops telfairi | reverse complement strand
TTGGTCCAGGAGATCTCGGGTGCCACTGTTCTGATTTGCCCTGTTTTTGAAGGCACCCTAGTGAGACTGAGAAATTTGTTACGAGAGAAGTTATCTGCGGCCACCCACTGACTACACATGCAGTTTGAAATACACCAGCGCACGTATGAACTGGAATCCAAGTAGCAATACTTTTTCACCTATCCTTCTATATATTTGATTTTGTTGCTATTCATATCTGCTTGGCATAATATGTATGAATTTAAATGTGTATTTATGGTTGAATGGATAGTATACTTAATAGTTACCAAATTCTGGGGCCAAGAAAACCTGTGTTCAAATCCCAGTAACACCACTTGGCAGGTGTGTGATCTTGGACAACTCATTTAACCTGTGTTTCATTTTCTTCCTCTTTACATGGAGTGTTTTCTTCTTTTTAATGTTTTTTTCTTTTTCTTTTTCCTTTATCTTTTCATGTGGAGATTTTAATGAACCCAAATAACAATGTCACCACAGAGAGCTGTTACAAAGATTGTGTTAGTTAATATGGTACTTTATCAATGTGAGCAATTACTGTTTAAGATATAGTTTTACCTGCTTCTTAATGGCATAGTTTTCACTGTCTTCAGCCTTCATTTTTTCAATCTTTTCTTCTTGTTGTTTTGCCTCTTTTTCATACATCACTTTTTCCTTGACCAATCTATAAATAAAAATGTTTTGAAGAATTAATTTTCTTTCTATTGAACAGACAACAAGAAATTTAAAAAATCATGTAAATATGAAGCCCACTTAAAATAACAAAGCAGATATATTAGAATGGGGGGAGGGGAAAGTACTTTGGCCATAGAACTAAAGAAGATCCTCCTGCCTCAAACCCTCTAACTACTTAAAGCAAGTGTAAAAATCAAAACAAATAAACAAAGCATGACACTCTCAAATTTCAAATAAAAAAAATCCGTTCTGCTACATAACACATATTTACAATATGAAAATAACACTAAAATTATTATGTACTATGGTAGTTATATAATTTTATGTCAACTTGAAGATATATAAAAGAATAGAGGTAGTATCCAACCTGTCAATCAAGTCACAGCCTGATGGTGCCTCTTTGTGGGGTTGGACTTCTCATAAGGGGGGTGCCCTGGGAACCTTCCTTTCTCTTTCTCTGCCTTCACCTTCCTGCTTGCTGGCTCTGAGAGCTGCCTCCTGCCATGCTTTCACTGACCTTGGATCCACACCACTTTGCAATCGCTGGCCTGTGAAACTCCTGCCTTCTGCTTCATTGCATGTGCCTGCATGAGTCTGAAGAGGGACTTATGGACTAGTATCGGACTTATAATACTTCTGTTCTGCATTTACTTTTATATAATTCCTAAACATGTACTTTAAACAACACAATGGTAAAGCTACGTTTTACTGGGGAAGTGGAGGGGAGATCAATATACTGAATGACAAATCCAAAACAATGAAATATTCCATTATTTTTCAACAATTGTTGAACAAGTATTTGCTTTATATTTAACTTTATACCGGGCCTTTCTTATGCCAAGACCAGAGACAAATCATTTAGACCTGACTTCCTCACAGATAGTTAGAAGAAATGGACAAATAAACATCTATTTACTGAAACTAGAAAATGTATTAATGTAAGTCAGGATGACTTTCAACAAAGAATAGAACAATACAAAGCCCTACTGATTACTCCTTTGATAATCAAACATTCAATAGATCATAATAACTCAGTCTCCTATAATTCTGGTTGTGGGGAGAAGTCAGATCCTTGCTGCCAGACTGCTGTCTCATCCCTCCACAGGGGTGGGCCTGCTCCCTGCCTCTGGGGACAATGGACAG
>NW_022111373.1:73581616-73602427 GCF_000313985.2 Echinops telfairi | reverse complement strand
TTGGATGGGGTAAGATATGATAAAATAATAATAATTTATAAATTATCAAGGGTTTAGGGGGAGGGGTAGCGGGGAGGGAGGGGAATAAATGAGCTGACACCAAGGGCTCAAGTGGAAAGCAGGTGTTGTGAGAATGATGAAGTCAACATATGTACTAATATGCTGGACACAAATGACGTATGTACGGATTGTGATGAGATGTATGAGCCCCTAATAAAATGATTATTTAATTAAAAAAAAAAAAAGACAGAGTCAAACTGAACTGTTCCATAAGAGGCCCCAAGGCTGCAAGTTGTTATGGGAGCAGATAGCCTCATCTTTCTCCTGCAGAGTGGCTGTTAGATTTGAGCCACTGACCTTGTAGTTAGCAGCCCACCACTTAACTCACTATGCTACACTGGCAAACAAACAAAAGCCCCCCACTGCCATTAAGTTGATTCCATCTCACAGTGGCCCTATATAGGTTTCTGAGTTGTAAAACCTTACTGGGGGAGATAGCTTCATCTTTCTGATGTGGGGCAGCTGGAGAGTTTGAACCACGGATTCACCATTAGCAGTTTAATGCATACTTAACAGTGCCAACAGTACTTATACAACACCCTGGCAGTAGTGGGTTTTGGAGGAGAAAAATGTAGTGACTTGAAGGAAGTGTGGGTGGGGTGGGAAGTAAAGACGCTTTACTTTTATGCCTTTCACTGAAGAGGGATGGTTAATTTTTCTTTCTTTACATGTGTAAATATTAGTTTTACCAAAACATAGACCCTAATGATACCACTCAGTACACAAATATGAATGATTGTAAAGTTTGCTAGTTTTCTTCTTCATCTGTATTTTCTAAATTTTTCTGGAATGAAGCATCTAATTAGAAAGATATAATTTACTAGAAAGATATCTAGTAGTTGTAATTTTCTATTGTTTTCCATTGCAAATTCTGCAAATGTTATTAAAAAATACCAAGTACAAATATAACGCCATAATTATTATATGAGGGTTTAAAACATTGATGGAAGAATTCCATTATTTTTAAATTAAAATGTTCATAAAATTTTATATGCCCCTTGAATTTCAAAACCATGGTTAACTGAACATTTTTCTCTAAGTCTTAGAAATCCATAACTGCTGAGAAAAAAGTTATTTCAAAATCAGGTCACTATTAGTATGCAAGCAAATGAATACATATGAGGAAAATGAAGAGTAATAGAGAAGAATAGACATAAGAAGTAGACACAGTAAGAGCATGCAAAAATCTGAATAAGTTTGGGTAGAAGCCTACCAGAGAAGGAAAACTCAAATATTTTCCACTAACAGCAAGAGAAGAGTGGTAAGACTGAATTTTGTCAGAGACAGAAGACTTGGAAGATACTTCTAGTGAATCTCTTCAGCCCATAGTCAAGGAACGTGAATAGCCTTGTGAACAAAAAGACAGCAGAGTAAAGTCGATTTTGGAAGATGTGGTTAGATTAAAATGTAAAAATACCATATAATTTGATCTTCCTTTCAACCCATTTTAAGGTTGTTTCAGTTTTTAATGTTTTCTGCTTTCTCTTTCATAAAGGCTTTTCTGTTTTGCCTTGTCATTGTTGTTGGACATTTTGTTTTATATTTTTTATGATTGTATTTTTCATGATTATATTCTATTTAATTTTGTTTTGTATAATTTTCTATATAAGAATTCCAGGATAGGTAGAACTATAGAGACAGTAACTGAAGACAGAGGGAAATGGGGAGCTAATAGCAATGGGTATGAGAAAAATGTGCAGAAAGTGAGTGTGTTGATGACTGCACCAATCTTAATATGACTGAGTGATTAAATTGTATGGTATGTGAAGTATATGCCAATAAAACTATTTAAAACCAGAGCAAACCTGTGGGGTCCTGAAGAACAAGTCACTCTCCTTCGAGTTCAAGCTTTCACAGGCTTCACTGACAACCATCGGGGTAATTTTAATTATTTGTCTGTGTATGATACAGTGTGATTGCACATATGTAGTTCAGTATTTTCCAAATGACTAAAGCACTGCTTGCCAAATCTAGGAGATTTAGGGTACGTGTTTTCACATTAACTGGCCTTGAGAAGTCTTGCATCAATGAAATCTTTTTAACTTTCCAACTGTTAAATAGGCACACTTATTAGAGGCAGAAGAGGTCTTTTTTCCCCCTTGACATTTTACAAACTCTTGCCTCTGAAAACAGGTTTGAGTTCCATAAATTTTTCAAAAATTTGCTTATAAAGATTATTTGCAAATATTTATAAAACCCTTGTAGAATCTAAAGTAATGAATAAATCAATGGTAAGGCTACGTTTATTGGGGAAGTGGAGGGGAGGATCAATATACTGAATGACAAATCCAAAGCATTTAGAGATCTTGATTTTTCATTTAGTTTATCTTGATTTTAGTTTTACTTATAATAAATAACATAATATCCAGGTAAATATCGCACACACAAAAGAAAATTATAAACCAAATTCCTTCATGGATATAGATGCAAAAGTCCGCAACAAAAATTCTAGCCAATAGCTCAGTTATCATATCAAAAATACATCAAGATTCATACCAGGTATGGAAAAATGGTTCAACACTAGAAAAAAAAAATCAACGTGGAACCACACGAAAGAACCAATGGATGCAGAAAAGGTACTTCCTAACTCCCAAACCCAGTTCTGATAAAAACTCTGCAAACAGGAACATAAATTATATCAAAATTAAGGATATTTGAGCAAAACCAATAGTTAGTTGCTGTCACATGCAAATAAAATGTTGCTGAAGATCATCAATTCAACAATGGTTGCCGCCGTAAACCAGATAATCAGGTCAGATTCAGAAAAGGACATGGAACAAGGGACTATCACTCTGACGTAAGATAAATCTTGGATGAAGCAGAGAATACCAGAAAGATGTTTACTTGAATATGCAAAAGCATTCAACTCTGTCGACCATTAACAAACTCCTTGGGGAGAATGGGAATTCCAAAACACTTCATTGTGCTCATGCAGAACTTTTACATGAATTAAGAGGCAGTTATGTGAGCAGAACAAACGAATATTGTATGGTTTAAAATCAAGAAGGGTGTGTCAATTGTATCCTCTGACCATACTTATTCGATCTATATACACTGAGTGAGTAATCAGGGAAGGGGGATTATGTGAAGAAGAATGGCATCAGCATTTGAGAAAGGTTTATCAACAATCTGTAATATGTAAGTGACACAGCCCTGCTTGGTGAAAATGAGGTTTTGAAGCACATGCTGACAGATGGATTACAACTCAATATAAAGGAAACCCAAATCCTTACAACAGGACTGATAGGTAATATCATTACAAACTGATGAAAGATTAAAGTGGTCAAAGATTTCATCTTGCTTTTGGATTCACAATCAATGCTCTTGAAAACAGTGGTCAAGATAAAAATGGCACTGGGTAAATCTGCTGCATAAGACCTCTTTAAAGTGTTAAAGCAAGGATGTTATTTGAGGACTAACATGCACCAGATCCTTGCATGCCATCATATTTTCAGTCATTTCATATGCATGTGAAAATTGGACACTGAATAAGGACGACAAAAAAAAAAAAAGAACCAATGCATTTGAATTATGGTGCTATTGAAGGATATTCAAAGTATCATGGGCTGCCAAAAGAACCAACAAATCTGTTTTGGAAGAAGGACAGTCAGAATGCTCCCTAAGGCAGGGATGGGAGACTTTGTCTCACGTACTTTGGATATGCTATCAGGTGAGACCAGTACCTAGAGCAGGACATCGTGCTTGGTAAAGTAGAGCGTCAGTGACAGAGGGAAGCCCTCAATGAGAATGGACTGACATGCTGACTGCAAAAATGGGTTCAAACATAACAACTGTGAGGATGGCCAGCACTTGGCAGTGTTTCCTTCTAATGTCCACAAGGTGCACACAATGAGTCAGAAATGACTTGATGGCACCTACCAACACAAGAGCTGGCCAGGATGAGGTGTTAGGAGAGAAATGATTAAAGGGCACAGGGTTTCTTTTGGGGATGATGAAAATATCCTAAAATTGATTGTGTGATGGTAGCACAATTTTGTGAATTTACTAAATACTAACCGATTGTTGACTTTAAATGTGAATGGTATACAGTTTAAGTTATCAATTCCAAACCTTCCTCAAAAAAAGGAGAGAAAAAAAAGCTCGTGACAACAGAACTAGCTGCTATAGCTTCATATACTTCTAAAGCAATGATTTCTACAAATGCTTAGGCACATAAATTATGTTAAATCAGAAAAATATACAGTATGATTTGCCTATTTCACCAAGAGAACTTGTTGGGATAACTGTTTTTCAGGGAAGCTACAAATATTGGTCTTATGAAAATAGTAGAACATAATATCATATGCAGAACTCGGCATTTGATTCATAACTTAAAATTACTTTATCCATAATTTGCAGTGTTAAGATAAAAATATTTATCCTGTGAGAGTTAAAATAAAATAGTTGTTATAAAAGCATATGCACTGTATATACTCCGTGTATAAGCTGAGTTTTAAAAAAAATTATTTTATTGGGGGCTCGTACAATTCTTATCACAGTCCATACATACATCCATTTTGTGAAGCACATATGTACATTTGTTGCCCTCATCATTCTCAAAACATTTGCCTTCTACTTTAGCCCTTAATATCAGTTGCTCATTTTCCCCCTCCCTCATGAACCCTTCATAATTCATAAATTATTATAGTTTTGTCATAAGTTACACTGTCCGATGTTTCCCTCCACCCTCTTCTCTGCTGTCCATCCCCCAGGGAGGAGGCTATACTTAGATTCTTGTAATTGGTTCTCCCCTTCTACCCCACACTCCCTTCACCCTCCAGGCATCGCCCCTCTCACCACTGGTCCTGAAGAAGTCATCTGTCCTGGATTCCCTGTGTTTCCAGTTGCTATCTGTACAATGTACATCCTCTGGTCCAGCCAGATTTGCAAGGCAGAATTGGGATCATGATAGTGGGGGGGAAGTAAGCCAAGTTTTTCAGCACATTTTTAATGCAGTTTTTGTGGTAAAATTAGGTGCCTTGGCTGATATTTGTATCGGCTTATACTCGAGTATATACGGTATCTTACCAGGACAGAGATAGCGAACTACAAGTAGGTTTAAATGAGACTTAAATATGGTTTGTTTGTTTTTTAATTTAAAAGAAAATTTTAATATGGTTTTGATTACGTTAAAAAGAGTAAGAAAATATTTGTTTCTACACCAAAAAAATTCTAGATTTACCATTTTACTAATCACATTGCATTTCTTGAAAAACATCAGTATTACGCTTCTGATGTAGCATTGGAGCTGTGTTTCTACAATTAGATAGAACTAAATAGTGGCTATTTTGTCTTTTAAATTTCTACCAATTTATAACACTCTGTTTTCTAAACTCTTAGTTTTTAGATTGGCCCTTGTAAGCATCTGAGTTTGGGATGTGGGTGCTGGAATATCTTGCCTATCATCAAAGCAATATTATTATTGTTGTTTTCATTAACATTATACAATCATGATTATTAATCAGAATATGAGGGATATTTAAAAAGCAGTGAATTACCAATGAATTGCATTAGACAGCTTACAGAGAAAAAAAAAGTACATTCTAAAACATCCTGCAATTTGAAGGCTTAGAATAGGGACTGAAACAAATTATACAAAGTGGGTCAACTCTGGTCGACCACCTGTTTTTGCATGGCCTGGGAGCTATGAATTGTTTTCACAGTCTGAACCGGTTGAGAGGAAAATAATGATGGCCGTGACGTGAAAATGATATCAAATTCAAATTTTAGTGTTTATAAGTACAGCTTTAGTGAACTATTGTCATGCTCATTCATTTATGTATCGTGTATCATACCTTTGTACAATGGCAATAGAGATTAGCAGTTGTGACAAAGACTGACAACACCTAACATACATACTATTCTGGTTTTTTAAAAAAGAATGCCGACCTCTAACTTTGTAAGACTCCTAATTACCTTCTACCAAATTTCTACTTAGAAACAGTATCTTAGTATTTATCACATTGCACTGAAGTTAGTTGACTTACTGTCTTTAAGTTCCTTGAAGATAGGATTACTTACATTAATAGTGTATCCTTGATCATCATGTGCAGTAGGCACTCAATATTTGAATGAATTAAAATTTAAGCCATAATAATGTGACTGCTAAGCATTTTCAATCTAAAGTAATATGTACAACAGATTTTGGAATGGAACACATGTGATTTACCAAAAAGATGGGAAAGAAGAAAATGTGATTTCAAGGAACTATACAGTATACTTATATATTATATATCATTTATAACATCTTATAATTATACATTTTATAATTTTATAACTATAATCAATAATAATATAGTTTAATAATATGTATTTATGTTACATATACATTTCTTTTCTATTATTTTCTTGAAATAAATAAAATTAAAAGACGATTCTATATCTAGGCCCACAGATAATGCTGACAATGTTAGTGGTGAAGAAGTACCATCTTCTGAGAGTTGGTGCACTATACAAGGGTAATAAGAAATAGCAGTGTGCATCTACAGTGAATGCTACTTATCAGTTGTTTACCAGGGCCTGGTTGGTAATCCAAGTCATCCTAGTCTATTGTGTTTGCCTGTGGGAAATAGTTGCAATGGGAAAACGCACTGAATTAAGTATCACAGCTTATTTGGCATGGCTATTGGAATGTCAAAGCACACAAAAGTCAAAATTTTGCTTAAAATAATCATCTATAATGGAAAAGCTCAAGAAGAAAGCTACCAAATAGCAAAATGGGGAGACTCTGTCTCATGTACTTTGGACCTAATATAAAGTGAGACCAGACCCTGTTCAGAATGGAAAAAAAAAATTACATAATGAGAATCTAATAATGCAAACATGTAAATTTACAGAGAATAAAATGCTAGGGCAAGATATAGTATAAAACAATTTAAAAAGTTAACAATCTGCAACAATATAGGCACTAATAAGTTACATGAAGTTCAATTATAGAGTAGAAACATAACTTCACTATAAATTACCAAATTGCTCTCCTGAGTCTCAATTGATAGCCCAACCTGTACTGTATGAAAGTTCCTAATTCTTGGCACCATAGTGAACGGAAATGATCAGAATTACTAAATTTCTGACTATCAGAAGGGCATACAATGGTGCATAACACGGTTTAAGATATTAATTTTTCCTGAACATGTGTAAGGTTGAACATCTACTGTGGACTAAATTATGTCCCTTCACCCCCAAAAATGTTGTCAATCCTAACCCATGTCATGATGATAATTCCATTTTGCAATGAGTTTTGTCATGTTAATGACACAGGATTGGTATAAAATGTGTTTTAAGGCAAACTCTTTTGAGATATAAGAGAGACTAAACAAGCTAGCAAACAGTGACAGGGGAAGACAGACACCTTGTCACAGGAGTTTCACCAAAGAGTAAGGATTTCCCCTACAACCAAAGGAAAGAAAAAGTCTTCCCTAGCATGGAAGCCTGAGTGCAAATTTCTAGCTGTCTGTGAGAAAATAAATTTGTTTGCTAATGTTACCCACTTGTAGTACTTGTTATGGCACCACTCGAAAGTAAGGGAGCATCTTTATCTATATTTATTAAAATAGTAGTTAATGGATAGGTACTTAGTGAATACTGAATGACTAATGTCTGGTGAATTTTGTTATGCTCCCCTTTCTGAAGGACTTAATAAGAAAACTTTGAACTCAAAAAGCATTTATACTCATAATTTTAAAATTTGTTACTATTTTCTTATGGCATGTTTCTATGAAAATAGGAATATATGAAAAAGTATAAAGAATAAATGTTGAAAATAATTCAATCTCAACTGCCCAAAATAATTGTCATGGGTTCAAAATGTACCTAATTATATACTTTATGTATCCTACTTAATATGAACAGTCACATGCTTTATTACAGAAATATGAAGATGTTTGATTATAGAGGATGAAGGTTTCAAAAATGATGGAAAAATTCTATTATCTTTTGATTCCATTTTTCACAAACTTTGAAGCACTCTTACTTTTCCAAATTTAAATGCACGTATTACTGTTCTAAAAGAGAAAAAAAATTGAATTCAGAAATATACTTGGGTTCAAAGGATTATCAATCTGTATCAACATTTTGAAGGTGACTAGACATTACAAACAATTCAGGGTTAAGCTACTAGTAGTTTGAGTCCATCCAAAGGCATCTCAGAAGACAGGCCTGGTGATTTGCTTCTAACAACTTATGCGTTTAACACCATATATATATTTGATATTTGAGTTTCCATGTCATTAAATGTTCTCTGAAAATATAGCTGTCAGTGGTACTAAAGCGTTACTTGTACCAATACAGCAGTTTTATTAAAGCATTACCTTCTCAAATATTTAGGATAATCCCATTATTATAAATAATACTGTTGTGAACATCCTCACTGATAAATGTTATGGACAGATAATGTGGTTGTTACATAATCTGTTGTCAATTTGAGACTTAAGAGTGAAGGGGTGGAGTTTAGCCTGTCAATCAGGTTGCAGCCTGATGTCCTCGTATGGAGGTGCTAAGGAGATAAATAGCTTGTTGGAGGCGGGACACATGCTCACTCCCTGTGAGACATTCCAGCTGACAAGACACATGGAACTACACTAGTGCCCTGAGCTGGAGAAGCCACGTAGACACCCGCCAGGGCTGAGATGCTTACATCCCCACTGGATCCACAAGACTTTGCACCCACTGGCCTGTGATCTTCCTACATTCAGTGTCATTTCACGTGTTTCGTGAGTCTGAAGAGGACTTTATAGATTGGTGTCAGACACATGGGCTAATTATCAGACTTATGGACTTGATCTGGACTGGGCTGAGACGTTTTCTCAATATTCAATTGCTCTTGGATACAAAGCTCTTATACATATATGAGTGTCTCTATGAATTTCTCTAGTCTACCCAGACTAACAGTCTATTTAAATACAGTTGACCACAGGTTAACAGGGGTTAGAAGCATCAACCCAAGTACAGGTTGAAAATTCACCTAACTTCCTCTAACTTACCTACTAAATACCTAGTGTTGAATGGAAAGCCTTACTAGTAAGAGTTGATTAGCACGTAGTTTGTATGTTACATGTATTATATATGGCACCTACATAAAAGTCATATTTTCAGTAAGAGATAAAGTATTTAGCCAAAAAAGGTACAATGTTTTATTAACAGTGCTGATGGCCTCACAAATTTCCTTTTCTTTTTTTACATAGGCAAGCAATAGATCTCAATCTATGGTACATTATCAAGCAAATCAACTTTCTTGTAAAGCATATCTTTGATTCTTTGGTGCATTTCAGCATCGATTAGTGACACTGCCTGGGTCCTGTGATGTTCTTCAAGGTTTATGCACTGCCCCAAGCACAATGAAAAGTACACAAGAACTGTGAGAGACCACTCTTTACTGTGATATGCAATTTACTGGACATTTGAACTGCTCAGCAGAGATAATCAGCATTTTGAAAACAACATTTGGGACTAACTTACATTGTTCAGGGGTCTACTGCACAGGATATATGATGCAACATTTGATTAGCTCCTTTTCTAGTCCAATGATGTAATTTACCATTATTTTCCTTTCCTATGATGTGATACGGAACCCTGGTGGCACAGAAGGCTACTCATTGTAGTGGGCTAATGTAAAGTCAGTGGCTTGAACCAACCAAGCACTCTGAGGGAGAAAGATGAGGCTGTCTACTCTGGTATCGATTAAAAATCTCGAAAAACCCAAAGGAACGGTTGTAGTCTGTCCTATGGGGGTCACAGAATGAAATCGACTGGTGGTCAGTAAGTTCAGTTTGGCTTTTGTTTTTGCCGTTGTGATATACCAGCTTTGTTAGTCAAAATTTCTAGTTAAAAAAAAAAACAGAGCCGCGAAGCTAGTAGTAAACCTACTGTTTTAGCTTATCATTTGTTTTTTGCTGTAAGTCAAATAAAATATGTCAGATTTCACTGTTTCAAACACTTTAAGTATATCACATCTTACTTAATAAAGATAGGAAATAGAGAAAGAAAATGGAACACCAAGAACATAAAGGAAATAAATTAAGATTGTTATATGATGAATGAGTTGTAGACAGTATAGAAACTAAGCAGAAGAAGTCTGTTTTGTTTTGCTTTTTAAAAGGAAGACATTACCCAAAGTTGAAAAGAAACAGGAAGGTTTTCCACAGGTCAAGTGGAAAAAAACTCACATCTTGTGATCACTGAGAGTTTCTAGGACAGCAAGAAATGTGAACACTTCATAAAGAGAAGATACAAGTCACCTTATAAAAGGAAGGCTCAGATCAGTATTGTCTTTTTCACTAGTATCACTGGATGCCAGAAGACAATAAAGGGATCCCTTCTAGTTTGGAGAGAAAAAAAATGTATAACCTAGTTTTACAACTGTAATAAAAAGTTAGAAAAAGTACACAAATTCAGTCAGTCATTATTGAGAGGTGCTAGATGTGTATTATGAGAGATAAATTTCCAGGGAAGGACAGACATCATGCTCGCTAGAGAGTCAAAGAAAAAGAGGAAGCTCCTTAGCAAAATGGGTTGACCTAGTGGCTACAACAATGGGCACAAATGTAACAATTGTGAGAATAGTGCAGGACTGGGCAGTGTTTTGTTCTGTTGAAATAGGGTTGCTATGGATTGGAACCAACTCACTGGCACTTAACAACAGCAACAAATATGTATCAGACTTGATTTTATGTACAGATACTGCAGTGAATAAAAATATAAACTCCCCTGCTCTATGGCACATTTTAGTAGGGAAAGAAAGACAACAAACAAGGAAATAACAGTATGTTAGATCATGGCGAATGTTAGAGAGAAAAGCAAAGGCATAAAAATAAGAAATAATGAAACTGAGGGGTCGCAATTGAAAATAGGGTTGGTCTGAAAAGGTCTCATTTGAGAATACTTTAGGTAAGACCAGAAAGGGGCAACAAGTCATGTGGCCAACACATTGCTATTATCCAGGTAATATGTAAAAGAAGATGTTTTAGACCAAGGGAACAATTTTCAAGTTTTATAAAAATTCAGAAAGTTCATCTACTATGCCCTGTTTCTGAGAAATTTACTTAAGAATGTACGCTAACAAATTAAAATAATAAATAAAAGATCAGGAGATCAAAAAGCTATCATCAAAATAATGTAACAGACTAATAAACCAACAACAAAAAAATTTATTCAGTTTAAATGAGAATTTTAGGATAAGCTGTATTAGCAGGATTTTATAGAAGAATGAAATAAATTCTGAGATAATGAGTGAGAAGCTAGAAAATATTAATAACATAATAAAGCACGTGTTTTTCCTCATAATAAAAAAAATCAAAGACAATTCAAAACTCCAGGAAAAACTTCACAATCCTTTTCCTACATATACATCAGATATATGACAGTAATAGGAAGAGACAGAAGAAAAGAATATGCATTTGATCTGAATGTTAGGAAGATTCTCTTGGTATCACAGAATCCATAGGGAAATAAATATAATCCTACACAGCAGAGGTGTCAAACTCAATTAAAATGTGGGCCATTTGGTGCAACAGACAAGATTCACGCAGGCCACATCACATTCACAAATTTTGTTAAATTTATATTTTGAAGTAAGGATTCAGGAATATGGATAGGATAATTAAAACACTACATAATTGCTTTTATTTAAACATTTATTTTATTCAATGTATTTATGAAACTAAAATTATTCTTTTTTTAAAAATAATCATTTTATTAGGGGCTCATACAACTCATCACAATCTGTACATACGTCATCTGTGTCCAGCACTTTAGTACATATGTTGACTTCATCATTCTTACGACACCCACTTTCCACTTGAGCCCCTGGTTAAGATTATTATTTTTTACCCAAAACCTGCCATCACTTTCCTCCTACTAGTTTTCATTTAACTCAAAGTAACTAATAAAAAAACATGAAATGTTGGACAGCCGACAAATGTGATGCACAATCGTAATGGCATCCCTCTAAAAATGTTTTAACTTGCGCTGCCGCTAGGTGTGATTCATAACAACACAGCGCAGAGTGCTCTTTTTAACCTCTCGCTATTGGGATCGGTTTACATTAGGTGACACTGAGAGTGGCAGACACATCGTTTCCAAACGTCGCTGGAACTGAGTCAGTGTGTTTATACGCATCCCAGGCCCCCAGGAAAGGCACTGGGCTACGTGTATATTCGTCTTCAGTAGTTAAAGGGTTAACAAGGGAATTGTGTGTACGGTATTGCCTCCATCTCCCCTAAGAGCTATTTTCTTCATAACAATTTTTAAATTTTCATTTTATTTTAGAGAATCGCGGGCCACAAAAAATACCTTGGGGGCTGTATGTGGCCCACTGGTCGCCAGTCTGACACCCCTAGTTTACAAGTAGTCCTTGACTGTATCTCTTCATGGGAGTAGAGTGGCTGGTGGCTTTGAACTGTTGACCTTGCAGTTAACAACCCAATGAATAACAGTTTTGCCACCAGGGCTCCAAGACTGAGGGCCTAATAATACTTAAAAAGGGTACTTTATGGCCCATTTAATACTTATAAACTTATTTAAGCATTATCTATAATTTATGGTCCCTTAATTATGCTTCTCCACATTTTTAAGAGCCTTAGATACAAATATCATTGAAGTAAGATTTATCAGTATTTCAAAAATAAATTGAAAGTCAAGCTATCCTATCTCATGGAATTTGGGTCAACAAATAATACTAATGAAAATTAAGCTGACAGCAGATGGCAACATGGAGGAAAGAAGTTAGGTTGGACTGATGACTTTTGAGGTTTTAGAATTTCCAAACCTGTGGTGAAGCTCAACAGCACAACTCAAGAACAAGGTCATTATGACTTTGGCATCTTATGAAATATGACTTAAGACAGATTTATGGGGTAAACATGAATTATTAATTTCAAAGTTCATTCTCTTAGCCTACTGATACATGTCTTTTAAAAACAACTCTCGGAAATAATGAAATCCAAGACCAGAGAAGGGATCAGTACTGGAGCTTAAATTCAGGAGGAGATACAGCCAGAAGGACAAGTCACTATGCGGTGTTGGAAAACTCAAGTCCTTGTTGATGGTTTTGAACTATGTAATTAACCAGCTGTGAACGCATTCTATTGTCAGATTTCTTATCTTAGGAGATAATAAATGTCCTTAAGAAGCCGTGTGTGTGTGTGTGTGTGTGTGTGTGTGTGTGTATAGTTGAGTTTTCTATTACTTGCTAAAAGCATCTGAAGTGACATGATCAATAACAGCAGAAAATTGTCCTGTGGGAATAGAAATAAGGTTTTCCTACTTTAATTCATTTAAACCGAGAAGTCATTTAGAAAATGTGATACCTCATCTTTGTTTTCATATGTAAACAAACATGAAGTAAGGAAATTAATTACCCACACAATTCCAATTTTATGCTTTCTGCTGTAAAGAAATATTCCATATAAACTTTGTATAAAATATTTTATTTTATATTTAAAACTAAGGTAAAACTTTAGGCATTTGTGTTTTATTAATAATCAGGGTGGTTACTGAATGTTGATAGCTAGGAAAAATAGTTATTTCCCTCTATTTATATCAAATTCCCATTTTACAGAGTTCTTCAAGATAACCCAAAATCATGTGCCAGTACATCATGTATATTAGAGAAGAACTGCGCTTTGTGAGGCTTAATGGCTGATTTTTGGAAGCTTCTTCTAAGTACTCTCTGGCTAGATTCTATCCTTTTGGGTAGCAGGGTTTGCACCACCCAGGTGTTAAGTAGTAAAATGATAACTTTTGTAAACTATTATAGGAATAAGATGTTCAACGGTGGTACAAAGGAAATAATATGGCACCAGAAAAGTCTGTCTCCTTATAGTATGAAACTTGGTAACTTATTGTGAAAATGAATTTAAATTCCATCTCCTTACCAAGGTCTGCGGTCCTTAGAATAACCAACTACAGAAGATCAGCAGGGCAGCACTTGCCCAGGGAGGAAGTTCAGAAGGCAGGAGGGAACAGTGAAGAATGATGAAGGATGAAGGGGAATGGTAAACAGAGAGGAAGTGGGGAAATGCTCTTACGTTTGGGGACTGCAGTCAACGTCGAGTCAATATGTGCACAGATTTCATGTTAGAGCCCTGTCTAACATGAAAACCGATTTGTATACTTTCACTCAAATCACAGTATTTTTTAAAAATAATTACATCTCTTGCATATATATATACACACACACACACAGTTCATTTCTTGTGTTATCTATCTATCTATCTTTATAAATATACATATAAAATTATCAGCAATCTGGTTTTATCTCGCTAGAGCACCCTGTCTAACATAAGGACTATATAGTTAGAGTGGATTTTGAGGCATTTGAAGACAATATACAATATGCAGATGACACACTCTTGCTTGCTGAAAGCAAGAAGACTTGAAACACTTGATCTAAATCTTCAGTGTGAATTACACCTCAATATGAAGAACACAAAAATCCTTACAAGTGGACTAATAAACAACATTATAAATAGAGAAAAGTTTGAAATTGTCAAGGATTTCATTTTGCTTGGCCCCACAAACAATGGCTGTGGAAAATCAAACTATGTACAGTGAACCCTCGTTTATCGCAGTTAATCGGTTCTAGACCCTACCGTGATAAATGAAATTCCGCAAAGTAGGATTCCTTATTTGTAAATCAAATATTTTCATAGTTAGAGCATAGAGGACATGAAAAAACACCCTTTAGTCACCATTACACTCGTATTACCCAATTTATTAAATGAAAAAGGGAAAATACAGTAAAACATTTTGGACGTTACAATTATCATTTATTATTTATTATATTATTTATGGCATCAAGCGTGTACAGTATGAGCCAATCAGTGGCAGTAATGACAGAGCATGCGCTGTTACGCAAAAACCGCGATAGAGTGAAGCCGTGGAAGTCGAAGCGCGAAGTGGCGAGGGTTCACTGTATTGTATTGGTCAAACGTGTTGCAAAAAAGCATCTGTCCAGTGTTTGAGGATGAAAGTGAGCCTGATCCAAGCCATGAGGCCTGCATGCAAGCCTCATGTGCATGCAAAAGTTGGACAGTGAATAAAATACACCAAATAATGGATGCCTTAGAATTATACTGTCAGTGAGGAATATTAAATATACCATGGACTACCAGGAGAATGAACAAATCTGTGTTGGAAGAACTACAACCAGAATGGTCCTTAGAAGTGAGGGTGGTGAGATTTCATTCCACCTACTTTGGATATGTTATCAGGAGAGAATAATTTGTGGAGCAGGGTACTGTGTTTGTTAGATGATCAACAAAAAAATGGAAGCGGCTCAATGAAATTGACTGACACCATGGTTTCAACCGTGGATCATAAGGATGATGGTGAAAAGGAATAGCACCAGTCTTTTATTCTGTTGTACATAGGGGCACAATGAACCCGACGCGACTCTACAGCACCTCATATCAACAAAACAACAACGACTACAGGTTTGGTGATACAATCCCAGAATTCAGAAACAATGTTTTTACAAAAGTATGCGGAACAAGAATACCTAGAAAAACATATAGAAAACCAATCTAACTCATTTGGAAAAATATGACCAGGCTGCAATCTCTTAACCACCTTAATTAAGAAATCTCACTAGCTCCTTGATAAGGAGGAACTGGAAGCTAGCATCAGTATTTAGTGAGAACATGCTCATGGCTTATATGGTAAAGTACACATAGTTAAAATTGAGTTTCTGCAATTTTTTACTAATCACTTTATTGTCATTATAAATTCCCAAGTAAGGTTTTTACACTCTTTCTGAATTTTAACTGATGATGACAGTGATGATCTTGGGACTCATCAAAATTAAGGAAAAATATACACACAAACACACAATTTAAATAGGCCTCAAAATGTTGCTTACTCTTAGAATGCCTTTTTCTCCCTCTCATCCCTCTTTTCAATCTGCTCATTCTTCACACTTAAATGCTCTTATCTTCCAAGAGGACCACTCTTTTTTAAATCATTTAATTGGGGACTGGTACAACTCTGATCACAATCCATACATACATCTATTGTGTCAAGCACATTAGTACATTTGTTGCCATCATCATTCTCAAAACATTTTCTTTCTACTTGAACCCTTGGTATCTGCTCCTCATATTTCCCTTCTCTCCCTGTGCCCCCCTTATGAATTCTTGATAATTTATAAATTATTACTATTTTGTCATGTCTTACACTGCAGGAGGACTGCTCTAACACCTACTCTACTACTCCTCAAATTTGGACTATGGCCTCATATGTGTTTTCAAGGCATGTTTATTTTTACCATAGAATTTATCCCAAGTTGATATTTCATCTACTTCCATAGAATGTCCTGGGCAATGTGTCTCATCTTAGTATTTCCAACACCTAGCAGAATGTGTTGATCACAGATCTGTGTACTAAATGAACTCATCGTTACCCTGTGAAGTAAACAGAGCAGCTAGCATCTCATCAAAAGGGAAAGTGAGATTCAAAGAGGTAAAATTACTAGCCTAAATCCGGCTAAACAACAAAATTAAAGATCTGAGTTAATAACCTTTAAGTCTCAGTACTTTCTAACACACTACTTAATCTCATGCTTAAGCTAAGTGAAGTATTTTCAAATTTTAAATTTTCTTTCCTTGTTCTAAAAGTGAAGCCATACCATGGTGTAACATTTATAAAGTGAAAAGGCCAATCTCACCACTCACAAGTCTTGTCCCCAGTCACTCAGTTCCCATCACTGGAAGCAACTAAAGCTAGCAATTTCTCGTGTTATCTTAAGATGAAAAGACACTAAGTATTTATTTTGATAATTGCTACTTTACAGTCTCCCAGTACCCATTAACTAATTCATTAAACCAGATTCTATTAACTGCTCAAGTAGTATATGTGATTTAATTAATTTTAATAAAGACAAGACATTTTGTAAATAGCTAAAATAATGCATACCAAGTATAAAATCAATACTACTATAGTTTTTGTTATATTGTTAATCTCAGATCAATAAACTTCAGGAATTAAAAAATCAAAAATACAAATGTTAACACTAATTATTTTCACACATCTCCTAACCTGTCCCTTATAGGTTTTGAGATGTCAGTGAAATTAAAGTATATACTTACTACTGGAAGGGAAAGAATAGTTACTGTTGGAGTTTCTTAAGCGAATGTAATTAGCACCTCCCACAGCTGCTTCGTTTCCATACAAAACACTCTGACAGCTTTACTTGTCACCTAAAATCACAAATCTTTTGGTACAGTTGACTTTTTATCCTCTGTCCAGACTCATATCTTGAGATGCCTCTATAACATCTCTATTTAGGCATCCCACTCGCAACTGAAACAAGTTGAACACCGAGCTTATTGTTCTCTCTCTCTAAAATGATACTCTTCCCAACTTTAGTGGTCAACATTTGCATGGTTCTCTCAACTTGTTATATTCTAGAGTCCTCTTGAGGCATTTATTTGGTTTGGCTAAGTCTGAGGACAGAAGAAAGCACAGGTGGACTGGGAAGGGGCGGATAAGTACTTTTTATTTTTTAAATATGTAGTAGTTTTTATTTTTTAAATATGTCTGCATAGTGGATGACAAGGTAGGTAGTTCATGGGAAAAGTGAAGTGGATTTTAAGTTCAATATAACCTAAAAGTATGACACAGCTACTTAGAAAGAAAAGGTAAAATCCAGTTCGCTCTTGTTGTTGTTGTTAGGTGCCATCGAGTTGGCTCTGACCCCCAGCGACCCTGTGCAAACAGAACGGAACACTGCAGGGTTCAGCAACTTTCTCAATCTTAGATGCCTTAAAAGCTGCAGAAAATTTCAAACTTGGAAGGCACAGTATTACACTGAAAGAATCATTCTACTATCATTATGCATAATATATGAGGGGGTACCCCCCCAAAAACCCCAAAAACATTTTTCTCAAAGCTATGTATTTAAATTTTTTTACAAAATAACGATCACCTTCAACGTACTCTCCATTACACTAAATACATTAGTCAAATCCGTGATTCCATTCTGGGAAACCTTTTTAAACTCATCTGCTTGGATGGCTGACAGCACCTCCCTTGTTCTTTTCTTCACCTCTTCTATGCCATCAACCCGCTGTCGCTTCAAGTCCCTCTTCATTCGTGGGGTGGGAAAAAAAGTTGCACGGAGCAAGGTGAGGTGAGTCAGGTGCGTGGAGCAAGAGAGGCATGCTGTGTTTGGCCAAAACTGATGCACTGAGATGATTGCGTGAGCTGGTACATTGTCGTGGTGGCAAAACCAGTCCCGTCTGCCACAAATCAGGCCTGCTTTGTCTTTTCAAAACTTCTAAATAGAAAGCTTGATTAACAGTCTGATCTGGTGAAATGAACTCCAAATGCACTATTCCCCTCACATCAAGAAAACACAAAGGGGTGTACCCTCTTGTATTTTTGGGGGGTACCCTCTTGTATTTCTAATATTGTTATATATAACTTAGCTCCAAAAGGGATTTAAGCGAGTACCTTAAGACTTAACAAAGAAAATTCACTGCCATGCTGACTCCTAGTGACTGTATAGGACAGCGTAGAATTCAGTGGATTGCTGAGACTGTAACTTTCTACAGGAGTAGAAAACCTCATCTTTCTCCCAAGGAGCAGCTGGTGGTTTTGAACTGCTGACCTTGTTGTTAGCAGCCACTGAGTAACCACTATGCCACCAGGGCACCCCCTTTGAAGAAGGGTGCTGATAAACTAGAGTATAAGCAGAGGAATATTTAACATCGTTCTAAGTTGTGAAATAGTTGTTGGCCTAAAACTTTCAGAGCAATAACTGGCTCCAGAGCTATTCTAAACTAACATAAATTTGTAATTTGATTATAACCAAAGTGGGGAAAGGAAACTACAGCAAATAACTTTAGCTGACTGGCTACTGTCTCTTCTCATAGATAATATATGTTAACATCAATTACTGCTGCTGTTGTTCGCCACTCAGTTGATTCCTACTCTTTGAGCCCTATCGGACAGAGTTGACTGCTCCATAGGTTTTCCAAGACTATAACTCATTATGAGAGTAGAGAGCCTCATCTTTGTCCTGTGAAGTGGCTGGTAGGTTTGAACAGCTTACCTTTTAAAACAGTTAGCAGTCCAACGCTTAACCTACTGCACTATCAGGATCCCTTGGCTTTGGTTCTGCTAAAAATAAAAGTTTGCATTAATTTTCTTATTCGACCTTTTTATTTTCTTTGAACCCTGGCTAAGATTGGTATTTGACAGCTTGCCTTTCTGGATCTGCCAGCAAACACTGGTTGAACCTTGCATATGCACAACTGGAGGCACATACAGATTTACCACTTGTAGCACTATTCCATGAACAGTATGCATCCTCATGTAAAAACATGAAAAACCTCTAGTTTTATTTCACAAAAATGCAATATATAAATTATATATTTTATGGCATTTTAAGGAGCAACACAATTTTTTGCAAGTTGTTCCATATAATCTTCCTGGGCTATTGCAGATGAGTTATTTGGGCAGAAATCTTTTAGGATCCTGAATTCATATGAACACACATCTATAACAAGCACCATTTTCCTGGGGAACCTGAAAAATTCTAAGAATAACTAGCATTTGGGATTAAAGGTTAACACAGTAGTGGAAATTAAAGGAAGTTGATTCAAAATTTCCCGTATATACATGGGAGGTGGGGGGCACCTACCCTTTGATTGATGATGTATATAACCTAACTGCTGTTTTTCAAATGTAATGGTTTTTATTACATTTTTTTTGTTAGTTTGGTTTTTACAGGAAGAAAAATAATGTTTGTCCAAGAGATGTGAATATGAAAGTTTCTACAAACAAACAAAGCTTGGGAAATAATGCATTCTCTGTTCCCTTCTTTAAAAATTTCACCCAGTGACAGCTTTTGAATAATCTTACAGAAAAGAAACTAAACTGTAATTCCACCCTTCTCATATTAGTTTGAGGACAGAATATGTTTCCACCTATTAAGATATAGTGAGCCAGATCTAAAAAACACCAACTTGGAAAAGTGTGCTCTAAAGTGAGGTTGAATGACAGGACTGAGATAGAGCATAAGAAACAAAAATGAGAGACAAGCAATATTCAAAATTCTGTCCACAGCGTTCAATAAATCACTATTTGAAACTTTAAATTAAAAATATTGACATTCAAAATTTGTAATCTATATGTTAATAAAAGATGTATTATTTTATTTAAGATAATTATTTAAATAAAAATTTAAGTGACAGCAATAATAACATGATTATTACTAGGCCACATATCTGTATGGTAGTGTAATCTCATGTTAAATGACAATGAACTTTGCAAAAATCCTACCACTTTTAAAAACTTAATTTGCTTATCCTTGAACTGACAATCTAGTAGAAAATAGCTAGCCATACCATTCTGTGATATTATCACACAAAAGACTTAATTTACAACATTATATGATCGTATATTAAGTGACAAAATCAAATTCAGCATAAGTTTATTTCTCTGCATTGGAGGTGGTAATAAATGTTTGGTGGTCCTTAGGTCACAAATTCTATATAGGAATGTAATTTTAAAGTAAGACAGCTTTAATAGAGAATGTTATCTAGGTGACTACTTTAGAAGTAGGTCCTTAACTAAACATTGCACTCAGGAAATAATTAGTACATGAAACTTGTCTTCTACAGATCTCCAACTATTTATTAAACTTAAAATATCTATTAATATAAAAATGTTAAATACACAAATTATATGCAGCAGAACGTTTATTAGTAAAAGTGGCTAAATATCTAGCCTCAACACTGAAAAATTGAACTT
>NW_022111373.1:73574116-73576616 GCF_000313985.2 Echinops telfairi | reverse complement strand
AGTGAGAGGCAAAACTGTGAGTAGGTCTTATTTTCAGGGGATGTCTTACTTTTGGGGAAACAGGGTAGTTTCCAAGATCTTTGGAGAGAAAGGTGAAAGAAAAATTACTGAGCCAAGAAGACCATTCTTCTACTACAAATATAAAAAAAATATGAACTTGAAATATAGTTGGCATTGGCAATTTTTGACGGTCTCCACAGAGACTAAAGAGAAAAAATAAATAAAAATTTTAAATATGAAAGAAATGAAGAGATTATGAATGTTACAAATGTTTTTATTAGAATAATATACTCAATACTTTATCGCAAAATATTTACTACTCAAAATACAGGTTAACATGTACCGTTACCTTATTGAAATAGAACTATTAATTAAAAGCATCCCCTCCCACCCCTTAATCCTGGGGGTTGGGGGGCATGACAGAAACTCAGAAGAGACAAAATGGGGTTCAAAATTCATACTACTGAAGCATACACATAAGATTTACAAGTAGGACCTTCCAGCTCTCATGTAGAAAAAGTTGTTTTTAATGTCAAATTCTAAACAGTAGTTACCCGACCAGGAAAGGTGAAACTACTGCTACAACAGCATGCTGAAAAGTGGAGCACTAATGAAAGCCTAGTTCATGGAGTAAGATGGACATATACATAAACCAGGGTAGTCTGGAGCCATTTCATGAAGAGTGTACAGATCTCAACAACTTCATAATCCTCAAAGACGTCTCATCTAATACAGGACAGTGACAAACCTGAGTATGAGTGAAAAGCTTAACTAGTGCTCACCTGTTCTGCTGAAGAAACTATGAAAAATTTAGTACATATTCAACTTTTTAAGATCCTAAAATAGACACCATGTCAAGTCTTCTGCAGAGTTTCACTGAAAACTCTTTCCTTCTTTGGTCAGTTAATCAAAGTCCAGGTTCTGATTCTCTGACTCAAAATGTATTTTCTTATCTCACCTTGAGTAGAATCACCTAAGAGCAGACTAACATTAATCAAGTTCAGGAGTCTGAAATGAATGCTAGGATGCTAATTTATTAACATACATTGAGAAGCATAATTGTTACTGGCACTGGAAAGATATTTTCCATAGAGCAGCCAATTCTTTTATAACAGGCAGACTTATCGTATATACTTGAGTATATACCTACCCAAATATCAGGTGAGGCAACTAATTTTACAAAAAAACTGCATTTAAAAATGTGCTGTAAAACTCGGCTTATATATACACGTATATATGGTACATGAAAAAAGTCTTATCAGAAAGTTGCTTGATGAGTACAAACCAGAAAAATAAAATCTTTCACAGTATCAACCATTTCCAGGCTTTTCTGGAGCATTAGAATTCCAAGGAGGTCAGCTATTCTTAGTTTCTAGTTGTTTTATATACTTGGGCTCTTTGTAACACTTATCTTAGAAGGGAAAAGTTCCATTGAAAACCAAAGTAAAGTTCAGAACACACTCACTCTTCTACCCAAACAGAGGCTGGCTGGTCTTACAAATAGCAAAAACATAATAAAAGTTCCATCTCTTTTAGAAAGTAAGCACGGGTGTTTGCCCTGGGCTTTTTCTTGTTCTGTGCTTTCCCTGTTGAACAGCTTTTCCTTCATGGTAACACTGGTTCTCAACCTTCCTCATGTCATGACCCTTTAACACAGTTCCTCATGTTGTGGTGACCCCCCCAAACCACAAAATTATTTTCGTTGCTACTTAATAACTGTAATGTTGCTACTGTTATGAATCGCGTGACCCCTGTGAGAGGGTCGCTTGACCCCCAAAGAGGTCACGACCCACAGGTTGAGAACCGCTGTGCTAACACCTGCTCTTTGTATAAATGATAGTTAATAGGACCCATTCCTCCTTTAAGATTTCTCTGTCTACATATATATTCTAATCTGCAAGTGTAGATTTTATTTTAACCTCTAAAATAAAATCTTAATTTCTAATTTTGTGAGTAATCATTTAAATGTATACTCCTGTCCTGATGAGGCCATTGCATGCAGCTAGTCCACTCCACTCATAGGCCTGATTTAGGAAGAGGACTGATCCTCGAGGGTTTCAGAGACTATAATCTTTATGGAAATAGACTGTTTTCTCTCTTGTTAGTAGCCAAGGACTCAACCATTATGGCACCGAGGACCCTCAAATACTACCAGTAAAATATAAAATATATAAATGTTTCCAGTCAGAATGTCTACAGTGTGTTTATTTGTGTTTTCAGTAAAACTTGAGAACTTGGATATTCAGAAAGACTTCATTCTTACGACTGCGGAAGTAAGTTATTATTACATTGGGTTGAAAAGTGTCCCTTAAAATTCATGTCAATCTGGAATCTTTTTTATTAAATAGTTTTATTAGGGGCTGGCTCATACAACTCTTATCACAATCCATACATCAATTGTGTAAAGCACATTTGTACATTAATTGTCCTCATCATTCTTAAAAGATTTACTCTCTACTTAAGCCCCTGGCATTGGGTCCTCATTTCCCCCCCTCCCCCC
>NW_022111373.1:73571552-73572758 GCF_000313985.2 Echinops telfairi | reverse complement strand
CCACAAACTAAGAAATGCTGAGGACTGCAGGCAACTCTTACAAGCCAGGGCAAGGAAGCAGATTTTCTTTCTTAGAGTCAGCCTGCAGAAGGAGGATGCCTCTACCAACGCTTTGTTTGCCCTCTCACCTCTAGAACTTAGGAGAGTACTTTAGGTTGCTGAAAGCACGAGCCTGTGGTAATGCGACAGCCGCCCTCAGAAATGAACACAGATGCTAACGTAAGTGCAACTGCTTTTTACAGAAATATTTGTGAAACAGTACTTTAAAAGGCTTGCATTCAAGTGAGCTGTTGTTACTTGGAGGATAAAAAAAAGGAAACAATTTCCAGGTTTGCAATCTTAGCATTGTTTCGTATTTTCTCTTCTACCCACACTTCCATCATTTATCATGTACCAAGTAGCAGGCAATGGACAAGATAATCCTGGTGGTTTCAGTCTAGTCTCACTCAAGCTGTGAAACTCCACTTATATCAATGTATATAACCTTACATTAGATATTTTTAATGACTATATAATGTTTCTGGGAGAAAGATAGGGCTTTCTATTTTCATAAACAGTTACAGTCTCTGAAACTCGCAGGGGCAGTTCCACCCTGTCCTACAGGGTCTCCCTGCCTCGGCATCGATCTGATGGCAGTGAGTTTGATTTGGCCTTATATAATGTTTCAGGAATCCCTGGTGGTGCAGTGGTTAAGCACTCAGTTGAGAACCAGAGGTTGATAGTTAGAACCTATTAGCAATTTGCTCCTATAAAGATTACAGCTAAGGAAATGCTACAGAGCAGTTCTACTCAATCTCATAGAATTGCGATAAATTGGAATTGACTAGGTGGCACAAAACAATAACAAATAGCGTTTCATTAATTGTATGTTACATACTTTATTTAAGCAACAGCCTATCAATGGACATTTTAAATATTCCAAAGAGGTATGAAAAATCAAACTATCTTCTTAATTCATTTTACACAAATTTTCTGAAGCCCTCTCATACATATATGTTCTTATCTACATAGATGTAAACTTGGCATGGCATATCTAGGTCAAATGTTATGCACATTTTACTTATTCATACATACTGTCAAAGTGTTCTCCACAAAGGTTGAACAAGTACATATTCCTACAGTGTGTATATACCTTGGTCTAACTACAAGTTCAGCAGTTCAAAACCACCAGCTGCTCTTCGGGAAAAAGATGTGGCTTTCTACTTC
>NW_022111373.1:73547835-73566176 GCF_000313985.2 Echinops telfairi | reverse complement strand
CATGATAACAAAGCTGTATGAAGAAATAGAAACTTTTAGTAACAGTAATTTCAAGGGCAAATAAAAATTTAATTTTGCCATATTTTTGGTCTCAATTATGTTGAGCTGCTAATCTTAAGGTCAACGGGTTGAAGCCACCAGCGGCTCCAGAGGACAAAGATGAAGCTTTCCCCCACTAAGGTTTACAGTCTCGGAAACCCACAGGGACAGTGCTACTCTGTCTTATATGGTCACTGTGAGTTGGAATCGACTCAATAGTACTACGTTTGTGTGTGTGCATGCATACGCATGCACGCTGTCTATTTAAACTATGTTTGCTATGTCTTACATGATATAAAGGATCAAAATATAAATTGTTGTTGTAATTAGGCACCATCGAGTCCATTCCGACTTACAGCAACCCTACACACAACAGAACAAAACATTATGCCTGAGCTCTTTATTGTAGGCACTATGTCAATCCATCTCATTGAGGGATTTCCTCTTTATTAATGTCCCTACACTTGACCGAGCATAACGTCCTTCTCCAGGGGCTGGTTTCTCCTGACATTATGTCCAAAGTAAGTAGATCAAGTCTTGCCATCCTTACTTCTAAAGATCACACTGGCTGTACTTCTTCCAAAACAGACTTTTTGTCCTTTGGACAGCCCATGTTTTTATAATTATTATTTACATTAGAAATAAAATAAAAATATAATAATTATAAAAATGTATTTATATTTAAAATAAAAATAATGATTATAAAAACAATATTGAGCTCATATGTATAAAGATGTAATTTGTGACATTAATAACAAATGGAAGTGAAGAACAGTTTAGGAATAGAGTTTCTATATGTTATTGAATTAATTACTGTTAACTTAAATTAGTAACAGTTTAAACTGTGTTACTATAAATTTAGGATGGGAATTGTAATTCCCAAGGTAACCACAAAGAATAATATTTCTTTAAAATATACAAAAAGCGAAATTACAAAGGACACAAGTGATTCAAAACACACACACACACACACACACCTGAAACAAACAAAAAAGGGCAGTATTTGAGTTTTAAGGGACAAAAAGGATGTAGGAAACAGAAGTGGCAAAATGGCAGAAGTCCTTCTTTTTCAGTAATTATATGTGAATGGACTGATCTCTTATCAAAAAGCATGGATTGACTCAACTATATGTTGTGGAAATTATAGCAATACTAGACAAAATAGACTTCAAATAAAAACTGTTATGAGACAAACAAGGTCATTATTTAATGGCAAAGGGAATAATTTATCAAATGGGGGAAATTATAAACATATACCTAACAGCAGGAGCCCCAAATAAGTGAAACAAAAACTGAGAGACTAAGTTCTACAATAGTAGTGGAGACTTCAGCACAGTTTATAAATGAGTAATTTTCCTGTTTAAACTAATAGTTATAGCAGTTTCTGAAGTTTACAGCAAACATTAAAAATGCTCTATTGTTCATGAGTCTTCCAGAAGTCTGTCCTCTAGGTGTGGATAATATTTGTAGATCTGGTTCTTAGACTGAAAGTATGACTCAAAGCTTTTCTAAAAATCCAGAAGCAGAATACTGAGAAGATGGAATGAGCAGGTACAGAATTCTGACTCTTCCCACATGAACACCAAGAAAAGCAACTAGAAATGTGTACTCAACTCTACAAGAACTCTCAAAGATAAGCAAGGAGCAGCAGACTGAAACAATTTAACAAAACAAGGTTTCAAAAAAGAATGAACTTTATAGGATATAAAAATCTTTTCTTTCACTGTCCCTGTTCTTACACCTCCCCATGTGGCAGGTGGAGATCTATCTAAAATGGCAGTGCAGCAGCAGCCACAGTCTAGTTGATTCCCAGCCCTCCAGTGCAGAGGACTTAGTTCAGGGTGTATGTTCTGACCACTCAGGTGTGGTGTCAAGGATCAGAGCCCTCGTAGAGCAAGTGAGGGGGTAGTGAGTACTGACAAAAGCCTGATGATGCAGAGACCAAGTGTGTGTCTTCTGACTGGTGTGGGAGCGACTAAAGCACTGAAACCTCAGTCTGGGCTGAATAGAAGACCTTGCAAGGAGGGTATAGAGAGGCGTGGACAGAGTCTGAAGACAGAACCTGTCTTTTTTTTACACTTTATTGCAGAAATTAGTGCTTTTGAGTGCATCATGTACATTGGGAAATTTAAAACACTAACAATTGTACTATTCTAATGTCCTGACAGGATCCTGAGTGGTGCAAGCAGTTTGCAATTGGTTGTTAACTTAAAGATTGGTGTCTTGAACCTACCCAGTAGTATACTGGAAGGTCTGGTGATCGCCTCTGTAAAGATTACAGTCAAGAAAATCCTATAAAACAATTCTATTCTCTAACACATGGGACTGCCATGAATCAAAATGGACTTGACAGTAAGACGTTTTATTTATTTTTAATGTCTCTGCTTCAACAACAACAAAAAACCACAAGACACACAAGGAAGTAAGAAATGATGGCCCATTTAAAAGACCAAGATGAAGGTAAAGAAGCTGTCTCTATGAAAACACAGATAATGAACAGATTGGAAAATATAATACAATATTTTTAAAGCTCAAATAACTAAAGGAAAACAAAAAACAATGCATGAACAAAATATGAACATAAGGCTGAAAAGCAATATGGTAAAATTACTGAACACAACTTAATGAAGTGTGAAACGCCATCATGCAAAACAGAAAGAGATGAAAGAGGAAAAGGGACAGAAATAATATTTGAAAAAGAAATGGGCCCTTTTTACGACAATGGCGCCGAAGGCAAAGAAGGAAGCTCCTGCTCCTCCCAAAACGGAAGCCAAAGCAAAGGCTTTAAAAGCCGAGAAGGCCATGCTGAAAGGCGTCCACAGGCACAAAACAAAGAAAATCCGCACATCACCCACCTTCCGGCGGCCCAAGACCCTGAGACTAGGAAGGCAGCCCAAACACCATCGTAAGAGGGCCCCCAGGAGAAATAAGCTGGACCATTATGCCATCATCAAGTTCCCCTGAGTCTGTCATGAAGAAGATCAAAGATAACAACACACTGGTGTTTATTGTGGTTGTGGATGTCAAAGCCAACAAGCAGCAGATTAAACAGGCTGTGAAGAAGCTCTATGACATTAACCTAGTCAAGGTCAACACCTTGATCAGGCCTGATGGTGGGAAGAAGGCAAGTATGTTCGGCTGACTCCTGACTATGACACTTTAGATGTTGCCAACAAAATTAGAATCATCTAAACTGAGTTTAGCGGACTAAACTTTTTCAATATTAAAAAAAGAAATGGTAGAAAAGGTTTCAACTATAAAGGACATGGATCTACAGATTCAAAAAGCACAATGTACTTAAAGTTAGGTAAAATCAGAGAACACACCAAATTACACTATTAGGTAGTTAGTTTATTGTGCCACTGGCCGATAAACAAATGTGGGATTAATTGAAGGGTGGAGAAATAAATGGCTTGGTGAGCCTCACCTTTCTTGTCTCTCGCTCTTTGGTCATCGGACCAGTGTGCAGCTGCCTTGCTTGTTCTTTGCCTCAATTTGCAAGCTACACTACCTGTGGGACACCTAACCCGTGGACTGTCACTGTAATTTGAGGCTCCTTCAAGACCTGCTTCGCCACACCACTGGAATTTATATCTCTTGAGCTGGGGACTGTTGGACCCTGTCATCTGGCTGATGGTTGGTGACCTGTTTGCTGCCTGTGCCCAGATAGCCTGAATTGCTCTAGAGGACTACTTGAAGGACTCAAGACTTGAAGGACTGCCAGTGTCACAACTGTCTCACGGGAGTGAGTTGCACTGAGCCATTCGTACTGCTTTATAATTTAATTAACTGTTTATTTCTTATGTTATACATCTATCTGTATAAGTATACACAAAACTATTAGCATTCTGGTTCTGTTTCTCTAGAGAACCCTAGAGAACCCTATCTAACACAAACCAAGTTCTCAAAAATAAAAGAAAACATTCCAGAAGCAGCTAATGGGAAGCAAATTGTCAAATTCAAAACATTCCAAATAAGGATTAATTGATTATTTAAATTTTTTTTTTTCTTTCAGAAAACTTTGTGGCCTGGAGGCAGTGGATTGACATATTTAAATTATTGAAAGAAAAAAGTCAACCAAGAATCTGTCAAAACTGTCCTTCAAGAATAAGGGGAAGATTAAGACATTCCCAGATAAACTAAAGCTAAGAAAGTTTGTGAATAGACTTAACCTACAAGAAGTGCTTTTTAGAAGTAAAGGAAAAGATACTAGACAGTACTTAAAGTCATGCACATATGAAAAAGCTCTCCGTTAAAGGTAATTTTATGGGCAACTATGAGTTGGTAAATCTGGTTGGTAATTCTAGTTATGTCCTTTATGTTCTATGATGACAAATGTACAAAATAATTACAAATTTATGTAGCAGGGCAAACGATGGATAAAGATGTAACAGGTGATAAATGGGGGAGGAAAGGAGTGCTACAGGAATAGTTTTAGTTCACATACCAAAGTTTAGTTCTATGTTGGTGTCAAATAAGGTTGTTAAAATGTAAGATGTTACATGTATTCATGGTAACCACAAAGAAAACAGATAGAAAAATATACAAAAAGAAGGAAATCAAAATAGTTCAGTACCAAAAAAAAATCAGCACAACACAAACATAGGCGATAATGAGAGACAAAGAATGTTTAAGACACAAAAATACTCCTATCAAAAGATGTGAAATAGCAGAACGGACATAGAAGGATGGGCTAACGATATGTTGTCTACAATAAAACATCTTATGCCCAAAGACACAAATAGACTGAAAGTTAAAAGATTTTCTTTTTAATTTCATACAAATAATAACCAATTTCATACAAATAAAATAGGAGACAATTTTAATATTAGACAAAATAGACTGAGACAAAATCTACTATAAGACACTAAGAAGATAGCATTATATCATGATAAAAGAATCAATGCATCAAGAATATAAGTTATAAACATATAAGCACCTAGCATCAGATCCCTAACATGACAGAGGTTAAAGGGAGAAATGAAGGTACAATATACCAAAACGTATGCAATACCAATAAGTATTCAGATAGGAACTTATAGTAGTAAACAACTACTTTAAAAAGATCTCAAATCAATAACCTAACTTTCTGAAGTGAGAGTCTATAGTCAATTGATTTTTTAGCAAGGATGCTAAATCTATCCAAAGGCGAAAGAATCATCTCTTTAATAAATGGTACTGGGGCAATTTGATTTTTACACAGAATAACTAAGCGGGACCTGTACCTATTATTAGATAGAGAAATTAACTCAAATGGGTTAAGGGCCTAAATATCAGAAAATCATAAAGCATAGGATTGATACTTCAAGATGCAGATTTTTGACATTGGATTCTTCAGATATGATGCCAAAAGAGGGAAAAATTATACTTCATCAAAATTAAACACTGTGTGCATAGAGGTCTTAATCAATGAAACGGAGACAAACTACCAGTATTCTCAGATATACATATATTATCTCATTCCTTACTGAAACATGAAAGGTTAGTCTATTTCTATTATTTTCCAGTTCTCTTCACAGAACAAAATATAGTTTGTTTGGATTATTACATGATAAAAATTTTGAAGAAAACACCCCCGCCCCAAATAAATGAATGAATGAATAACATCAGTGTTGAGTCCATTCTGACTTATAGTGACTCTCTTGGACAGAGTAGAACTACCCCTACGGGTTATCAAGCTGTAATCTTTACAGAAGAACATACCACAGATTTCTTCGTAGAGGCAGCTGGTGGGTTCAAACAGCCACCTTGGTTTTTAGTGGAGCTGCTTAAGTAGTGTGCTACCACCAGCTTCCAAAAAGAAAGCACAGCACTACATATAAGAGCTAGTATAAGATGTAATTGATTATCCTTCCTACTCAGGTCAAATAAAACGTAAGCAACTGGAATAAATGGCAGGTGATCAGGGTTCTAGTTCCAATTCTTAGCTGCTCTATAACGTGACCTTGAGTAAATTGCTTAATTTCTCGAGGTCACAGGCTCAACACTTGCAAAATGCAGGATGTGAAGTAGATGACTCTTAGGGTGTGGTCCAGCTTCAAAAAGATGGAAGAAACACATTCACTTTATTAAGAGAGAAAATTAAATTTTCAGCATAGGATGATAATTTTTTCTTTTTATTTACAAAGGTGATAAGTGATACTCTGAGACTGGCCCTGAAGAGCTTACATGTTGGATTTTTCAGGACAATAAATCTAACATTTTAAGTTTAACTATCAATTTTTGCTCCCTTTACTGACATATTTTTAGTCTGTAGGTCTCAAAAGTTGCTTTAAAATTTCATTTCTTTGTAATTCATGATATAATTCATCCCAGTCTGGTGTTTCATCAATTTAACAGTCATAATTGCTTTATTATCTGCTCTGGTGCAGTGGTAAAGCTTCTGAACATTTCATTTACCTTACCAACACGAAAATCCCATACATCTCGGCCTTAAGAATATTACCTCTACCTCTTAGATGAGCAGTGGCACAAAGAACTTAAGCTCTCTGGAAAGTCAATATAATCTATCACTATTTAACTGTTTGTCAATGTTTATGCCTGTCTCAACTCAATTTAATGGGGCTTTTTATTGTTATTTTCCACCATGAAATTGTGACACCTGTTACTAATTCCCTTTTAAGTTTTGCATGTATACTGTCATGTTACTCAGTTGGAAGAGCTGCTGCCACAGAGCAAATACATGGGTTTTAGACTTAAGACAGAACTAACTTGGTTAGGTTCAAATCTTGGCTTTAACCTTTTGATTTTAAGTAAGTTTTTGCCCATGTCTCTACTTTCTCAAGAAAAACGAGATGACAAACAACCATACAGCATCATCATTCACGACTTTCAAATCAATTGTGATTTATAGCAACCCTTTAGGGAAGAGTAGAACAGACCTTTGGGGTTTCCAAGTTCTATATCGTTACAGGAGTAGAAAGCCAGGCTTTTCTCCCATACAGCATCATAATAAGTATAAAGTCAACGTTGTATAGTTCTTGGTCCAATGCTACATACACAGTATATATTTGGTTACCCTAGTCATTTCCTCTCCCTACCACCAGTTGGCTCTCTTTGGTTCTGGCTCTCCTTGTTGAGCTGGCCAGTTAAAAAATATGGGTGTGTGTGTGTGTGTGTGTGTGTGTGTGAGACAGAGATGAAAAATTCTATCCATCATCTTTCAATTCCATTTTCCACAACTTTTTGAAGCCCCTGGTAGATTTACATCATAAACTATTTCTATAGGAGTGAGAACTGCATCAATAGGAACTGGTGTCATATGGTTTCCAAACTGCTGGTTGTAATCCATTAGTCAGGGTTGTAATTCATCATGACTCATCAATTTAGTGGAATGTAATCAGCATTGTTTTAAGGGAATAGCAAAGAATGGAATAGAAAGTATCACAATGTATCATAGGTAGTAAAAACAAATATTCCCTAAATTTTTGCTTCTACCTTATACATGTATATATATTCATATGTTAGGTAAGCACTGAACTGTGAACTGGGTAAAGCTGGTAGTTTAAACCCACCAGCTGCTCAGTGGAAGAAAGATGAAGTTGTTTGCTCCTATAAAGGTTTTACAGTCTCACAAATCCTTTATTGGATTCACAATGAGTGAGGATTGACTGGATGGCAGTGGGTTTGGCATCATGGTGTAAAACGAATTCCTTACTTTGAGTCAGGCTGAAGAAGAGTTCAATACAATCAATGCCAGCCATTTTCTTTTGCCAAATCACCACTCCTGCTTCCACCAACAAACACCAGGAAAGCAAACTACTGAATCTTTAGAAAGGGGGAACCAAACACAAGGATCTCCATATAACTCCCTCCCTGGGGGATGAACAACAGAAAAGTGGGTGAAAGGAGACATCGGACAGTGTAACACATGACAAAATAATAATAATTCATAAATTATCAAGGGTTCATGAGGGAGGGGGCAGGGAGGGAGAGGAAAAATGAGCTGATACCAAGGGTTCAAGTAGAAAGCAAATGCTTTGAGAAGGATGATGTCAACAAATGTACAGATGTGCTTGACACATGGATGGATGTATGGATTGTGATAAGAGTTGTACAAGCTCCAAATAAAATGATTAAAAAAAGTTTTTTCAAAGTCAAGAACTCTACCATCACTATTCTTCCACTGACACTGCTAAATATAAGCTTGATGCTTCCTGCATAGCTAACAAGAGTATAAAGGAGAACTATACTTTGATTCTTCCCATAAAAATAAATACTGTCAAGGTGTCCAGGAAGAAAAAGAATGCTTGGAAACTGATTGTGGTAGCAATTGTATAATTCTGCTTGACGTGACTGAACTATGGAATGATATATGTATTAACTCCCAATTAATAATATTTTTTTTTAAATAAAGAAATACTTTTCTTAACTATTCAAGATCTCATGCCACATTTTCCTCCTTTGGACTTTTCCCATAAACTTTTCAAACTCCTTTGCTTGTTTTTTAACTCACTTATTAGTTATTCTGTGCATAAGAACAAAATAAAAGACACAAAAGTAATAATGAAGTTGGATGCCAGGCCTTTCTCAGATTCCATCACTAATTTAAGTGTCTTAATTCTGCGTATCACTTTCACTGATTCAACCTTTCAAAAACCGTATTTCAGCAAAATTTAAATTATATCTAGAACTCGGTACCATTTATTTATTTATTTATTTTGAGCTCGGTATTTTTTAAGAGTCAAATCCTTAAAGGTCAAAATCCCCAATGTCTCCTGTATTCTAAATGGGCATAGTTCATTGCTACGAGTGAGCATTGACTCAATGGCAGTGAGCTTGGTTTTCTTCGTTACTTTCTTTTCTTTAAAATATTAAATGTTGGAACTTGTCTAAATTTTAATTAAAGGTCTTAGAATGAGGAAACACTATTGAATAAGAAGAATAAATATTAATAGTTTTCACTTTTATGTCTAATGAAGGGAAAAAGGAGGAGGGACGAGTAAGAGAAGGGTAGAGGAGAGAATGTAGGAGAAGATAACATTGATGGAAAGGGAAGGGCAGAAGACAGAAGAGAAGACTGATGGAAATAGGAAGAGATGGTCACATACTCACTGCCACTGAATCGCTGACGACTCACAGTGACCCTAGGAAGAGAGAGTAGGTAGCAAGAAGCATGAATGTTGCTTGCTTTGGAGCTATAGTCCCCAGGTACTATTCTTATTTATTCCACCCATTACAGGACTGAGCTCCTTGAGATCAGCAAAAGACGCGTTATTCTTTTAGTAGTAGTTTCCAGACTCCAAGACAGTACCTTAACTTAGTAGTTATTCAAGAAGCATTTGATTTACAGCTAAATGACTAATTAATCAGCAGTCATAGTTGTTCAAATACTCTAATCTTTAAATGTTAAAACCTCTGTTCTGAGATAACTAGAGTGGCCCATGAAGATAGAAAGTATTTGCTGAAGTATATTAATACTTCAGGTGTGGATGATTAGTCAAGGGCCAAATCCAGGTATAAGGCAATTTCTGTATTTTTTGTTGCAGGATTTGATAAATATAGCTTTTGAATATCAAAATCGTTCTTCAGATCTTTACTAAATATGCAATTCCCTTGACTCGCATACTCCTGCTTTGAAAGATACTGTACTGGTTCTCATTTTTCAAGTCTTTGCTTAACTACTGCATTTCCCCTGAAGCTTTCCCTGGCTAGTGTGTATGCTCCATGCTCCATGCAACTTAGACTTAACCTGCACTTGAATCCTTAACTTCTCTCATTACTACCTCTTTGAATCAAATCTGAACCTTTATTGAAAGGTAGCATTCTACTTGTGTTCTGGATCCTGGCCCCTTGCCCTGTCTTCTTTCCTCTCTTTTTTGGTTTTCTTCACAACAGCATTCAAGCATACTGAAATCTTTTATCTCATAAAAGCAAAAGCAAAATTTTATCCTCAATGTATGTCTGGCGGTATCTGGAGCAATTTTGGTTGTCACAACTGTGAGCAAATGACTTGCGCTTAACTTTTTTTGCCTTTAAAATAGGGCATACTGCAGCTATATCATATCAATACACACGATGTGCTTAGCTAATGTATGACACATATAGAAAGCTCAATAAACATCAGCTAACATGTTTGTTCCTATGTCTTTCTTTTTATTGTTATTATGTTCCCATAATAAGCTAAAGGAAACTAAAGTTAGGGGCAAGAGCAGATGAGAAGAGAAAAAAAACACAAAGGATTAGTATACAATCAATTATAAAAGTAATGCATGACTGCCTTGCCCCTTTCAGTATTTTTCTCATTGCTCACTAGTTTCAAAGCAGTATTTTATATAGTATTTATTAATAATTCAGACGTATACTGATCCACTCTCTCTCAATGATGGTAAAACCCTGCCCATGAAGAGCAAACAATTTTTGTTGTTCATTTGATTTCCAACAGGGAATTTCAACCTTTTGAGATATCTCAAACTTGCCAATCAAGATTTGATCCACTGTTTGCTGCTAGATGAATTTAATTTGGATCACAAACTTAGTTTAAGTATAGTAAGCACTGCATTCTAAATGGAGTCTCACTTGAGTTTTCAATCATGTGAAAATGGTTGAAATAGCAGGTGTTTTGTCAGGTAAATTCTACCGCAATTAAAAATAAAAGCCCATTAGGATAAGGAAGTCACTAGTCTAAACATGTGGTAGTAAGGAATATTAAGACAGTTATGTCATGGTAAAATATCATCAGTAAATTTACATTAAGCACTTCAAGAGTAGGAAAAAAATATTGGAAAATGAGTTTGCCTTATTTTAACTTTATAGAAAGCAACTATTTCAGGCTAAAAAAATACCTTAATCAAATACTAATTGTAACAAAGAGGCAGTACCCAATACTATCTTTCAAGTTAATTACTACCCTTTAGTCACTGACTCAACTGTCATACTTAAATCTGCCTTTCAGCTGTTACCCTGGTGGTCCTAATAATAAAGTTACAAACAGTATAAGACAACCACTCAAATATCTGGCTTCATTTATTTCTTGGTTTTGAAGAGAAACTAGAAACACTTTGTCTGTAAGTTTACTAAAAGTGTAAAATCTAGACCACAGAGGTAATTACTATGCTTCTACTTCTACTTGAAAGAATTATCAAAGGCTAGATTTTTTTTGGTTAAGAACGTTATCTATCGAAATCATGCATACCAAAATTATTTAATCCAGTCAATATATTCTGCATTACTTATATTATGCAATCAGCTCGATCTGCAATTTTCAAGATTAAATTGTTTTAACAGGTACAAAGGAAAAGGCACACAACACACAATTCCCAGGCTGAGAACCATATATTCTGGCATCAGCCAGACCAAACCCAATGGTTCATACATCATCAAAAACATGCAGATAGCACCTATGCTGAAAGAATCCTGCGCCCTCGCTGCCAGGCCTACCCCCCCGCAAATATGACTTTAAGGCCCACAGAGGGGTGGGGGAAGAAAAATATATCTGAATTTCATCTCCCTATAGAATGTCTCAAAAAATGATTTAATCAACATAAAATATCAAGACAGGTATTACACCACAGAAACTTGTTTTAAAAAATCTAAACTTTTACAACAGTTAGCATTCTTCAAAAGTATTTTGGAAAACCCAGTAAGCTACAAAGATCAGCTATAAGAAGTGGTTGTAACAGTTCACTGATGTATCAAAAGCTGAGTAAAGACTATAAAAGTGTTAGTCTTTCTTTAAAAGGCTAATGTCTATTAACAGCTTAAAACAGGGCACAGTAGGGGGTTAATATGTTGTTGTCTGAATCACTTTCATCAGTTTAAGTACCCATTAGTCCTTATTAGCAATGAGCTAGGAAGGTGCTATTGGTCTTTTAAAGTTTGTTTCTTCCTTTTTTCCCCTGCTGCTTCTCACTCTATTTGGCCAGATGGATGCTTTGCAGTAAATGGTGTTTGAATCACGAGTTTTAATCTTGTATTTTTGTTTAGATTTTACATGCTTGTATTTAGATTTGAAAAATGTTTTCTACTTTTAGAACTGTATTAAAAAGAAATTGCCCAGCAATCAGCACACCTAGGCTGTTCTTAGCTTTAATTGCCAAGAACAAAAACATTACTCTCCAAAAATTCTCCAGCATGGAGAAAGCAAAATGAATCTTCTCAGGAACCCAAGTATTCATGTGCAAGTCCATCTGCAAATCAGATCAGGAGGCCAAACACTCATGCAAAACCAAGTGTAAAACGAACCCTAAGTAAAGGTGGCCTGTTTATTAAGAATAATGTCTAACATAATCAATGGGTGTTATTTGGATACCACAAATATATTATTTAAAAATGGAAATTCAAATGGTAAAACAAAACAATAACATGGTCAGAGAGTTTGTTGGTAGTTCCCATCAGGTTGATTCTGACTCGCAGCAACCTTATGTACATTGGCCAGTCTTGCGTCACCCTGACAATTGTTCCTATGTTGCAGCCACTGGACCAGACTGAATAAAATCTAAGACTAAAGAACAAAATTGTGTAACAATTTAGAACAGAAAGGGCATTCTGAAACCTTCACATTTGTGAATTCGCATGGTATGCAGTAACAGAAAGAGAGCGCCAAAGGGGGGAGTCAGAAAGAAAATAGGAAGGAGAAATATAGGAATGTATAAGACTCTCTAAGGCAGTGGTTCTTAACCTGTGGGTCATGATCCCTTGGGGGGGGGTGTTGAACAACCTTTCACAGGGGTCACCTAATACATCCTGCATATCAGATATTTACATTACGATTCATAACAGTAGCAAAATTGGTAATGAAGTAGCAACAAAAATAATTTTGTGGTTGGGACTCACCACAACATGAGGAACTGTATTAAAGGGTCACACCCAGCATTAGGAAGGCTGAGAACCACTGCTCTAAGGGGTTTTTCTTTGTCAACGATACAGTTTATTGTTTCACAAATAATTTTTTTTCTTTTAGGGTTATTTTAGAAAGTAAAATAAATTTGAGTAGTTTGACATTATCTGTGTAATGCTTACACATTGGGCTGTAATCCAAATGGTTGGCAGTTTGAAACTACCAGCAGCACCACAGGATTAAGACGGGGCTTTCTATTCCTGTAAATCCATCCACAGGGGGTCGCTATGAGTCAGCGTGGACTTGATGGCAGTGAGTTTGGTTTGAAATCTCTTCTATCATATAATGTTCACCAATGTGTACTTTCCTTAAAAAAAAATAAAAACAACATACTTGGCTATCTGCATTACTCAAACTGTTTTACAGTTTACTTTTCTCCTGTCCAAAAGTAGTTAAATTCCATGTTAGCGAAAGACTATATTGTCTCATTAATGGAATCACAAAAAAGAACTCTTTGGAGGGCAACTTGCTAATATCAAAATTTTAAACACATCTACCCATTGAGCCAACCCTCTAACTTGTAGGAATTCATTCTACAGATATACTAGCACATTTTATAAAATTACATACATACAATGAAATGTATTACAGCATTTTCTAAAACAACAAAAAACTAAGAACAATATAAAGACAACAAAAGAAGGCAGGTTTTTTGTTTTGTTTTGTTTTTAAGCGTGTACACAGAGCTGTAGTGGCGGTGAGGGTTAGGTAATGGAAAGCTAACCACTATATCGGTAAGCTCAAACCTACCAGCTGTTTTGTGGCTTCTGAAAAGATTTATAGAAATCCTATTCAGAGTCACAATGAGTCAGAATTGACTCAAAAGCAGAGGGTTTGGGTATATCCGGACAGAAAAATACTTTGCAGCCATTAAAAGGTATGAGACAGCTCTATATAATCTGTTAGTGCAAAAATTACAATATGCAAAATAGTGTCTCGAATGTTTCCATCACCACTGCTATCAAGTCGATTCCAACTCACAGTGTCCCTAGGGGACAGAGTAGAACTGCTTTGTAGAGTTTCTGAGGCGATAAATCTTTACAGGAGCAAAAAGCATCATCTTTCTCTTGTAGAGCAGCTGGTGATTTCAAACTGCTGGTCTTGGGGCTAATTGTCCAACTTATAACCTACTACGCACCGAGGGTCCTTGGACCAAGAGATAACAACATGATTTATGAAGAAAACACTGAAGTTCCAAAGGTTTCATTTTACTTTAATCCATCATCAACGTTCATGGAAGCAGTAGTCAGGAAATCAAGCAACATATCACACTGAGCAAATCTCTTATAAAAGGTCTCTTGATTCAGTGGATTTTAGGTTTTGTTTTGTTTTTTAGCAAAAATCATGTTGTAGACTAAGTGGGGCCACTCCAAATCATGTTATTTCCAACTGTTTCACATGCAAACAATAGCTAGGCGATCATCTAGGGCAACTGAAGAAGCATGGCCTGCTAGAAGTACAAACAAAAAAATCTGTTTGAAAAAGCACTGCAAGATGCTTCTTAAAAGTGAGGACAGTAAAACTTTATTTCATGTACTTTGGACATGTTATCAGGAGGGACCAGTCGTAGGAGGACATCATGCTGGGTAAAATATAAGGTCAGCAAAAAAGAGGAAGACTCAAGAAGATAGAGTGACAGAGTGGCTTGCAACAGTTGTGAGAAGGGCAGTGTTTCATTCTCTTGTACATAGATAGTAACTAACTTGTTGGCACCTGACAGCACATATGTGAAACACTATTCACTGATAATACAAATAAGACATGAGAACTTTTTCCTATCGTTTATTAGAATTAACCTAAATCAATTCAGAATTGTTTCCTCTTTTTTTCCCAGATAATCTAAGCATCATGTACACTCATCCTGCTTAATTTTCCATTCCAAACAAGAAAACATTTGCATGGCTCTTCCTAGACCCCAACTCTACCCAACACTCATTCACTGATTCAACAAGCACTGCTGTGTACCTACTCTGTACCAGACAGTAAGCTCGGGGTACAAAGATGAAGAAACATCTTCTACGTCTAGGTGCTCACATGTGCAATGCTTCTCAAAGTGTGGACAGAAGAACACTGGCACTTCTTGATATGACTGAATTATTGAATTGTAGATGTGGATGACGTTTTAATAAAATGTTAAACATAAAAGAACACGAAGAAATCAGAGAGGCTTGAAAAGCATACAGTTCTGGATCCTGCCTTCACCTCCAGAACTAGAATCTTTGCAGGGGGGACAGTCTGGACAACTGTGATTTTTTAAAAGTATCCAAGTTAATTCTTTTCATAATAAAATTTATGAATTACTGTTTTAGTGTAACAGTTCTCACACTCTTCGTCTCAAAAGACCTTTTATATGCTTAAAATTTTCTGAGGATCTCCAAGGAGCTTTTGTTTATATGAATTCGATTTCTTAATATCCACTGGATTAAAAATTAAAATTGAGACAAAGTTCAATGATTTAAAATTTTTACATGCATATTTACTTGAATGGCACTTGGTTTTAATTTACATCTTTGCAAATCTTTCAAATGCCTGGATTAATAGAAGGTGATGGAATCTCCTATTTCTTTTGCACTTACTCAGTCTGATTTCAGACGTCTAACCTCCCAAAGTGTGAGAAGATAAATGTCTTTGTTAAAGCCACACGTGGTGCTCGTTATAGCAGCACTCGATGATGAAGACACTCTCAACTCTTTCATCTGGCTGGTGTTCCTCAAACAAGGCAAGCTTCCTCTGCCTTACAAGTCTTTATTTACTGCTGCCTTGAGGAAGTCTTTTCTTGCATATAGCCCATGGCTGATTTTGGCTTGACTGGATCATCTTTAAGAATAGGCTGATGGCAGCCAGAGCCTCGGAGCTGGAGAATTCGCATGGAGACCCCAGCCAGTGCTGAGATGCTTACAACGCCACTGGGTCCTTAAGACTTTCCACCCACTGGCCTGTGATCTTCCTACATTCGGCATCACATCATTGCATGTGTTTCATGAGTCTGAAGAGACCTTTATAGATTGGACATATGGGCTAATATCGGACTTAGAGACTTGATCTGGGCTGGAATATTTTCTTAATGTACAATTACTCTTTATATAAAGCTCTTTCTTACACAAAGAAAAAAGAATTCACCTGCAATCCATTCATGGCCCACTCTTTGGGAAATTCTGCCTTAGGCTGGCTCATACTCATGTAAACTAGAAGGCATTATCACAATGTATACTGTGGCACCATTTGTAAAAGTGAAAAATTGGTGGGGGGGTGGGGGATGCCCTGTTGATCTATTTCCATAAGGTCAGCAATTGAAAACCCTATGGAGCATAGCTCTATACACATAGGGTCACTATGAGTTGGAATCAACTCAACAGCAACTGATATTTTATAAATGTACTATTTGGGGGTTTCATGCCAGGTTCATGATGCAATACTATAGTTTACAGTTAGTACAGATATTGAGGAGAGATATTCTTGGTTGGAATGGCTTTGCTGAGGGGGATGGCGGGAGGAAATCTCATCTTATTTACGACCAATATGTCAAGTACAGGCAGAGGCCTGCCTTTACTGGGCTCTTACAGAAATAAAATAGACTGCACTGCCTGTCTTTTCCTGGGAGCAGGGTGGGGTTAGTATGTGAGAAAAATTTGAGAGAACAGTACCCAGACATATAAGAAAAAAACATTAGTACATTCATAGAAGAAAATTACATAGCTAGAGCTACATTTTCCAACATACCTATTTAAAAAAGAGTAATATGCAGAGAAAAAGCAAGTTATCAAAGCATTCCTACCATATGACACACATTACTTTCAAAACTTTAATTAATTGACATTTTGATAAATAAGTATGATTCAAAATTATAAACTACCTTTTCCTACTCCTGTCCTCCAGTTATACAGCTTCTCTCAAGAGACAAACAATATGACGTTTTCTGTGTGCCCTTCTAGACATAATTTGTGATATATACATATTTGCTAAAAATGTACAACAATGCTGTTAATGGTAACTATATATATTTGTATATATACACACAAGTTTAAAATTATATAAGGAAATGATGGTGCCCTTATGAGTTAGAACTGACTTAACAGCAAGTAAGGTTGGCTTGAGTCTAGGGTTCTACAGTTTTTTTTTTACTAGGCTCAAAGGTTTGTAATGACCATATTTCTATAAACATTTCAGGTAGTGATTCTCTGTGCCTAATAGCAATTGTTTCTCTCTCTGTGGCCTTGTCTGTTTAACAGCTTTAAGGAAACATTGTACTAATATCATTAACACAATGTACCATATAAAGCGAGTTTCACTTTTTTGCATTACACTTCCTTTAAGTCACTGTAGTCAAATGATTTTTGGAGAACTCTTAATCTCTAATCTATAAATGTTTCACTACAATTATCAGACTCATTCTTGGAATTATAATGCTAGATAATAGTTATTTCTAACCTCTTTTTAATGTTTTGTTTCAAACTGAGTTCCTATGTTGTTCAGATCCTTTTGCTAAGGAAATATCACTCACTCATACACTGTCATCAAGTCAGTACCAACTCATATCAATTCTATAGGTCAAGGCAGAACTCCCCCCGACGAGTTTCAGAGGCTGTAACTCTTTACAGGAGTAGAAAGCCCCATCTTTCTCCCTAGGAAACGGGGAGCTTTTATATAAATATATTCCCCCACACAGAGTTTGTCCATGGAGTTTACTGAAGTAATCCATAACGAATGCCATGGAATAATCTAAGTATGAAATGCTGAATGGGAATCTAATTTGCTGTGCAAACTTTCACCTAAAACATACTACTAAAAAACCACACATACACCCTTCCCCTATGGGGGTGAACAACAGAAACTGTAGGGGGAGGGAGACAGCTGTTGGTGTAAAATATGAAAATAATAATTTGTAATTTATCAAGGGGCCATAAGGTGGGAGAGGAGCTGATACCAAGGGCTCAGAAAGTAAATGTTTAGAAAATGATGGCAACGTGTACAAATATGCTTTGATACAATTGATGTATGGATTGTTATAAGAGCTATAAGAACCCCAATACAGTAAAATGATCTTTTAATTTAAAAAACTGTTTAAAGGTAAAAAAAAATTACTACTAATGATGATGCAAATGGCAACAATAACAGTAGTTAACATATATGGGACATTTATAACATATTAGATATTTGGTTATCTAATTTAATTCTAACAACCAAACAAAAAAAAGTATTATAATTACCACATTTTCCAGGTGAGAAAACTGAGGTCTTCAAATGTTAAGTGATTTGCCCTGGTCCCATACAAATAATAAGAGAAGCCTCTCTCTCACTCTCATTGCCAACAAGTCAATTCTGAATCGTAGGGACCTTACAGGAGAGAGTAGAACTGCCCTGTTCGTTTCTGAGGCTTTAAATTGTTATGGGAGTAAACAATCTTATCTTTCTCCCGTGGAGCAGCTGGTGGGTTCAAACTGCTGAACCTGCGGTTAGTAGCTCA
>NW_022111373.1:73537750-73546161 GCF_000313985.2 Echinops telfairi | reverse complement strand
TTCCTATTAGGTGAGCATTGGGCAACTCGCTCTGTGTTAGTTAGTGCACCCAGTGGCATTGCCTAGGAAGGTTCTCTGGTCATAGTGAATTTTTTCATAAAAGCAGTTTCACTCAAGCCTCATCTTTTTGTGATGGCTGATTTAAGAGAACATGTGGCTGTGAAATTTTGTTTCCAGCTTGGTAAAAATGCTACATAAACTTGTGATGTTGAACACAGCTTACATGGACAGCATTATGGGAAAAACTCAAAAGTATGAGTGGTTTTCTCATTTCAAAAAAGGTGAAATGTCATGTATGTATGGACTGTGTTAAGAAATGTACGAGCCCTCAATAAAATAATTTTTTTAAAAAAAGGTGAAATGTCAATTGAAGACAAACGTCGGTCTGGACGCCCATCAACTTCCTGAACAGATGAAAATGTTGACAAAATTTGTGAAGTTTTGCTCACAGACCAATGACAAGCCACTGAAGAGATGGAGAAATTATCTAGGCTACCTTGGAGCTAGGGTCAGTTAATTTTATTGGACGATTTGGGAATGAGAAGTGCTAGATGTGAAATCAATGCCTCGGGTTCTAACTTGCCCCATGCACCTCACTCACCTGACACCTCATTCCCTTTGCCTCCTTTTTGTTTCCTCAAATGAAAAGGGACATGAAAGGACAGCAATTTGACGACATAGAAGAGGTGAAGAAAAAAAGGAGGTGCTGGCAGCCATCCAAACAGATGAGTGTGAAAAATGTTTCCAAGAATGACATCGCAGATTTGACAAATGTATTAAGTGTAATGGAAGGTACTTTGAAGGTGATAAGGTTGTTTTGTAAAAAAACTTAAACCACATAGCTTTGAAAAAAAATCCTTTGAAGGGGGAGGGGTGGTACCCTTCATATATTAATTAATTCACTGGCTCCCCACTGCTTATCAGCTCAAGTTCAAAATCCTTAGAGAGGAAGTTTTCATTCATTTGTTCACAAGGAGTTTTGTTGAATATTTATTATATGCCAACACCATAGCAGGTAATAGGATGTTGGTAGGTTCTGAGACAGTAAGGCTGCTAACTAAGTGATCTCTCGGTCAGTCAGATCTGTGACAAGTTTTTTTTTTAAATTGGACTCTATTTGGGCACATAACTCTAACTCGGTAGTAAGATGGGCTATTATGATGCCTTACTATAAATGTAGTTTGGAAAATGAAGACTAGACTACATAGATCACGCATCTAAACACGTCTTATGCTTAGGGATCTAGATGCCCAATCACTAGTAGTTTCCAACCTTGCATACTACACATTTTCAAAATTTCCTACTAAAGCAAACAAAAAGTAATGAAAATATACACATGAGAACAAAGAACAAAGATCTTTCATTTCCACACTCAACCCACAGAATAGCCTGTGCTGGGAAAAGCATGGTCATGAATCGTGTTATCTTGCTCCCTCTCCAGCTTGGTTGCCAGCTATGTAGCTCCAAGGAGTTGGCAGAAAGTGATGAAGTAATCAATTTTAACACTGCCTCTGACCACCACTTTGGAGAACCTGATGCATTACAGAAATGCTAACCCCAAACCCAAACCCATTATCATCGAGCTGATTCTGACTTACAACATAAGGCTGCCCCATAGCTTACAGCTTACAAAGCTGTAAATCTTCGAGAAAGCAGACTGCCACATCTTTCTCTTAAGCAGCTGGGTGGGGGTTTCAAAGTGCCAACCTTTCCATTAGCACATGATTGCTTAGGTACTGTGCCACCAGGACTCCCTTACAGAATTTCCAAAAGAGCTGGCATTAGTGAAAAACATGGCTCCAGGAATTGATGGAATAACAATTTAAATGTTCCAACAAGCTGGTGAAACACTGGAAACACTGACTTATCCATAACAATAAATTTGGAAGATAAGTACCTGGCCAACCAACTTGAAGAGATTCTAAAGAAAAGTAACCCAACAGAATGTGAAAATTACTGAATAATATCATTGATATCACATGCAAGTAAAATTTTGTGGAAGATAATTTAAAAACTGGTTACTTGAATATATCAATGATAGCCTGCCAGGAATTCAAGTTGGATTCAGAAGAGTACATAGGCCAAGGGTAATCACTGATATCGACAGATGGACCTTAGCTGAAAGCAGAGAATACCAGGGAGATGTTTATTTGTGTTGTGCTGACAATGCAAACAGATTCAACAGTATGGATCAAAACAAACTATGGATTAACACTGAAGCTGCCCATTTTGGCTAAATTCACTTTAACTCAGTCTAAGTGTATGGTGGGGGAAAGAAAAGAACAAAGTTAGCATATCTCACAGGAATAATTTATAAGGCTTTGTTCTTAACCCCTCCCAGATATTGTCTACCCTTCTTCTACATACCATTACTTTAAATATGGGAAGCATATAAACAGTTAAAGGTAAGGGGGGAAACTTTATGCCCATGTGTCATTTGCATTTTTCTACCTTTAGGTTTTAGGTTACGATAAAACATATGAAGAGGCTTCAAAATATTTGTGGAAAAATTTTATCATCTCTTCATTTCATTTGCCCACAAACTTCTGGAAACACCTTGTGCAGCTGACCCTTACATAAAGTAGAAGTTAGTGGCTTCAATCTCTCATAAAAAACAAACAAAAAAACCCACACATAATTTACAATTGACCCTTGACCAACAAAGGTTTGAACAGCACAGGAATTACACGTGAAATTTTCCTCTTGCTCTTGAAGTAGCTCAAGTTTTGGGACACAGTGTGACATGTGATGCTAATCATCTCCACCTGAGCAGTTACTGAGTCTCTCCAATCTGAGACCCCAAGTCCAGGCAAAGAGAGATGGGGGGACTGCTCAGATGACTAACATCTTCTTGTCTTTTACGGGGTTACTTGCAACACTGAACTACTACCATAGAAGGGGTGGGGTGGAGGGCTCATGTGTAAATGGGCCCGTGCAATTCAAACCTTGTTGTTCAATAGTCAACTGTATATCCATCCAACTAATATCAAGGGTTTACTTATCATTCGTGTTGTTTTTATGCCTCCTGTACATTATATTGGTGCTGTGGAGGAGTGATGTTTACAGCACTCCCAAAGCAAGGGAGAAGATGTAGCACTTGGATCCCTCCTCTGGACTAGAGCCTTGGAAAAACCATGGGGGCAGTTCCACTCTGTTCTACAGGGTCACTGTGAGCGGGAATTGACCCAACAGCAGTGGGTTGGACTGATAAAGAACACTGCATACATACTATACACAGCTGTACATCAGAAGTATAGTCACAAACAAACTTGGGAAGATGCCACAGTTTGGGAGAGGTGCTTGCTTTATTAAAAAAAAAAAAATCAATACAATCTCCCTACAGGTTCATGATGTAAAATTCTACAATCAAGGCTTGTAGATTTGTAATTATGGTATGTCAGCTACATTTAAACAAGAATGTTAAAAGATTGTTAAAGTTAAACTAACACAATTGCAGTGTGAATTGTCCTAGTCTCATTCTAATCTACTGGTGTCACTTCCATTTAATCAGAGAGAAGCTATGGGCCAACGTCAGTGCGATTGCCAATGCCCTAACATTTTAGGTTCATATTAGACTTTAAGCCATTACTGATTTAAAATAGGTATGAAAAGATATATTTAAGAAAGCATTTTTAATCCACTCACCAATGGATTAATTTAGTAGGCTTTCTCAGGTAACCTTTTATATGGATGCAAAGGATGCTAACATTTTTCTTGTAGCATATCATGAAGGATATGGGTACAGGAATGATCTTCAATATGGGTGCATGAATAATACAAAAACTGAATTTACCACACAAGTTTATTTTTTATAAACTCAAATCCTACTTGGAAACTTATGCTGGACCCAAGCCATTTAGTTGAAAAACCACATCAACATACAAGTAATAGCAAGCCTGTATTTTTGTCTGGTTTATCAAAATTTTATTTTCTAAATCATTAACAATTTGAAACAATATAGGAAAAATGCTACTATGGAAATTGTTCATATTTCCAATAGGCATTTAAGTTTTAGGAATGGGAGAACACTCAACTAACTCACAGTTGTAATACCAGCAAGTTACCTCCAAAAAAGAAGGACTGCACATAGAAAACAGGGCTGTCAGCTAGTTAATAGAGAGGTGAAGAATCATTTTAGGCACTGAGGATTCTGCATGCAAAACTCTGACATCAAATGCCAACTCACACTAAAAAAAAAAAAAAGCAACTCATAATCACCCTAAAAGACTCTGATGCAGTTCTTCTTTACGGGAGTAAAAAGTCTCAAGTTTCTCCCACAGAGGGAATGCTGGTTTCAAACTGTTGACCTGTGGTTAGTAACAGAGTTTCTAAAAGTAACCCACTACATCAGCAGGGCTCCTTTGACATTAAAAACAACAAGGGTTTCAGTCTGTGCTGGGGAAAAAGAAATTGGGAAGAACATTTGATAATTTCCTGCTGGGGCTGCCAAATTATTGGTGACTTTGCTGTGTCAGCAAGTCTATAATCTGGTTGGAATATGGATGCAAATCTTTACAGTCTGTCAAGGCCAAACACACCAACTAATAGCACTTCTTGTGAGCCACCTGTGAGCAATGTTTGAAATAAACAAGCCCTTGGTATACACATCTCTAGTTGTTAGCCAGTCAGTCTTGGGGAAAACAATCCTGTTACTGGGCAGGGTACACTTAAGGAGCCCTAGGTAAGAGGTGCAATAGCTAGTCAGGCGCATTACTGTCTAACTCTCACCATATCCCTCAGCTCTAGTAACTGGAATCTTGCCTTGTTCCTACGGAACTACCCTCTCTCTTGAAACTCATTTCCAGAAATCAGACCCTTCGCCTTGCTACCCAGTGAGGTAACATAGTTTCTAAGACTTCGGGACTGGGCGGCTTTTGTCTATTTTCCAAGGGCCTACAATTCCGCCCTTCAAACTCGTTTTCGTTTTACTTTACTTTCTCCTGAGGGCTGCCAACTTTCCTTTCTAATGCGGCTGCAATCCACTAGATTCTGTTCACCATTTTACCAACCAGCTCCCATTCATTGCTTGAGCTTTTTGTATTTCTTGTCTGTTTCCATATTTTTCTGACCTTCCACCTGGCTAATTTTTCCCCAAAACCCACCACAGGGAGCCTATGGATCACTTGCAATGTTCCAACAGGTTTGACTTGATACTAAATTGTAAGAACCCACTCACCCTAGTAAAGCTAACTAAAGTAACCTAGTAAAGCTTTACCCAAAGTGAGTTTTATGGCTGAAACCTAGAAGCTGGGTCTCCAAAAAAAAGAAAAAAAAAGGCAAACCAAATTTACTGCCTTTGAGTCAATTCCGACTCATAGCCACCCTATATATATATGACAGGATAACACTGTCCTGTGGCATTCTGAGACATGGGAGTAGAGTGCCTCATCTTTCTCCCACAGAGAGGCTGGTAGTTTCGAACTGCTACCCTGGCAGTTAGCAGTCCGGTGTATAACCACCAAGCCGCCACCAGGGCTCCTTGAATGTATTTCTAGGAGCTCTCAATTCCTGAATGACTTCTGAAAAAGAATTTAAACTATGGGAAATGAATATCTGAGTATAAAGAAAGTGCTATGAACTGAAGTTGGTTTTTAGACTCTTGTTTTAAGAAATGTAATCCCTTTAAAAAAAAAACAAGAACCAGTCTGGATTATGAAACTAGTCATGAAGTCTCTGAAATGAAATTTAGAGGAGAAAGACGCCTACCCTTTAAAACAATCTCATTACCAAAATATGTCAAACATGAGTATAGAGAGGAATATAATGACGCCAAGACTCAACAATTATGAGTATGGTGTCTGCCTGCCTCATGTATTTTTCTGTCTTTCAAAACACAGCATACTAATGTGCAGAACTGAGCAGTGTTTCATCCTGTTGTACACACGTTGCTATGAGCTGGAACCGACTCAACAGCACCTGACAACCACAATAAGACAGAAGATGAACACTCATAATAAAATAATTTTCAGGAGAAAATAAAGTAAAAAATATTTAATGAACACAGATGGCTACATATATCAAGGCAAAATGAGTAAAACTCACTTAAAACAGAAATTTTAGTTTAAAAAATAAGAACACATTTCATTTAGGAAATAAAATGTCTATAAGATGTCAACAGAAAAGCCATAGGAAAAATATTACGGTAGACATCGCCACTAATTTATAAGCAACGGGAAAGCCTAGTAAATTATGGATGGGTTTCAGAAAAGGTGATAAATGTATGGAATGTGGAAAATAGTGTTATTTAATATTTGACGTTTTATTAATAATAAACTGAAGACACAACTTTACTTCTAAGAGGTTTATGTAAATACTTGAGAAGTTGGGGAAGTACAGAAGGTTAGATTATAATTATGCAGACAATATGCCAGAGCCTTGGTGGCAGAATGGGTTGTCTAGGACTGCTACCCACAAGGTTAACAGTACAGAACCATTAACTGCTCTGCAGGAGAAGCATGAGGCCGACGCTCTCAAAAAGTTACAGCCACAGAAACTCAAGGGACAGTTCTACTCTTTCCCATACAGGGTCCTTATAGCACTGACTCACTGCCCGGAGTTGATTCTGACTGACAGGAGCCCGCGTGGTGTAGTGGGTTATGCACTGGGCTGATACACAAAGTCGGCCTCTCCACAGGAGAAAGATGAGGCTTTTTACTTCCATAAGGAGTTAGTCTCAGAAACCCAGAGGGGCAGTTCTACTCTCCGCTATAGGGTCGTTATTAGTCACACTGGATAACTTCTGCCAAATACACTTACTAAACATGATTACTAAAAGTAATCCTAGCAAAGGTGACCATAGCTCTGAGGGAAGTGATAAAACCAAAGCGCACTGCCACAGAGTGGATCCTGATCACTACTCACAAGGACCCCATAGGACAGAGTAGAACAGTTCTTTAAGATTTGGGAGGCTATATAAATCTTTATTGGAGCAGACAGTCTCTTTTTCCCTTGGAGCAGCTTAGGGGATTTGAACCACTGATTTTATGGCTAGCAAACCAATACATAATGTCACCATGGTCCCTGAAGGAAGTGATAGTGTGAACCATTTATGGTTTCATTTCTACATCTCACCTATGATCACAAATTATACTAGGTTCCTGTGGCTTAGAACTGAAAGGTGGAGATCAGAAATAGGGGTTCTTTCCATGTTCTACCACAAACTAGCAGTGTCACCTTTTGGTGACGTTTTCATTTTTAACTTCATTCAAGGATCAGTTTCCTCATTTGTAAAATGAGATTACATATGGATTTACAATTGGAAGGGTTTCAGAATGGGGCAAAATCAATTAGGTACAATTCAGAATCAATTAGGTAAAATATGATTACCTAACATTTACTGGGCATTTGCTATTTGTCTTATGCGGTGTTCAACAGCCCAGCCGGTGTTTCTCACTACAACTGCATTAAATAGGTTTGTACTCCATTTTACAAATCAAGTATATAATATATTCAAGCATAATATATTCAATAATCCATAACTAAGTGGCAGGGCCAAGATTTGAATCTAAGCAGCCCCACCCCAAAGAAGGCCAGGCATCAAATTACTCCTCAAACACTCATCTCATTGTTGCTGTTAGTTGCTGATGAGTTCCAACCAACTAGGTCGCCTACACCCGGATGGGGTAGTGGGTTACCCATTGGACTGCTAACCTCAAGGTCAGAGTTCCAAAGTACCAGCCCCACGAGTGAGATGAGGCTTTCTACTTTCTTTTAGAGTTCTTTTTGGAAACCCAGAAGGGCAGTTCTAGTCTAGCCTATGGGGTTGCGAAGAGTCAGAATTCGCTCTGTAGAGGTCACCTCATATCTGTGAGAATACAACTGTGCTCTTTTAGGGCTTGTAGCGATAGAAGACCTGACCTGTCTTCCCAGGCACTTTGGGGTGGGTCCTAACACCCAATCTTTGGGCTAGTCGTCCAGGGCTTCACTACTGTCGTGCACCCGGGATACCACTATTTCCTTACTTCCTCCTCCTTGCCTAGGAAGAGGGGAAGTCTCCAGGCAGTCCCGATGCTTGGGTGCTGTGCCGGCCGGGCAGTGTCTTTCGACGTTGGATGTATCCTCCCCTTTGCCTCGTCTTTTGGAGTGCCTGATCAAAAGCAGTGGGATGAACTCTGGGTGGAACAATACGTCCTACTGAGCACTGGGGCGCCTGGCGGCAGTCATGCGGTTACTCAGCAGTCGCCAGGCCTCTGCGGCCAGCCCGGGGGAACTCAGCCGCGAAGTTCGATGCGTGCGCCCCAAGTTCACGCCGCCTCCATTCCCGACGGCTGCGGGCCACGCCACCGGCTCCCCGCCCCCCGGCCACCTTAGAACCCGCTCCCGCGTCCACCTGGCGGCAGGTACCGAGCTGGACCCTCCGCTCCCCACTCACGTTCAACTGGAGAGGCCCCAGGCGTGAGCCTACCGGAGAC
>NW_022111373.1:73531995-73537278 GCF_000313985.2 Echinops telfairi | reverse complement strand
CCCTGCCACACCCCGGGGCCGGCGGCCCGGAGCCCGGGTGACGCCCCTCGCAGGGCGCAGCCTACCTGCCCTCCGGCACTTCTCCGGACAGCCCTCCCCTTTTCGTTTGTCCGCCAGTCACACGTTCCCTGGTTTGCACAGCTTGTGCTTTTGGGGGATACTTTAGGCCGTCCTCGGGTAGATTGCATTCGCCGCGACAATCATCACTGCGAATGTATCTTAAAGGAGTCCTGGTAGCGCGGCTAACCTGGAGGTGAGCAGTTCGAACGCACTTGCCGCTGAATGGGAGAATGATGAGGCTTTCTGCTGTAAAGACTTATAGCCCAACCTCTGAAACCCAACAGGGCAGCTCTACTCCGTCCTCCAGACTCGCTATGAGTCGTCATTGACTCCAGGCAGTGGGTTTGGGCTTGGGTGTTGTATCTTCAGTATTAAACTTACCAAAGTGCACACAAAACCTAGGGCTTCAGAGTCAGACCAAACCCACTTATATTCTCAGCTCTATCCTTAAATAGTTAGAGAACACGATGCTCTGTGTTACTTAGCCTTACTACTGAGCGGGTTTCCTAATGCGCGAGGTGGAAATAAATCACACTTACCCAGTATGAGGATTAAAGCATCTAGCCGAGTGCCAGAACTATATGCAGAGGGATATCTGTCCAAACACCTGACACCCTAACTTGACCATAATTCCAGCTCCAATACAGAAGTCGAGCTTGTTTATCTTTTACTTAACACACGATGGCTCTACATGAAAATTAGCAGCTGCAACTTCCGTGCTTTCACTGATGAAAACTGGTCTCTGACTGTATGCAAAGTCGTTTATTTCTTCTTCAGCTTTTTCGCTTTCTACAAGGAGACCTGGAGGCTTCAGCACTTAGTGTTGGGCTGCTAACTGCAAGGCTAGCACTGGAAAACCACCAGCTTCTCTGATGAGAAAGATGAGACATTCTACTCTCTTAAAAAGGTCAAGTCAAGATGTGAGGAGGTGGCTATGTATGTCTCCGAGAAGGCAATTACATCTTGGTTGGTGGGAAAACAGGGAGGAGCAATCTCCCATCAGGAAAAAAAATCACTTAAAAATACATATGTGGAACAAAGGGGAGACTAGACTGGGTACTAGGCTCCTAATTGAACACATTTGACCTATTTTCTAGGCATCCCTTGTGAACCAGTCTGTGTACTATAGACTCTTGGGACTTTAGACTCTGTTTGCACAACATCCTTCATAGGACACACCAGAAGGATTCAAGGTGGAAACCCCACTATGTGAACTGAGCTTTTCCTGAAACCCACCTGTAGCCATTGAGCTGAAATGCCCTAGTGCAAAAAGATGCAGATGACTACTAGCGTAAGGGCATAGAACTGGCAGATGTTGGACTTTGGTTTGAAGCTCTTGCCTTGAGGTTTTCCAATGCCTGGTGGCCCAGAGCTACTACATACTTACTGTTTTAATGCCCTCCTTGCTTCTTTAGAACATGTATTAATGTGGTAGGTGTGGCTCTGCTGTTGTGAATATTATTGAAAGGTTGACCTATCACCAGCCCCCCTTGTTGTGTAGTGTCCAATCACTTAAGAGTTCGATCTGTATGAATTAACAAGTCATGAATTTCGGTCCATAGTTGGCCTATACTGGTATAATTTCCCTTTCTCAGCAGTGTTTTACATTCTATACCACTAAACTAATGACACTATCCATGTGTAGTGGTTACACATTGGGCTGCAAACCACAAGGTCAGCAGTTCAAAACCACCTGCCAGCTCCGCCAAGGAAGGATGAGGCTTTCAACACCAGTGAAGATTTGCAGGCTCAGAGACTCACAGGACAGTTCTACCTTCCCTATAGGGTGACTATGATTCAGCATTGACAGGGGAAGTGATGCCCCAGAGGGGTGATTTATAATATGCTCTCATATAAAATGACAGTGATGCCTCTAAGGTGAACAGAGACATGTATAAACCACAGATGTACGAATGGATTTGGGGCAATTCTAGCTCCAATCTAAGAACAAATAGTTTTTATAACATGGTCCTGCTTGGTGTTTGCCCTAATGAAGAAATCACTGAAGATATGAGTGCTAGAGCAAAGTGTGGTGAAGAAAGTAGATGATGCCCGGCTGTCAGAAATCATAGTGCCTGGTGTTAAAGGCTTGTTTTACAAACTTGCTTACTCTTGCTTTCTTAGCTGCCTCTGGAATGCCCTCCTGCTTTATCAAGACTCTTAAATTCAGGATCAAAACCCACCTCCTGGAAAAAGTCTACTGTGGTTGACCCTTACCTGTATAATGCTTTGGAATTAGCCAGTATTATTTTTCATCTTTGTTATATCTCTCTTAAAAAGCATAGTGTCAGTCTGTTATGGATTGAGTCGTATCCCCCCAAAATATATGTTAACTTGGCTCAGCCATGATTCAAAATACGGTGTGGTTGTCTTCCATGTTGTGAGCTTATGCAATTTTCCTGTGTGTTGTAAATCCTAACCTCTGTGGTTAAGGAGGTAATGCTGCTGCTGTTGTTGTTGTTGTTGTTGTTGTTGTTGTTGTTGTTAGGTGCCATTGAGTCAGGTCAGACCCATAACTACCCTATATGCATAACAGAAAAAAACACTGCACATTCCTTCACCATTCTCACAATTATTCCTATACTTCATCTCATGGTTGCAGCCACACTGTGTCAATCCATTTCCTCGAAGGCCTTCTTTTTTCACTGCCCTATCATGCTGTCCCAAACATGATGTCCTTCTCTAGGGACTGGTCTCTCCTAATAATATGTCCTAAGTATGTAAGACAAAGTCTCGCCATTCGCCATCTTTGCCTCTAAGGGAACACTGGCCATACTTCTTCCAAGGAAAATCAGTTTGTTGTTTTAGCAGTCCATGGTACTTTAAATGGTCTTTTCTTGAACCACAATTCAAATACATCCATTCTTCGGCCATTTTTATTCAATCCAACTTTCACATACATAGACGCAATTGAATATCATGCTTGGGTCAGGTGTACTTTAGTCCTCGGTGCAACATCTTTGCTTTTCAATGCTCTAAAGAGGTCTTGTGCAGCAGATTTACCTAATGCAATGCTTTGTTTGATCTCTTGACTGCTGCCTCCATGAGCACTGATTGTGGATCCAAGCAAGACAAGATCCTTGACCACTTAAACTTTCCCTCCACCTATAATGATGTTACTTACTGGCCTCATTGTGAGGATTTGGGGCTTCTTTATCATGAGTGTAATCCATAGTGAAGACTGCAATCCTCGATCTTTATTAGCAAGTGCTTCAAGTCTTCCTCACTTTCAGCAAACAAAGTCATCATCTGCATAGAGCCGTTTGTTAATAAGCCTTCCTCCAATCCTCATGCCACATTCTTCTTCATGTAATTCAGCTTCTCTGATATTTGCTCAGCATATAGACTGAATAAGTCTAATGCGAGAATAAGCCCTGATGCACACCTTTCCCGATTTTAAACCAGGCGCTATCCCCTTGTTCCTTCACAAACTGCCTGTTGACCCCTGTACAAGTTCCATGCACCAGTGCACAATCAAGTGTTCTAGGATTCCCATTCTTCTCATGGCTATCCATAGTTTATTATGACCCACACAGTCGAATACCTTAGCATAGTCAATGAAATACAAGTAAACATCTTTATGAGTCAAGGTGGGACTCAAAACTTTTACTCAGGTCACAGCCCTGAGCCCATGTAAGGGGAATTACCCTGGAGTTTTGTCTGTCTCACATTTTATTTCACAAAGGAGAAAAAGAGCAGAAAGAGAAGGATCTCCTACCACCAAGAAAGAAGAACTGAGAGCAAAGCAAGTCCTCTGTATCCAGAGTCCCTACACTGAGATCCCCTAGACCCAGGGGAAGATTAATGACAAGACATATGGAGATCTCCAAGACACACCAGGCCCGCAGATGTTGAAAGGGGCCTTCCCCAGGGCCAATATATAGAGAAAGCCTTAGCCTAGACCTGGCACCCAGAAGCTGGACTCCTAGGCTCCTCAAATGAGAGAGAATACAGCTTGTTAAAGCCATCCAATTGTAGTATTTCTGTTATAACCCTCAATAATTAACCACCTGTCAGTTTATCATGAGTATTTTCAGTCACCTCTTTTGTATGCGAAAATTGGACATTGAATAAAGAAGACCAGAGAATCGATGCATTTGAATTATAGTGCTGGAGAAGAATATTAAAAACCCTGGGCTCCCTCAAGAACAAATAGATCTGTTGTAGAAGATGTATGACAAGATTGCTCCTTGGAAACGGGATGGCAAGAATCCATCTCAAGCACTTTGGAGATGTTGGAAGGAGAAGCCAGTCCTGGAGAAAGATGCCATGCTTGTTAAAGTGATAGGGAAGACTCGCCAGGCAATCCTAACCCATAGAAACCCAACAGGTTACCAGTAGGATTGCCCCATCTGGTTTTCTAGGCTGCCATCTTTATGAAACAGATTGCCACATCTTTCTCCCACAGAGCATTGGGTGGGTTTGAACTGCCAAGTTGAAAAGAAATGATGGAGTAAAAAGACAAAGTCTTATAATAAAATGTGCAAAGACCTAGAGTTAGAAGACCAAAAGGAAGCACATGTTCAGCATATCGTAAGCTAAAAGAACTGTAGAAAAAAGTCAGGCCTCAAGTTACAATGCTATGGGAAAATATTGAATGATGCAGGAAGCATCGCAAGAAGATGGAAAGATTGCACAGAGTCACTGCACCAAAAAGAACCAGTCAGCTTCAACCATTTCAAGAGGTACCATGTGATCAAGAACCAATGGTACTGAAGGAAGAAATCCAAGCTGCACTGAAGGCATTAGCAAGAAACAAGGCTCCCAAAATAGATGAAATATTAACTGAAATGTTTCAACAATGATGAAGCGCTGGAAGCACCCATTCATATAGGCCACGCAATCTGGAAGATAGGCAACCTACTAGAAGAGAGTCTATATTAATACTCACTGCAAATGAAGGTGACCCCACAGAATATGGTGATTATAAAACAATATTATTAACATCACATGAAAATAAAATATTGCTGGAGATCATTTAGCAATGGTTGCAGCAGTACATTGACAGGGAGCTGCCAGAGGTCCTATGGACTGCCAAAAGAAACAAACAAATCTGTCTTGGAAGAAATACAGCCATAATACTCCTGAAGGCAAGCATGGTGAGACTTCATTTCACAGACTTTGGACATGTTGTCAGGAGAGACCAGTCCCTGGAGAAGGACCCTATGCTTGGTAAAACAGATGGGCAGTAGAAAGGAAGAGCCCTTATGAAATGGATGAACA
>NW_022111373.1:73530448-73531895 GCF_000313985.2 Echinops telfairi | reverse complement strand
TGTTGTCAGGAGAGACCAGTCCCTGGAGAAGGACCCTATGCTTGGTAAAACAGATGGGCAGTAGAAAGGAAGAGCCCTTATGAAATGGATGAACACTATGGCTGCAACTGAGGTCTTTAACATACAATTGTGAGGATGGTGCAGGACAGGCATTGTTTTCTTCGGCTGTACATAGGTTCATTATGAGTCAGAACCATCTGGATGGCTCCTCATAACAACAACAACAGACCTGTAAAATATTAGAGGAAGGGTATGGGGCTGGGGCCTGGAGAGGGTCTGTGGGGGTGAGGAGGACCAGGACATGCATCAAAACAAAGTGCTACAACTGGAAATCTCATAGGTTACTAAAGAGAGGGACTTTGAACAGGTTCATTCTGGTTCAACAAACCCCTCATCCCACTAAAAATTTTCGTTTCTACCCCAGATACACAGAAATCAGAAGTTACATTTTGAAAGATCAGGTGATTCATATACTTGAGAATCTCCTGGAGATCTTGTTAAGTTATTGTTTCTGATTCATTATATTTAGAGTAAGGATCTCTGGTGGTGTAGTAATGAGTTAAGCTGCTAACCAGCCACCAGCCACCAAAGATGGCTTTCTACACACAGTCTCAGAAACCAACAGGGCTGTTCTGTCTTATGGAGTCACCAGGAATTGGAGGCAACTTGGTGGTAGTGAGATTGTGTGTGTTTTTGCCTTTCACTATATATATATATATATGCCTTTCACTATATATATATATATATAAATTTTCAGCAAGAGGTCAAACTAGAAAGATCTGGTTTGAAGCCCTGAGTAACAAAGTTATTGCACAACAGCTACCAGTACAAACCAGAAGATAGTGCACCTGTGCCTCTTGGTACTGCCAAGGCTCTTCCTTTGTTCAGATAGCAAAAATCATGGAATTCATTTTATTTTTCCCTTTGTCCTAGTTTCAAGGGTCTCAAAGCTCACTTTTTTGCTGACTTCCAGTAACCACCCTCAGCCTGGAACTCTTGGGTGGTACACATAGTTATATTTCTTTTTTTTTAATCAACGATTAAAAGACCATTGGAGCACAACTCTACTATGCATGGAGTCGCAATACATCAGAATTGATTCTATAGCACCTGGCCTAGACTTTCTTATACAAATACTTATTACCTCTTCCCAACCCCCAGCTCTTTGTTTATCCTTTTGCTTCTTTTCCCTTTGTTGAATTGAGTTATCATAGGCCTCTATGCTAAAGTAGTAATAAATAAATATAATGCAGCAGTGCTAAAACCTCTTCTGCTGCTGCTGTTGGGTGTACCCCAGGCCCAGGCCCTCAAAGACTGCAAACCAAATTTAAAAAGAAGAACAACAGCAAGACCCTCAAACACACTGCCATTAAACCTGCTTCTACCCATAGCAACCCTATAGGAAAGAGCAGAAGTGCTCTTGGGTTTCCTAAGCCATAAGTCTTTA
>NW_022111373.1:73525067-73530230 GCF_000313985.2 Echinops telfairi | reverse complement strand
TCTATCATTGTATCCCAGCATGTAACAAGTATGATTGTGTTATTGCCTTTGGTGATTCTGTATCGGAAAGAGTAATGTACAAGTGTTAAGTTGACAAGGGGTGGGCTGTGAAAGTTAGGGATTATGTCAACTAGACACTCCTGAGTAAGGGTAGGTGTGGAGCTTAGCCTATCATTTGTGTCACAACTTCCCTGATGTTTCAGCCTTTTTGTATAAGAGAGAGATTGAGCAGGGTCTAACTAGGAGAGAGCAGAGGTGTCCCTTCAATTTCTGTTGGACCTGCATCTTGCGTCCAGTTCCTCAATCTCCTATTGCATCTCCTGTCAATTCCAGGAGCCTTCATTGGAGTACCAACTGTGGATTCATTCAGCTAACTTCAGACCTCTGCATCCACCAGACCGTGCCCCCTATTGCTATTGCTTCATCATTCTACTTCCCATCCGTCAGCTTCTGAGAGTCAGGAGAAGCCTGACTTGAACCAGTCTGGACTGTACTTACCTGTTGCTACAACTGTCCAAGCCATTTCTGAATACAAAAATCTCTTTCTGAATACATAAAAGCATCAGTGGTTTTCCTCCCGTAGAGCACCTAACCTAGCATAGTTGTTCTTATTGTTTTGTTGTTGTTCTTGTTAGGTGCCACCTAGATTATTCCTACCCTGAACAACGCTGTGAACAACAGAATACAGCACTGCCTGGCCCTGTGCCATCCTCACAATGGTTCCTATACTTGAGCCCATTGTTGCAGCCACTGTGTCAATCAATCTTGTCAAAGGCTTCCTCTTTTTTGTTGCCCCTCTACTTTACCAAGCATGATGTCCTTCTCCAGGGACTGGTCTCTCCAGACAACATGTGCATGAAATGAAGTCTCACCATGCTTGTCTCTAAGGAGCATTCTGCCTGTGTTTCTTCCAAGACGATTTGTTTGCTCTTTTGGCAGGCCATAGTACTTTTCATATTCTTTGCCAGCACCATAATTCAAATACATTAATTCTTTGTCAGTCTCCCTTATTCAACATCCAACTTTCACATGCACATGAGGTCATTGAAAATACCATGGCTTGTGTCAGGCACACCTTAGTCCTCAGAGTAATCTCCCTCCTTTTCAACACTTTAAAGAGGTCTTGTACAGCAGATTGACGCAATGCAATGTGGACAGTTTGATCTCTTCATTGCTGCTTCTGTGAGCACTTATTGTGGATCCCAGCAAGATGAAACATTGACAACTTCAATCTTTTATTTATCATGATGTTATCTATTTGTCCAGGTGTGGGTCTTTTGGCCTGCTTTACATTATTGTAATCTATAATGAAGGCTGCAGTCCTTAGTCTTCCTCAACAAGTGCTTCAAGTCCTCCTCAGTTTCAGCAAACAGGGCTGTGTCATCTGCATATTGCAGGTTATTAATAAGCCTCCTTCCTACCTGATGTCACATTCTTCTTCATATAACCCAGATTCTCTTATGATTTGCTCAGATATAGATTAAAAAGCATGGTGAGAGTATACAACCCTGTTACATGTCTTTCCCAATTTTAAAATATGCACTATACCTCTTTTTTGTTCACAAACCTGCCTCTTAATCCATGTATAAGTTTCCCTTTAGCACAATGAAGTGTTCTGGAATTACCATTTTTCTCAAGGCTTTCCCTAATTTGTTATGATTCATGCAGTCAAACACCTTGGCATAGTCAATAAAACTCAAATAAACATCTTTCTGGCGTTCTTTGCTTTGAGCCAAGATCCATCTGACATTAGCAATGATATCCCTTGTTCCATGTCCTCTTCTGAATTTGCCCTAAACCTCTGGTAGCTCCCTATCAATGTACTGCTGCAACCATTGCTGAATAATCTTTGACAAAAGTTTACCATTAATTTTATTAATGGTAATTTTCTGTATTTTGAGCATCATGTTGAGTCACATTTCTTTAGAATGGGTCCAAATATGGATCTCTTCCTATGAGATGGCTAGGTAGCTCTCTTCCAAATTTTCTGGCATAGACAAGTGAGGGCTTATAGTGATTCATCAGCTTTTTGAAACATTTCTATTGGTATTCCATCAATTCCTGGAGCCTTGGTTTTGCCTAATACTTCCAGTGTAGTCTGAATTTGTTCTTTCAGTACTATGGGTGCTTGCTGATATGTGACCTCCTGAAATGATGTCGACTAGTTCTTTTTGATACAGTGATTCTCTCGATACTGTCTGCATCATTGAGTATCTTGCCCATAGAATCTTTCAACTGGAGGCTTGACTTTTTTCTTGAGTTATTTCAGTTTCAGACTTGCTGAGTGTGTTCTTTGCTTTTGTTTTTCTACTTCTAGGTCTTTGCACATTTCGTTATATGATTTGGCTCAAGCTGCCTTTTGCCGGTTTCTCTTCAGCTCTTTGACTTCATCACTTCTTCCATTTGGTTTAGGCACTCTATGATGAAGTTTCAGGGTCTCTGCTGACAGCCACTTTGGTCTTTTATTTCTTTCCTGCCTTTTCAGTGATCTCCTTGATGTCATTCGTGTTCGATGCATCAAATTTGTTCTTGAGATATCCTCAAAATTCAGCTTGGATAAACTCAAGGTTGTATTTTGGCTCTTGTGTGCTTGTTTTCATTTTCTTTAGCTTTACTCGGAATGTATATATGAGCAATTGGTGGTCTGTTCCACACTCAGCTGCCAGCCTGGTTTGAGTTACTGATATTGAGCTTCTTCATCATGTCTTCCCAAGATACAAATTGATTTCCATGTATTCCATCTGGAGACGTCCACGTGCATAGTCATCATTTGTGTTGCTGAATAATAGTACTTGTTATGAACAAGTCATTTTTCTTGCAAAATCCTATTATGTAATCTCCAGTTTAATTGCTATCACAAAGACCATATTTTCTAATTACTGTTCCTTCCTCTTTGTTTCTAAATTTTGCATTCCAATTGCCAATATTTATCAATTCATCTTCATTGTATGTTTGATCAATTTCAGACTGAAGACTTTGGTAGAATTCTCCAGTTTCTTCATCACTAGCTTTTGTAGTTGATGAATAAATTTGAATTTTAGTTATATGTTCTAGATTTCCTTGAAGGTGGTTAGATAAAATCTTATCACAGATAGCATTATACTTCAAAATAAAATTTGAAATATTCTTTCTGACAATGACTGCAACACCATTCTTGATTGTGTTATTCCCAGCATAGTAAATCATATCATTTTCTGATTCATAATGATCAATACCCGTCCATTTCAGCTCACTAACACCTACGATATTGATCTTTCTGGGTTCCATTTCATTTTTGATGACTTCAAAGTGTCCCACATTCATACTTACTACATTCCAAGTTACCATTATTACTATTTTTTTGCAACTGTGTCATCTTATTTTGAGTTATGCACCATCAGCAAATGAAAATCCTGAAGTCTTTTCTCCCGTAAGGTTTACTCCATTCATGTTACCATGGTCGACTCTACTTTCAGAAGGCAGCTTCTGAGGGGCCCAGCCTCTGCCTCAATCTCTGACAGTGTTCTGCTTTTGTTCATTAGACCTGCAGTATCTGACAAGGGTTTGATGCTCTGAATAAAGTTTTCAGTGGTTACTTCCTTTGAATCATACAACTAATTTCTTCTTTGTAGTCTATTGTTAGTCTGGAAGCTCTACTGAAACCTGTTCACTTTGGATGACCCTTCTGGCATTTGAAATACCAGTGACAGAGCAACACACAAGCCACCACAGTACAACAGACTGACAGACAAGTGACGATATGATGGGAGAATCCTGGCCCAACCAGAGTGACACAAAAGCTAACAATCACACCAGCTAACAGATTATGAGACATTTTTCTTTGACAGAGTATGGATTTTCTTACTAATGAAGTGTTTCCTCCCTACAGGTACAGGGCTATGAAGTCACAATTTCCCTGCCTCTTCAGACCATTCTCTCTAATTTGATCCAAAGTTTTTAAAATTACAAAAGAAAAGGAAAGGAAATGGAAGCATCCTATTGTCTGTTCTGATTCAATGACCCTATAAGGCAGAATAGAGCTACCAGGCTGCCCCAATGTCTCCAAGGCTATAATTGTTAGCAAACGTGTTTTGTCAGAATTGTTGATGGACTCCAATGGCTGCCCTCTGGTGGAGCGGAACCAGGAGAGGAGAGAGGCAGTGCCGAGCAGGTCTTCAGTGATAGAGGAGTATTCACTTTTTGAAAGATGCTGGGCCACCAGGAGTCAGGATGGACTTGACACTCACCTTGTTATCTCTAGCATCAAACCCAGTGCTTCATACCTAGAAAGTCAAAAACCAAACTCACTGCCACCAAGTCTATTGATTCATAGCAGTTCTATAAAATAGACTAGAACTGTCCCAGGGGTTTCAAGGCTGTAAATCTTTTTTTGTTTTGTTTTGTTTTAATTAGTAAATCATTGTACTGGGGCTCTTATAGCTCTTATAACAATCCATTTAATCAATTGTATCAAACCCGTCTGTGCATATGTTGCCATCGTCCTTTTCAAAATACTTTCTTTCTGCTTTGAGCCCTTGGTATCAGCTCCACTTTCCCCGCTCCCTCCCCGAGGCTGTAAATCTCTATGAGTAGAAAGCCTTCTTTTTCTCCTGCATAGCAGTTGGTGATTTTGAATTACTCACCTTGAGATTGGCAGCCCAAGTCATAACCCATTACGCCACCAGTAAATGCACAATATATGCTGGGTTCAATTAAAATTAACTGTGGTACTGAGATAATTTTCTAACTTTGAAGCAAGCAAAGTCTGGACAAGCATTTACTTTCCTGGAACAAATGAGACAACTAACATGCAGTGTGCAGGTGTAAAAAGATGACCAATGTGAACCATCTGTGAACCAGATGGCCAATGGGAGATGACATCCCTGAAGATATTGTTCAAATAAAGAATACCGTTAATCAAGTTATTTTTTTGTGTGAGAGATGTCTATGATAATGACCTTTAGATGCTTAAAGAACTTGAGACATTTTCTTCATCATCTGGAATCTGCTTCTGAAGATTTCTAGAAGGTCCATTTTCTTCATCTTTTCAAATTCTCTAGGACAAAGGTCTCACTGGCTCCATGGCAACGGCACCCAGTCACACTCACACTTTGACCAGCATTACAGGAGTACAACCCCACAGGGCTTTGCTTCAGATCTGAGCCTTGTGCTTTTTTTTTTTTT
>NW_022111373.1:73519415-73524234 GCF_000313985.2 Echinops telfairi | reverse complement strand
CTATATCTTTTGATAGCCGGGCACCATCAACTTTCTTCACCACATTTGCTTATGCACCCATTTGTCTTCAGCGATTGTGTTGGAAAGGTTTTTTGCCTTCTGCCTCACCCAGACACAGGAGACAGGCATGGGAAACTGCTCAGTGCACATCTATGCATAACTCTGTAGTATAGGACACCAGAAACCTGTGGATAAATGCTTCCCCTTTACATTCTCCATGCTGTAGGTATATCACTAGTGACAAACTTAATAATCTATGTTAACATGGCTTTTCCTTCTTTCCTGATTCATTCCTCACTCTTGGCCACTGGAATCACTATCAAAATAAATGGAGTAGTAACTTGCTCCTCTAGGGAATACCTTCTGATTCAATAACTGGGTGATTCAAAGCCTCATCAGCTTTGAGTGGGGTATAGAGCAGCAGTGGCTTTGCATCATGTCCAGTTTGCAGTAGAAGCTGCCCTACAATATAATCCATAGAGCCCAGTGCATTCAAGGTTGTAGATGTATCTGGTGGGTAGGGATGCAGTCTAATGAACCATAAGATGAGGGTAGCAGTATAGACCATGTCCTTTTTGGTACAGAGGTTCTCACTTTTTGAAAGATGATTCCAGAAACCCTATTGAGCCCTAGTAGACATTTAGAACTGTTAATACAACACCAAGAGGCTATAGCACTAGAATTACCAATAATAAGAGTTTTATCAGAGTCATCATCATAGTTATCTAATGTTTTTTTTTAAATGATAATTTATAACCTATCAAGAGGTTATGGGGGGAGGAGGGGAGCTGATACTAAGGGCTCAATAGAAAGTAAATGTCTAAAAAAGAATGAAGGCAACATATGTACAAACATGCCTGATGCAATCGATGTATGGATTGTAACAGAGTTGTAAGAGTCCCCAATAAAATGATCTTTCAGTTTTAAAAAAGAGGCACATTTGGGATTGGACCTGAGAAGTTAAATTACATGCGTATGTGTCCCTGTCTCCTGCGGCATTTTCACTAATTCCGCTTCTTCATTGCAAGCTTATGGCCTTACTGATGACTATCTTTAACCAACTTTTTCTGATGAGGAATAAAAACTTGGACTTAAATATAGATGCAAAGCTATAATAAGCTGGTATTGGTTTATATGAATTGCTGCTGTACCATAATACACTGTGATAGGTAAGTTTTTTTTGTACCAACATGGCTCTCATAGGAACATGTGGGTGAAATTTAGCCTGTCAATCTTGTTGCAACTTGATTGAAGGGCAACAGAGATAAATGGCTTCCTGAGGCCAGCCTCCTCCTCACTTTCTCTCTGGAGGTGGGCCACACACACACTCCCCTGCTATCACCTTCCAGTTGAAAAGCCATGTGGAGCCACGCTGAGACTGGAGAGAGCCCTGGTGATGATGTTTCCATCGCCACTGGATCCACAAGACGTTGCACCCACTGGCCTGTGATTCCCAGCATTTTGCATCATTGCATGTACTGCATGAGTTTGAAGGAGGGATTTATGGACGAGTATCAGACTTATGGACTAGAGCTGAACTGGGTTGGGATGTTTTCTTAATATTCAATTACTCTTTGATATAAAGCTCTCTCTTACACATACATAAGTGTCGATGAATTTGCTTCTCTAGTCCACCCAGTCTTAACACACTCACTTAGAAGTTGCCCTAAATAAATTGGAAAAGGGTAATCTTCCCTCTGTTGCAAAGCTATGTACTGCACTTGTTATGGAGGGTGAAGCAGCCTGCAGTATGGATTTCTGGGCAGTGGTAAATGGTTTGAGTAGTTGGTCAGAGGCCTGAAAGAAATAGGACTTTTTGCTTTTTAAAAGCAAACTTTTTCCTGATGAGTCTAACATATGCAAAGAACTGTGCACAAATCACAGGTGTTCAACTTGAAATATTTTTACAAAACTAATTGACCCATGTAACCAACACCTAGATTAAGAAATAAAACATTACTTGCACTCCAAAAGCCATTCTCTGCCTCTTCCCAATTTTACTTCCCAATTTAGTTTGCTCCTAGTTTCAGGCTATAAATAATAGTTTTATGAATGTTCTTATAACTTCTACCAGGTATGTAGAGGAAGCATTTGTGGGCTCCTACTTAACTCTAACCCCAATTCAAGAATAGTTAGTTCTGATAAGATGGTCCTGCTCAACACTCTCCTTCATGAAAGCATCACTGAAGATAAGGGTTCTACAGCAAAGTGTGGTGAAGAAAGCAGATGGTGCCCAACTATCAATTGGCATAGTGTCTGGAATCTTAAAGGCTTGTATTTAAACAAGCAGCCATCTAACCAAAGAATCTAAGTCCACATGGAAGGAGCACACCAACTTGCGTGAGCCAACGATGACAAATAATTTGAATATGGTGAAGGGAAAAGTATCAGAGCTAAAATTATAAACTTGATACTTGGCCAGATGACTTCTCTATAGACCCGACCTGAGTTGGTTCTGAGTACAAGTATCTCTTACTTGTTCCATGACAGAAATTTCTTCCCAGGATTTTGGAATGTTGATAAGGGTCTTTTCTTTCTTACTCATTATTTGTATTTTGGTCGTTATATTATTATTATTTTATCCTTACCACCTTATTTTGATTTTGGTTTTTATTTTTTCTGTTGAGTTTCCCAGTTTGTGACCCACAGGATGTATAGTGATAATGATTAACACAGGGGTTGATAGGGAATGCAGGTGTGGGGAGTAGGTGAAAGGGAGGGGAGGGGGATTTCAGTAGTGAGAAATTAAGGTGGGAAGGGGGAGGGAACACTAGAACTGACTGTGATTGCACAACTCATTTTAAAGGTGACCTAACCTTTGGGGGGGGCAGGAATGTTCTAAAATTGATTTGGTAATAATTGTACGATTCTCCTTGATATGATTGAACAGTTGAACCATTGAATTGTATGATATGTAAATTATGTCCCAATAAAACTGTTAAAAAAAAGAGAGAAGAATTTGTGAGAGGGTATACAGATGTCAAACTTTAATAAGCTGTGTTAAATAGTTTTCAAAGTAGTGCAAATTTACGCATAGGGTATGAGTTACAATTGCTCCACACTTTTACTAATACTTGCTATTGTCTGTCTTTTTCAGTCAGTAATTCTGGTGGATACATAATGTATTTCATTGTGGTTTTAGTTTCCTGTATGTGTTTAGCATTTCCTGTATGACTAATGAAATTGAGCACATTTAAAGGTATTTACTTATATTTGAATATTCTTCTCATGAATTAGTTATTCAAATATTCTGGTAATTTTTCATTTTCTTTTCCTCATTGACTGTAGGTGCTTCTTATATGATTTGTAATATCTTTCCCCACTTTGTCACTTGCCTTTTTACTCTCTGAACAGTATGGTAGATTTAGGGTTTAGTAGTCCCGTCATCACATTTTCTCTTTTATGGCTAGTTTTTCCATTATCCCATCTAAAAGTCTTAGCTTACATGCAAAATCATAAAGGCATTTTCCTACGTTTCATTATGTAAGATTTAGTATTTTATCTTTCATATTTAGATCTGCATTATATCTAGAATTTATGTGTGCATAATATTATGTTTTTATATTGTTTTTTAAAAAAGAATGTCATGCTTTTTAAAAGCTTTTTCCAATTCCATGATTTCTGCTGTATTTATAGATTTTTTCAAAGCATTTTCAATACACACCATTTCCTGGCTCACTCAACAAACACTATCAATGCCCTTTTCCTTGCCTGCTTCCATTGTAGGACCTACTTTCTCAGTCTCCTTATAGCCAGAGGTAGTTTGAGGCACATTCTGGGCAATTGCACCTAAGTGGAAATATGAAGGTAAGTTAAATTAAAAAAAAAGTATTGCTACGAGGACGTATGGGTTTCTTATAAACAACACATGTTTAAACATGTCTCTGTGGTCAGTGGATAGCTACAGACAAGTTCTCTCAATAATATACTTGTCTTGGTCTCATTAGAATGCCTTAAAAAAAGTTGCAATCAAAACAGTGGCTTGCGGCTTCCGAGGGAATTGGCTGGGCCAGTTAAAGCAGAGAGGTAAACTCAGAGGTTAGGACAGCTGTTTGGAGGACCTCCAAAGGGTAATCTTGGTAAAGTTCCTTTATTGAAGCTGTGCATTAGATGAAGGTGTACAAAGAAAATCAGTTTTTCAATTCAGTCACTCATACACCTTTGCCCATTCTGTTTCATGTAATGCCCGCAATGTAACATCACTTATCCTATTGCCTCTCTGTACTTCCCACGTACATTCCACCTTCTTTTCTAACCTTTCTAAACTTTAGCCTTGGGTAAATGCTGTTGTTTAACATCAACCATTTTAAGTTAAATGGTTGGTTGTTCTAAAGAGTATGTAACTGGTTAATAGATATTTCTAAAGGGCAGGGTATGATCATGGGCTTATTATGAAGACATATTAAGACGATAGAAAATTATTGGTGAGAAAAAGGGTCAGGAACCTTGGGCCAAGGAATTTTCTCTAGCATGCCAATGTACCCGCTCCTTCTGCAAGGTAACAAGTGTTGGCATACAAGAATGTTATTGGGTAAACTTACTTCTTCTACTCTCCAACTGGATCTTGCCCCTTCAGATTTCTATTTGTTCTGACAATACAAGGAGTTCTGAGTCATGATGGTTGACTAATCACATGGAGAATGAGTCCCTCTCCAAGAACCAGGGGAAAATCATCAGTACCCACCTTTCCTCCACTACACCACCCAGCAGAGCGCTCTATCCCCACACAGTTCCACCTCTCTATGACCCCAACAGCTATACCAACATGTCAAGGAAACAACAGAAAATATCAATCTACATATATTAAAAAACACACACA
>NW_022111373.1:73517326-73518347 GCF_000313985.2 Echinops telfairi | reverse complement strand
TTTCAAAGGAAGACAATTATTGTTCCCTGAGGATGCAAAAAACCCTTTTGCCCTGGTGTACATAGAAGAGAGCAAAATTCTCCAGTGAAGGGTGAGAGAAATGGCAACTCTGTCTTCAGGAATGATAGACCCAGATGGAGGATATGTCAAAAAAATAGCTTCGCCCTTTGAAATCTTTGTTTAATAAGGATTTCTATGATTTTGTAGTCATTGATTTTGACTTGCCTTCATATGTAAATGACTGCTGGAAGTGCTTTGCTTTTTGATAAAAGGGGTAAACACAAAATATACTATCCCTTTCCCACTTTTTCCATGAAAGTAGATAGAATGATGAGCTGAAATTACCCATCTTTCAGCTACCAGGTAAAGACCTAAAAAGTTCAAAGGCATAAGTGACATCATTGAGTTGCTGAACCAAAGCCAGGAGCTACCAGAATCTTATGTAAGAAAGATAAATTATTATTTGTTTAAGCTACTATTTATGAGATGTCTATTACTTGCAACCAAAGGGTTTTCTAATAAATGAAGAATCTATTAGAGCTTTGTGGTAGGCTGGGTTCTTTAGAGAAGCAAACCAGTGACACTTGTATTAGTATAGAAAGAGAATTATATTAAGAAATGTTTCACATAGTTGTAGAAGTGGGTAAGTTCAGTCCAATTCAAGCCCTTGAGTTAGATATGTAAGTTAGAGGCTTCTCCCAACTCTTGTAGCTGCTGGGGCTGATGAACTGGAAGAAGGAAGACATGGGAGAGGGGGAGGCAGGGGTAAGAAGGTGGTGTTGACCAACCCAGGGACAGGGGAGCAACAAATGATCCAAAATTAGTGGCAAGGAGGGTGTGAGAGACCTGGTAGGGATTCAGCAAGGGCAATATAACCTAGAGAAATTACTGAAACCCAAATGAAGGCTGAGCATGATAGTGGGAAAAGAGGAAAGTAAAAGGAAATAAAAGAACTAGGAGACAATGGGTATTTATAGAGGTCTAAATACAGGCATGTACATATGTAAATATATTTATATAG
>NW_022111373.1:73502366-73515703 GCF_000313985.2 Echinops telfairi | reverse complement strand
GGCCAACTTACCCTAAAACCTATCACAAACTCCATGTACATGTACTTTGGGGAAGAAAGAAGATATAGCTATTGGATCTTTGGAGGAAAGATGCCTATGAAAGCAAACCATATCCAAGTGTGGCTTTTACAATGTGCTGTGTTCTTAGCGTGTGTGCCTAGTAAACATGCAACTTAAACAGACACAGGTCACAGAGTATGAATGCTGTAGCGTTGCTCGTTTTAGACACAGGCATCAAGAGAATATAATGCTTTTGCCATTGACTTACAGAGGGTCCTATGTACACCTGAACAGGTATCTGATGTAACAATTCATTGTTCTGACATATTGCCATCATGATGTGCAGTTTTTAATGTATCATGTTATATTAGTTCAGCCAGTGGTCTAATGCCATGTAATATAAATTTTGCCAAAAAGAATGACATTGCATGACACTGGCTTTTAAAAGACACACGATTTTTTCAGATCACATACCTTTTATCCATGAGTGCCCAATTCAAAAATCAAGCTGGCAGACAAAAGTGGAGTGAATGTGTACCTTCAAAGCAGCATATTTATCTTGAGTAGTCTTGCACATTTCTACCTGTAGTCAATGATTCCATTCCATTTTTATGTTGAAATGCATGAGCAACATTAATGGACTTTTTTTTTTTATCACCTGAGGTAAGATTTTCATTCAGGGTCCATCAGGAGAAACCTGAAAGATGTTTTTGGATTACATACTATAGATAAAATCTCTGTACATCTTCATCATGAGTTATGTAAAACTGTTCTATTTGGAACTGTCATCAATTTTTAGAAAACCTTTTTTATTGTGAATTAGATGAAGGTTTACAGAGCAGATAATAGTTTTGCAACCAGCAATTCATACATATTCTGATTCTGTTCACCCCTTGGAATCCCCTCCATGTGTCATCATTACACCACTTCCTCTCTGTTCCCTATTGCTAGTCCTCCTTCTTTTCGAATCCTCTGATCTTTGTCCTTGGGCAAGTGCTGTCCTTTGGATCTTCAGTGGCTGACACCCTAACATGGAGGTGAGTTCAGTCCCTACTTGATGGGAAAAGGCCATTGTCATGCGGTTCTCTCGATTGTCTATCTAATCAGGAAGCGTGGTCTCTTTGTGATTTCTCTCCCGCTCTGTCCAGGACATTTATAATGTAATCATTTTTAGAACAGCTGATAGTGGTAGCCAGGCACCATCTATTTCTTCTAGCTTCAGGGTCGTGTGGCATATTAGTCTACTGTACTAATTATTTCCAAGTGCCTTTTGATTTTCACCACTCTTCTTTCCTCTCAATGGGGAGTGAACTTAGATGGCTATTTATGAGCTTTTAATGCTACTCTCAAATTAGGATACAGAATATTGTCTTTGTGAATGATGTTGTCAACTGATATTGTGTCACCAAAATTTTAAAAATCTTTTTATTTTTATCCTATTTCTGAATGTTATTCTTTTCAATAAGATACCTTTCTTAGGTGTGAGATAGTTTCAATTGTTGTTACACATTTTGTTGTAATTGTTGCTTTTTGTTTTTGTTGAGTTGCGAAGGAGTTTCTTTGCAGAGACTCAATATATTCCAGAGTCGAATTGGCTGTAATCCTTATGGAAGTAGGCTTCCCGATCTCTTTTCTTCTGAGATACTTCCAGGTAGGTTTGAACCACTAATCTCCTTGTTAGTAGCAAAGTGTAAACTGTTTGTTCCACCCAAGGATCTTAACTTGTGGTGAGAGTCAAGTATATGTTACAAGGTATTATGAGTGAATTACACAATTCCTGAAATTGTTCAAAGAACTATTGTCAGAACAATTGCTGTAAGTTCAACAGAGGTGGAAAAGGGTTTTTCAAAGGTGAACATAATGTGTTCAGAGAAGAGAAGTCAGCTGTTTCTAATACATCAAACACAATGACTATTATTCTAATTGGCCTACTTCTAAAGGACTAGGATCCTACTCCTACAGTGGAAAGTTGGTTAAGGATAAATCACACAGCCAATGATGCTTGGATAAAAGCAAAATGGAAATATCTTAAATAACAGATTTATTGTTTTTTTCAGGTATTATTTAATATTTTTTCATTAATATTTTAAAATTCTTCCTTATAGCATAATCTAGTTTTGTATACTTCTTTTATTGTTCTTATTTAAGTATTAACTGTATTAAATAATAAACTACCTTTCAGCATATATAGTTTTTATACTTAAAACAGTCATTAGGACAGTGAACTCATGGTTAAATTATTTGAATCTCACCATTAACCTTAACAAATATATTTTTAATCGGAAATGCAACAAATTAGGAGTCTTGGGATTTCTTAATCATATTACAGTTTCTATACTACTAAAATCACAAACAAAACTCAGTGCTATCGAGTTGTTTCTGACTCAGAATGACCCTATAGGACAGGGTAGAATTTGCCCCCTGGGTTTTAATGACTGTAACTGTTTACAGGAGTAGAAAGCCTCATCTTTCTCCCAGAAAGCGGCTGGTGGTTTTGAACTGTTGATCTTGTAGTTAGCAACCCCATACATAACTGCTAGTTCACAAAAACCTCATCATATTACCTCTAAAGTTTAAGTTATTCACTTTCTTCTGAAATTATATTCCAGTAGACTCTCCTACCCCTTAAAATAAACTATGGAAGACCCACAATGAGCCCTGGTGGTATAGTAGGCTCCACATTGAGCTGCTAGCCACAAGGTTAATGGTTTGAACCCACCAATCCCTCTGAAGGGGAATGATGGGACCCCTTGTTCCCATAAAAATTTTAAAATCTTGGAAACCGAAAGAGGGCAATTCATAAGATTGCTATAAGTCATCACCTACTTGATGGCAGTGAGTTCAGTTTGGTTGCTTGGATGTAAGTCCCACAGAATTCTCCTGAACAGAAATCTAAAGTAGAAAATATTTTCACTATCATCTATGAAGGCTTACCAGAATTCTGTGGAATACTCTTTCAAGGGGAAGTCTGAAATGACTTCTCCTCTAGCATTTTGAGTTAATCTAAAGATATTACTTTTTAATTGAGTGGAGAAATCTTATTCTAAATTTCACCTTTGAACTTTGCTACTCTAGCATTACTACTTTAATATTTAATTATTGTATTATCATTATCCTTATTACTATATTCTCTCGCTTTATTATTATAGTCTTTGCATGTATATGTGTGTAGGTATGATTACCATTTAGTCATATGGTTGAGATTTTATGAATTGTTTTGCTGTGTTATATCCTTCCTAAGCTTTACAGACTTTAGAGCTGATATGGCTAGATTCAAGATTCTTTTGAATTTTACACCAAATTAAGAGTAATGGAATTCAATGAAGACATTGGCTAAACTCCTTACAACAGTTGGGAATCTGTTGGGCACTGACCCCACTACCATCAAGTCTATTTCCATCCATAGCAACAATGTTTCTGAGGGGGTTCTGTCTTGACTGGGCCAGATAGGCTCTTCTTTCTAGCATTACTCGTACTAGAGTCACTGCCTGCCCAGGGACCATGTTTAATGCCGCCCTGCTCTGACCATGCAAAGGTAGCGTTATCATTTGTTCTCTAAATAAGGACTTGTATGAATGACCACACGAGGATTTAACTGTCTCTTGCTTTTTAATCAGTGAAATTGACCTCCCTGTGAAGAGGTGGGGATATGTTCATAAGACGAGAATACCCTATGGAGCTTTAATGAGCTGCTCACTAATAAAAGTACAATTCAAAACATATAAATTATGTTTTATGAACTGTTAATTTTGGTTGGGGTGACCTCAGAGCATAAACCAACCTCTGAAGAATGACTTACCTAGACTAACCAGTCAAAGTTTCTAATCACTTATTGACCCAATTAATTGGTCAATGGACCAAGTTACCCTAGGGATAACAGCGCAATCCTATTGAAAAGTTCATATGACAATAGGGTTTACAATAGGGAGCACCCGCAGAGCAGCTGTGGTTTTGAACCATTGATCTTAAGGTAAGCAGGGAAAAGCTGACCAGATAATGGCACCACAGCTCCTTCTAAAAATGAAACCACAAAGCCAGTACTTATTGACTGGTTCCACCATCAGCCCCACCCCACCCCCATTCTTACTCACATGTTCTGGTATTTAGCCACGCAGTGATGTTCCTCCAATCGTTCTCTCACTGCCATCGAGGCAAATTTTTTAAAAATATAAATTTATGACACCTGGCTTTATTTTATTTATATTTTATTAATCGTTTTGTTGGGGACTTTTACAAATCTTTTGACAATCCATCATTCAATTGTGCTAAGCACACTTGTACATATGGTGCCATCAACAGTTCTAAAACATGTTCTTTTTACTTGAGCCCTTGGTATCAGCTCTTCATTTCCCCTCCCTCCCTCACCCTCCCACCCGCGTGAATCCTTGATCAATGATATATTATTGTTGTTATTTAGTGTCATACACTGTCTGTTGTCTCCCTTCACTGACATTTCTGTTATTTGTCCCCCTGGGGGCTGGGCTACATATCCAACCTTGTGATGGGTTCCCCCTTTCTCTCCCTTCCCCAACCCTCTACCCGCACCAGCCCCCTATTCTCATGTTATTGTTATTGTTCCTGAGGGTTTATCTGTCCTGAATTCCATGTGTTGAGAGCTCTTATCTGTACCAATGTGTTACTCTGGTTTAGCCGGATTTGTAAAGTAGAACTGGGTCATGGTAGTGGGGGAGCTAGGAGCATTCAGGAACTTCCTCTGTGCTGTACTGCTCCCAGGTGGAATTGTCCCTTCCTTGTAATCCTTCTGTGGGGGGATGTTCAATTGTCTACAAATGGGCTTTGGGTCTCCACTCCAACCCCCCTCATTCACACAGATATAATTGTTTTGGATCTTTTAATACCTGATACCTGATCCTGTCAATACCCCATGATCACACAGGCTGGTGTGCTTCTTCAATGTGGGCTTTGTTGCTTCCCTGCTAGATGGCTGCTTGTTTAACTTCAAGCCTTTCAGACCTCAGACACTATATCTATCGACAGCTGGGCACCATCCACTTTCTTCACCACATTTGCTTATAGACCCATTTTGTCTTTAGTGATCATGTTGGGAAGGTGAGTATCAAAGAGTGCCAGGCTATTAGAACAAAGTGTTCTTATATTTAGGAGGCCTTGAATAGAGGATCAAAGTCCGTCTGCTATCTTAATACTTAACATATAAATATATGTACATTGGCCTCTATCCCTTTCATTATAAAATAATATATTTACATATATATATGCCAAAGCTATACCTCTATAAATAGCTTTTGCTTCCTATTTCTTTCATCTATTTCCTTTCACCTCTCTCCTGTCCCACTATCATGCTCACCCCCCACTTGGCTCTCAGTAACTCCTCTTGGATACATTGGACTTGATCAAACCCCACCAGGCCTACTTACCATCATTTTTAGATCTCTAGTTGTTACCTCATCCCGGAGTTTGTTGGCTCCTGCTCCCCCTCCCCACTCCTTCCTCTCCCAAATCCCTCCAGGACCACTGGTCCTGTTGTTTTCTCCTCAGGGTTGTTTGCCCTATCTTTTAAAAAAATTATCCAATAACCAATTCATGTTAATTTCCCATACTGCCTCAAAAATACCTTTTGTTTGTTTGCATTTCTTTTATTGCATTAAAAAATAATTTATTTGGGGCCCCTACCTATCTTACATAGATAGACACAAAGAAAACAAACAAACAAATAGATATTTCCAGGTCTGCCTGCTGACCCTTATGAGTGTTTTCCAATCGGATCTGATGAGGTGCCAAGCCCTGTTGCCCGAGTGAGAAGTCTGTTTTCAGGGTTCCTAAGGTTACTTTGCTCCTCTTGCTGCCCTGTTGCACCCTCTTCGAGTTTCACCCCACTGTGCATAGGGTAGACCAGGCACATTTTTCGCACAGTGTCACCAGTGTTGTCCCCGTAGCACTATGGGTGAGTGAGGGGATATCACGTCTCATGGTATAGGGCCGGCCCTACAGTCCTCTCTGCGCATTGTCTGCTCCAAGCAGGGATGTCTGTCTCAGGGCTTGGTGGGCCATGATAAGGTCCACTCTTTCTCTCCTTCGTAGCACTCGTGGGGTCTGGACAGACCTGCCACTCTTCCCAGGGTCTATCTTCAGTGCTGTCCTCTGTTTTGCATTCTTTTGGGGAAGGGATCAACATAGCTGATCTTGGGCCCAGCCCCATCATCCTCTCTGTTAGTTCGCTGCTCCACGCCAGTATGTTGCTCTCAAGGCTTGGTGCTCTGGGCTGGGGTCTGGTCCCCATCAAGGCAATTTTGACTTATTCATGTATCAGTTATAAATTGCTTATCTAGATATGAGTTGTAAATTGAAATGTGAATATTGTTAGATCAATCTTCTCTTTTTAAATAGTAAAGTAAAAGAATTCTCATATGTTAAATGCATTTTTGGTAATTTTCCGTATTAAAAAATCCTTCAGGTGGATGCATTAAAAATATTCTGTCAATTGTGTCTTTATGCCCATCAGACTTACATGTTAGCTGTGTAGCTTTGGATGACTTTTGATTTTTAACATTTGTAAATAAATATTTATGATAGGATGAGATTTAATAGTGGGAGTAAAGACATGATTCTTAACATGCAGTCAGTGTTCAATAAATTATTATTCTTTCCAAATAGGGTAGAATCTATAAAAGTGAACTTTCATTTCTCTGAAGGGAAAATTGCACATCTAAAAAAATATTTACAATATTTAAAATGGTGCCTCTTAATGTAGCCTATATTTTTCTTTTAATGCAGGGGAAAAAACTCAAATAGGGAAATTCCTAAGAGATAAAGCCCTAAGAAAACAAAGATGAAAATCAATAAAATTACAGAAATGGGCTTATCAGCATGTTGTTATTTTAAAAGTGAAATTACTCTTTATCAAATCATTGGAGAATAAACACTTGAAATGCAATATTATTTAACTTGTATTAAAAAAAATATTTGCCTACAAGTGAAGACTCCATATATGACGTCAGTGATGTATACTATTACTTTCCGTGAAATTTTACATTCGTTGCTTTATAACAGTTAGCTTCGAGTAAGGATGAAAAAACACACACATAATGTTTTACAAACACGGCTTGGTAAATAATAGGTGGTGACTTGGGTGAATATCCTACAAATCAAGTAGCCATGTTTTTGCCTGTTCTCATAGGACAGGGGAAAAGTCTGAGAGAGCATATAAGACATGTTTTCTTTCTAGACTATAATGTATTTCTCAGTTACCAAAATGATCAGAACAAGCTATGAATTCTTTGTGAAATATTAAAAAAGTGGAAAGAGAGACAAATAGTAAAATCCAAGCAACCAGTTGTCAATAGCAGTTGAAAATTGCTTAAGCTGTGGCCTTTCAACTTTCACTATCCCTATTTTTGCTTTTGGAAAAAGAATCCACAAAATTGGAGGTGGATATAAGGCCCCATGGGCCCCATGCACCAGCAGCCCTGGTAGCGTCGTGTGTTATGCATGGGGCTGCTAACAGCAACGTTAGCAGTTAGAAGGCACCAGCCACTATGCAGGAAAAAGATGAAGCTTTCTGCCTTCATGAAGATTTACAGCCTTAGAACCTCACAGGGGCAGTTTTGTTCTGCCCTATGGTGCCACTATGAGTCAGAACTGACTTGATGGTGTGGTTTCTTTTTGTTTTTTGGGAACAGGGGTGAGTTGAGAAAGAAGGGTAGGAAAAGACTGGGATTAAACTGGCTAAAGGGTTGTAATCAAGGGAGGCAGTTAGGCATGAAAATTCCTTGCTGTCACTAAACTTTTCTATATCCAGAGCCTGGAAAGGGAGCACTTGATCCTTGTTTCTGTTAGAATTTCCAGTTGTTTAACGGAGATTAAAAACCAGTGCATCATGACAGTCCAAAGGTTTTGTGTTGTTGTTTTGTAATTTTTTTTAAACCAGTAGCCGATGTCAGAAGAGAGATTGTGCCCCATAGGGTTTCGACGGCCTGTTTTTTCAGGATTGCCAGCCCCTTCTTAATGCCTGTGGATGGGCTTGATCCTCCGACCTTTTGATTAGCAGCTCAAGGTGCTTATTGTTTGCACCCCCACGGACTCCTTCCTGAAGCCGAGACGCTTTCTACCACCTTTTCCATGCGGTTCCACCATGCTCTGAGATGTTGCTTCTTCTGCAAAGTTAAAGATGTAAGACCTTCTGCCTTCACATGGTGTACCCTCCTAAAGTGACAACCTGGAAATATTTGAACGACTCCTGCTCACACTGCCTTGATCAAAACTTAGCCATGGCCACCGGCAGCTGTGAAGCGAGGAGGGGAAATGTAGTCTCCCCCCGGCTGCTGTGTGTCCCGCTAAAAGATAGAGGTTCTATTTCTAAAAAGAAAGGGAAGTGGCTATTTGGACATAATTCGAAGTCTCTGCTATCACCACATAGTTTTTCACATGCATAATTTGGGATATAAGATATCACTGACTCACGTGACTTTCCCTGTTGTACTTAGGAAAGAGATGTGCAAGTAGCCTATGATTTGCATTCCTGATATTCCTGATAATGAGTTGGTTCTGCCTCCTGGTGACCTCATATATTGAAGAGTAAAGTTTGTAAAAGACTTTTTTTCAAGGATGGCATTTCAGAAGCTGACACCTACTTCTTCTTTTGAGGTATTGCTTGGTAGACTTGAAATTCTAACCTTTCAGTTAGCAGCCCAGCACATTAACTGTTTGCATCACCGAGGACCCCTTGGAACCATTGGCCTCTATCAATTATAACACTGCCTTGATAACTGTAGCTTTACCATGTGAGTCTGGACTTTGCACAATGGATGATTGGAGGGACCTTATAGAGAGAATTTGCATCTTTGCAGGAAATATGTATGGATGGTATGATGACAAATGGATTATACAATTAATTAATAATTGTATATTCAATTCAATAAAATCTATTCAATAAATATTTATTGTGGTAAAATCATGTCCTTGAACTTTGTCATTCTTTTGTCAAAATTGTTTTGGATATTTAAATCCCCTTGTCTTTACACATATGCATACACTTTAGAATCAACTTGTTGGGCTCTGTAAAAAATCTAGGGGGATTTCTAATGCAATTGCATAAAATCTAAGAGTTAATTTAAAGTAGCATCTTGATCAGGAGCCCTTGTAATTCAATGGTTAAGCACTCAGTTATTAGCCAAAAGGTCAGACGTTTGAACTCATCAGTGGCTCCATGGGAGAAAATACCTGGCAATCTGTTCCCATAAAGAATACAGCCTAGCAAGAAACAAGCCACGGCCAGACATCTGTGCTCCAATGTTCATCTGGGAACAGTTCACAATTTCAAGGAGTTGGAAACAACCCAAATTTCCATCAGCAAATGAATGGACTAAAAATCTGTGGTACATATATACAATGGAGTACTACACATCGCTAAAAAGCAGTGATGAACGCATGAAGCACATCGCTGCATGGGAAGATCTGGAGGAAATTATGCTAAGCGAAGTAAGCCAAGCGTCAAAGGACAAGTACAACATGAGTCCACTGAGGTAAGCTTAAAAATGCAAAAGGGGCCTAGGGAAAAAAACTACTGTATACATACATTCCTGGGGTGAGGACCAAGTAGTACGGCAGGGGCCAGACCAAATCCAGGGATACATATAGTAGCCAACTAAAAAGGAGAGGGGAAAAAAAAGAAATGGGTAGCAGGGGAACAGGACACTAACCCACCCAAGGGGAGGGTGTTGTTTAAATCTCCACAAGGAAAGAGGGACCAGACTTCAAGCCGATGCTGAAAGATGTGAATGCAACATACCGGCATGAAGCAGGGACTGAGGGGACTGAGGGACTGGCCCCAATCCCAACTATGTGGACAACCCCCTCTCCTCCCAGAAGAATTCACTTCAGAGGACAACACTGAAGCTACAGCTCAGGAAGAGGGATGTGTCTGATCAGAGCATACTGGAGCAAATGAAGAGGGAGGGAGAGAGAGTGGAGCACATCCTGGCCCACCAAGCCCTGAGGACGACATTCGTGCTGAAAGCAGCCAATGCTTTCATAGGGCCGGCCCCACTATGAGACACAACATCCCTCACAGTGTGGGAATTGTGCCCAATCTGACCCCACCACACCGAGGCGAAACACTCAAGGGTGTGCAACAGAACAGTAAGGGGAGCAGAGCAATGAAGTCCCCAGGGAATACCAAAAATAGACTTTGGGGCCAGAGCATGGCTCCCCATCAGGAAAAACACTCCTAATGGTCAGCAAACAGACCTTGAACTATTTATAGGGTTTTCTTTTTTTGGTCATTGGCGTTTTTGCTGTTGCTGTTGATTTGCTCTGTCTTGTTTTTGTGCATATTATTATCTCTGCATGTGTATCCAGGTAAGATAGGCGGGATAAATAATCTGGAGGAGAGTACAATGGGACCAATGGTTCCAGAGGGGACCCGGGAGTGGGGGAGGCAGGGGGAAAGGAAGTGGGTGTTAACAAACCCAGGGATAAGGGAACAACAAGTATTCTAAAATCGATGGTGAGGAGGGTGTAGGAGACCTGGTAGAACTTGATCAAAGGCAGTGTAATTGAGAGGAATAACTGAAACCCAAAGGAAGGCTGAACATGGTAGTGGGACAAGAGGAAAGTAAAAGGAAATAGAGGGAAGAACTAGGATGCAAAGGGCATTTATTGAGGTCTAAATACAGACATGTACATATGTAAATATATTTATATATGATGATGGGGAAATAGATCTATGTGCATATATTTATAGGTTTAATATTAATGTAGCAGATGGGCATTGGATCTCTACTCAAGTACTCCCTCAACGCAAGAAAACTTTGTTCTATTAACCTGGCATTCCATGATGCTCACCTTCCCGGCATGATCACTGAAGACAAAGCAGGTGTATAAGCAAATGTGGTAAAGAAAGCTGATGGTGCTGGCTATCAAAAGATATAGCCTCTGGGATCTTAAAGGCTTGAAGCTAAACAAGTGGCCATCTAGCTGAGAAGCAACAAAGCCCCCTTGGAAGAAGCACATCAGCCTGTGTGATCACGAGGTGTCGATGGGATCAGGTATCCACATCAAAGACCCAGAACAAAAAAATCAGATCATTGTGAATGAGGGGAGTTGGAGTGAAGACCCAAAGCCTATCTGTAGGCAATTGGATATCCCCTTACGGAAGGGTCGTGGGGAGGAGATGAGCCAGTCAGAGTGCAGTATAGCACCAATGAAACATACAACTTGCCTCTAGTTCATTAATGCTTCCTCTCCCCCACTATCATGATCCCAATTCTACCTTCCAAATCTGGCTAGACCAGAGCATGTACACGGGTACAGATAGGAACTGGAAACACAGGGCATCCAGGACAGATAAACCCCTCAGGACTAATATTGAGAGTAGCCATACCAGAAGGGTAAGGGGAATGTGCAGGGAGAAAGGGGGAACCAATCACAATGATCTATCTATATCCCCCTCCCAGGTGAATGGACAACAGAAAAGTGGGTGAAGGGAGACATCAGTCAGTGTAAGACATGAAAAAATAATAATTATCAAGGGTTCATGAGGGAGGGTGGGGGAAGGAGGGGGAAAATGAGAAACTGATACCAAGGGTTCAAGTAGAAAAAAAATGTTTTGAAAATGATGATGGCAACATATGTACAAATGTGCTTGACATAATGGATGTGTGTATGGATTGTGATAAGAGTTTATTACAAGCCCGCAATAAAATGATTTTTAAAAATACAGCCTAGGAAACACTATGGGGCAATTCCATTCTGTTTTATGGAGTCATTAAGAGTTAGGATTGACAACAATACACAACAAGAAAATATCTTAACAATATTGAGCATTAAAATTCATTAGCACAGTATATATTTCTATTGATTTAGCTTTTCTTAATTTATTCAACTCTATGGATCACAACAAACTATAAATAAAATTGAGAAGAATAGGAATTCCACAACACTTCCTTGTGCTCATGTGGAACTTGTACATGGATCAAGAGGCAGTTGTGTGAACAGAACAAAGGAATATTGCATGGTTTCGAATCAGGAAAGGTATGTGTCAAGGTTGTATCTTCTCAGCGTACTTATTCAATCTGTATGCTGAGCAAATAATCAGGAAAGCTGGATTATGTAAAGAGGAATATGGCATCAGAATTGGAGGAAGTCTGACAAACAACCAGCAATATGCAGATAACGCTACCTTGCTTGCTGCAAGTGGGAGGACTTGAAGCACTTGCTGATGAAGTTCAAGGATCGTAGCCTTCTCTATGGATTATGACTCAATGTCAAGAAGACCAAAGTCCTCACAACTGAACCAATAAGGAACATCGTGGTAAATGGAGGAAAGGTTGAAATTGTCAAAAGATTTTATCTTGCTTGGATCCACCATCAATGCTTGTGGAAGCAGCAGTCAAGAGATCAAAAGACGTGCTGCATTGGATAAATCTGTGGCACAAGATCTCTTTAGAGTAATAAAAGCAAAGATGTAACTTTGAGGAATAAAGTGCACCTGACCCAAGCCATGATATTTTCAATTGCCTCTAATATTGTGTGAAAGTTGGGCATTGAATAAGGGAGACCGAGAAGAATGGATGCCTTTGAATTGTGGGGCTGGAGAAGAATATTGAAAGTACCATGGACTGCTAAGAGTGCAAATCGATCTGTCTTGGAAGAAGAACATCCAGAGTACTCCTTAGAGACAAGGATGGCAAGACTTTGTCTGATGTACTTTGGCGTGTCAGGAGAGACCAGTCCCTGGAGAGGGACATCATGTTTGGGATAGTGTAATGGGACAATGGAAGAGAAGAAGGTCTTCAAGGAGATGGACGGACACAGTGGCGGCAACGATGGGATGAAGGAGGGCAACACGTGTGCGGCTGGCGCAGGACAGTGCAGGGTCTCATTCTGTTGGGCACAGGCTGGCTGTGGGTCAGAACCAACTTGATGGCCCCTGACAACAACAACAGTTTGTTTCACCTTCATTTGATGGTTTCTAGCACACAGATCCTGCACATATTTTCTAAGTATGTGTAACTATTTGCTTGGTTGAGTGTGCAAACATATATATCTTAGAAGGAGTAGCATCAGACTAGTTCCAATAAGGTGGAGGTTAAATATGTCCTAAATGTCCATCTTTTCCTATATACTTTATTTCTGATATCAACCTCCTTCCCCTTCTCCCATCAGTATTACCCCTCACATGCCAGGAGTCTATAATTTGCTGTAACGTCTCACATAATTTATGATCCTTCAAGGAAATGACTCATCTGGTGGAAGCTGGCAACTTGTTACCACTATGCCATGAGGGCTTCTGGTTAGAAGGCCCATAGTAAGTAATGAACTTTACTACTGGGGTGTTACTATAAATAGTATTACATTTG
>NW_022111373.1:73491465-73501914 GCF_000313985.2 Echinops telfairi | reverse complement strand
GAGATAGGACAGCTTGTCCTTGTTTTTCTTAGCATATTGTTTTGTTCTTTACCATTAAGATGATGTAAGCAGCAGTTCTTTCTGTAGATGCCCTTTATCACGTAAGGAAAATTTATCTCTCTCTTCTTTGCAGAATCATCACGGCAGCTGGGACCTAGTACACATATCAGAAAACTGTAGAGAGCCTTCATGGCCCTAGTCGCCTGTCTAGCTGCACCATCTCACTTCCAGGTCAGCCAAACCAGCCACACCCCTGAGCTTCTCTGCAGGCGTATCCCAGCGTGTGAGGGTGACACTGGGTTCTTTGTGTTTGAAAGCAATGCCATGGCCTACTATGAGAGCAATGAGGAGCTGCAGAGAAGAGTCCCAGACAGCAACCCAAGTGCTGCAGCGGGTGAGCTTTGTGACAGCTGCAGAGTCCTCAGCCAGTACCAGGGTAGTCCCCATCTTGGGCACCATGCATCAGGACAAGCAGCCGCAGGGAATGCTGGTCTTTGTAGTCTGCCAAGTGTTTGCTTCCCCAAAGAGCTCTCCCAGACCTTCATGAGCTGCCACCTCTTACTGGAATGTTCCAGCGACTGGAAAATTGCCTTCACCAGCTTCACCCTCTTCCAAACCAACAACAACAGCTCCATTTCTAGAGTCTGGATCTTCAGAGGCCAAGAGCTTGCTTTCTCAGTTCGCCCAGATTGGCAGATGAAATACCAACCATAAGCATGGCAGAAACTGCTTCTGAGGAGACCCATTCCTGGCCCGAGACGACTTCTCTGCAGAGGGGGCCTTGCAGCATGTGGGCCAAGCTTTCAACCAGGGCAAGATCGTCAAGCAAGCTGTCCTGCTGTTTGCACCTGCCCTTTGGGGACGTGGGGGTAATTCAAGGACAATGAACATTGAAAAATAAGAAAAAAAATTATTTTCTAGTCCTAGTTTTCTGAGAGTTTTAGCTATGTACAGATGTTGAATTTTGACTAATTATTTTCTGTATATTTACAAAGAATGTGTATTCTTCTATTATTGGGTGGTATGTCCTGGAGAGGCTGATTAGATCCAATTAGTTGGTGGTATTGGTCAATTTTTCAATATCTTTGTTGAGTTACTGTATAATTACAAAGTTCTATTTGTCATCATTCGAGAAGTGGTCAGGTTTCCTATTATAATTGTAGATTTTTCTACTCTTTTCAATTCTGTAAGTTTATATTTTATATATTTTATAGCTCTGCTGCTAAGTAAATTTAGGGAGAATCGACCTGGCCATGTTACACTTTGTGCTTAATCTTCTATGCGCTGATACCTACTTTATCTTATCTTAACATAGTAACTTTAGATTTCTCTTATTTGGTGTTTAAGTGTTATTTTTTTATCCTTTTAGCTTAAACTTATATTTATCATTTTATGTGAAGTGAATTTCTTTTCTTTTTTTAATCATTTTATTGGGGACTCGTAGAGCTCTTATCACAATCCATACATGAAGGGAATTTCTTATAAGCAACATGTACTTTGGTCTTGTTTCTTTGACCAATATGACAACCTTTGTATTTTATTTGATGTGTTTAAATGATTTACCCTTCGTATGCTCTTGCTATGATTGGCTTTAGATCGACACTTTATGGTTTTCTGTTTGTTTTAGTCTTTGTTGTTGTTTTCCTTTGTTCCCCATTTCCTGCTGTGGTTGAAATATTTTCTTTTTTTCTTGTCTTTTTTCTCTGGATTTTAATAGACCTACCTAACCTTTAACAGTCTGCTTAGAGTTAGTATTGTACCACTTCAAATAAAATGCAGATATTTTACAACCACATAGATCCCCTTATTCTGTTACCTGTGTGTCATGTGAATCATATAGATTGCATCACCACTGACGGACCGTGATGTCTAGGAGTCCTAGCGTCTTGAGAGGTTTTTGTAACCTATTTGACTGAAGTAATTTAAGAAGACCGTGTGAATGAGGAAGACAAAAGGTTACAATGGAGGTTTCACTGTAATGTTAAGACTGTAGCAAAAGTTCAAGTTAGGACACACAAAGCTAGCTAGTCTCCCCCCGCCCCCCCCCCAGGAGGGGCATTGTAAATAAATTGTAGCTAATTCAGAACAGGACATGATATTGCAGTTTCATGGAATGAACAAGGAAAAAGATCATCTCAAGTCTTTTTGAGGGCTACAACCACACACACTGGTTTCAGAGGAAGAGGGACGGGGCAAATTTTATGTCTTATAAACACAAGCCTCAAAAAGATTCATCTGCGAGCCCTCAATAAAATAATTTTAAAAATAATTTTTTTTAAAAAGAATAATGAGGGTAACAAATATACAAAGGTGCTTTATACAATTGATGTATGTATGGATTGTGATGAGTTGTATGAGCCCCCAATAAAATGACTTTAAAAAAAATCTGGCTGCTTCTGTTTCTAATTAATGTTGAAGCACCTTCTAGTAGATGGCGAGGGGTCAGTTTCCCTAAAGTAGCTGATGCCCGGCTTGGCTCAGAAGTAAAAAGATGGACAGTTATTTCTATAGACACACGCTGAGCTTCATCTGGGCACTTTAGAGCGGTACTGGAGGGAGGACACCACATCAGCAAGTGATCAGCCACTGCAGCTAGAATCTCTCTGCAGGGGTCCTTTTCTGACCGGGTGCCTCCTGGACATAGTCAAACTGTACCCTCTCCTCACCTATATTCACCGATCACCAATGTTTACCAGCCGACAGCCAAAACTCTGAATAAATACACAAAGCCACAAGCTCTTCATTCAACCTTTGAATGACTCCTGAGTCTGGGCTGATTTCTTGGATATGCTAATTACATGGCTACTTCTCTTGCAGGCAACTTCGGTCAAGCTGCTTCAAGATCTGTCTTTCAGCTATGATTCTTTGGCCCTTCGGGCAGTTCCAGAGCCCTCCCCGGAGCAAGCAACTGTCACGCAGGCTCTTTCCCCGGGCATATCCTTTCAAGGCTTTCCACAAGCCGAAAATAATCACCTGCTATCTCAGCTCTAAGGAAGTTCTAAAGCGAGCACTCGAGACCGCGGGAACAATCATTTGACATCATTCCAGTAAATCCATCTTTGGGCTATGCAGTTAGTTTTACTGTAATGGTGTCACTTTAGGATTTATTGGCTTCCAGAACTCAGAGAAAATATAGGAATGCTTTAAGCATCTGCTCAGTTATGGAGAATGGAGGGGAACTGGGGTGGGGGTGGAGTACCAAATAGCTGCAAAATTTGCTGTGCTATTGTTCATTTATCGCTTTAAGTCTTCTTCCTACAATGAAAAAGTGATATCATCCTGTCTTGTTTTTGTTTCATTTGCAAATCATGTTCTTAGATTTAAGTAAATACCATTTTATCAATTTGAATAGAAGAAAGAACAGAAAATTGTATTTGAAGCCTAGTCAGGAAATAGAATCATGCCAGTTATTTGAATGGAGACTCTATTACCTGGGTAAACGTTGCTAACTAAGTAAGTTGTAAAGGCAAAAAAGTGACCGTGAGGTGTCAGGGAGGTAGCAATTGCAGGAAGCATTCACCACCCCTACGCCTAAGGAACAAAGAAAGATGTTGGCATTATTAAACCTCAGAAGTTCAGACACTCTGAAGAAAGAACATTGGGTAGTCTATGGCAGTGTGTCTGAGGGCAGATGTTGAAAACACGACAAACTGAATTCAGCTGCCACTACAGGAAGGCAATGAAAAGGCTGGGGTGAAGAACTGATGCTGGCATGATACAGACCCAAGGGACATTCAGGAAGCCCACAGGCAGGGGTAAGTCCCTTCCTCCTCTCCAGCATCCCACCTGACAAGTAGCCATGGAGTTTGTAGGATCCTAGTCCCAGCATTGCACTGCAGAATACAGGATGTGTTTGGATCTGAGCGCCCATGACTTAATACCACCGCAACAAATTGCTCAAGTTGCACTTAAATTAAGCAAGATGAAGGCGTCAGATAGAATGGCTGTCAGGTAGGGAGTCCTGGTTCTAGCAGTTACAGGTACATACAAATCAGTCAATCAGTATCCTTATTACTAGTATAAGACAGAGTTCCTTCTCGCTTTTCCTGAGTTACTGGCAGAAACCAGGCTACAGTTAGCATAGTTTCTTTTTCAGATAGCTAATATAAATGATTAGTTATAGTTAATTTGTCCTTGGCATATGATCTGTGCAAATTATTAAATCTTTCTGAGTCTATTCCCTCATTTTTAGTTCAGGGAAAATACTCTCTATTTCATGGGGCTGTTATGTGAATTAACCAAACTGAAAATGAAACTCACTGCCATCGAGTCGGTGCTGACTCATAGAAACCCTACAGGACAGGGTAGAACTGCTCCTGTGAGTTTCAGAGACGGTAACGCTTTACAGGAATACAAAGTCCATGTGGATTAAAAGCACAACAAAAACTGCACTGCCTTGAGTTGGTTGGACTCAGCGGCCCTATAGGACAGTGCCGGGCTGCTCCTTTGAGTTTCCAAGGCTGCACATCTATAGAGCAGAAAGCCTCATCTTTCGCCCTCAGAGCGGCTGGTGGGTTTGAACAGCTGACATTACTGATAGAAACTACAGCCTGCAGGGATCCATATTACAAGCTCTCAAAACCAGATTCACTGTCATGGAGTCAATTCCAACTTATAGCGACCCTATGGGGCAGAGTAGAATTGTCCCTGTGGGTTTCTGAGATGGTAACTACTGAAGTAGAAAGCCTCATCTTTCTCCTTGCCAGCAGTTGGTGGTTTAGAACTGCTGAACTTGCAGCCCAACGCTTAACCTATGACTATGCCACTCGGGCGGCAGTCCATGGAAATATGCATAGGAGAGTGCCTAATACAGAAATCTTTACAAACCTAACAATTCCATCCCTCTCTTCCATTCTAATTGCATTATGTTGTTAGGACCAGCTACTTTTTTTTCCTTAAGAAAAATGAGTTACATGGCTTCATGACATTCCACTAAAAAGATGTTGTTGTTGTTGTTGTTGTTGTTGTTAAGTGCTGCCAAGTCTTGCGACCCAAAATGACCCTATGTCCAGCAGAACAAAGCACTGCCTGGTCCCGTGGCATCCACACAACCATGTCTATGCTTGAGCCCACTGCTACAGCCACCGTGTCCATCCATCTGGGTGAGGGTCTTCCTCTTTTTCACTACCCACTACTTTACCGAGAGTGATGAACTTCTCTAAGGACCGGCCTCTCCCTAGTAGAGCTCTGGTGGCAGAGTGATCTCACATGTGGCTGCCATCCTACAAAGCTGGCAGTGCAAACCCACCAGCCGCTCCACAGGAGAAAGACCGGTGTTCTACTGCCGTCACAGATGCAGTTCGGTCGTGCCTATAGGGCCACAGGGAGTCAGCACTGACTGGATGACCGTGGGTTTGGCTTTGGCTTTTGGCCTCTCCTGATGCCGTGTACACGGTACGTGAGGCACAGGCTTACCACCCTTACTTCTCAGGAACATTCTGGCGGTACCCCTTTCCGTGACGGATTTGTGGGGTCTTTTGACAGTTGGTGACACTTTCCGTGTTCTTCTCTAGCACCGTATTTCAAATGCATTGATTCTTCTGTCGTCTTCCTCATTCAGTGTCTGGTTTTCACATGCATCTGAGGAGATGGAAAAGAACATAGGGCTTTTGGTTTCTCTCACCGAAGAGCGAAGTGTGTGCGTGGGAGATTTCGTGTGGACATAGCTTCCTGAGGCCCCCAAATGACCTTTCCATTGTGAACCAAAGATGTGAACAGAGATGATTACTTTAAGGTGCACCCGTTATCTTTAAGAACGGCCAGTTGAGGCTCTGGTGCAAAGGGCGATTGGCGGCACACTGGGAAAGCAGAGGCAAGGAATTATAAAGGCGGCCCAATGAAAGGAACACCGCAACTTTGAAAATGTCTCTACAGCTTAGGAGCTCCCCCTGAAAGGACACCACCAGTGGTCTTTCGGGTGAGTGTAGCTCAGGGTCTGTGCATACGAAAGGACAGCACGGAGTAGCTGTGGAGGAAGGTGGGTCAGATGATGAAGAGGACGAGGTGAAATGTTAAGTATTTCGGGAAAATGATCTGTCCCTGCAAGTGGTAAGGAGGTCCCACGGGGAGGGGGGGGGGGCGGGGAGGGGGAAGGAGATTAAACTTGATGACGAAGCTGAAGGAAAAAACTCCAGTGAAGAAATCTATTCAGGATACTGTACAAAACTGCACAAAAATCAACCCGGAATGGAAGACTCCAGACCATCAACAAGATCCAAAGGTCAAGAATCCTTCCCCCAAAACAGGAAAAACTCACCCCAAGCCCAAACCGTCCTAGTTCTGTAGAAACCCTTAAAGCAAACAGGCGGTCTAGAAAAGGGTAGGGCTCTTCTTAAAGCAGGAGCCAAAGTCATCAATTATGCGAAGAATTGCTTCGGGTTCACTGATCCCGAGGCTGTTCAAGATCTCTGGCACTGGAGGAAGCCTTGTTAAGAAAACAGTTTAAACAGTGGAAGTTTTCCATCTTATTTCATTTCTGAAACAGTTGACACCTGGCTGTCCAACTTTCGAATGCAGAGTGAGAACTTTTCCGACCATGTCTGATAAATGTGGTCCGGGTGCCTTTGTCAAGAATATGTTGTCCAAAATGCCTCTTTTCTTCAAGATGGGACTTCACCCTTTGCTTGGTTCTAAGTATGTGGAGAATGAGAATGCTATGCTCGGTCAGAGTAGTAGCAGACGTCTGACAAATGGAAATGGTGGGGACACGAGAAAATCTATGTAAAGTAAAAGTCAGTATTTTAACAAAGTTATTTTTAAAAGAAACGGATATAGAAAATATAGGTTTTGAGGTCGGGTAGTGAGAGGCCTCTGATTTTGCGCTTTGCCTATCCAAGGTCTCTTCCCTCTCTGTATTAAGTTAGCCATCGTTTTTCTATTTCTTTAAAGAATGCAGTTGGGATCTGGATTGGAATTGCAATGTGTTTATAAGTTATTTTGTGTAGTATTGACATTTTCACAATGGTAAGCCTTCCTGTTCATGAACATGGAATATTCTTCCCTTTAGGTAGGTCTCATAGCTTCTTGTGGCAGGGCTCTGAAGTTTTCTTTGTACAAATCTTGTTTCTGGGGTTAGTTTTATTCCTAAGTATTTCATCTTTTGTGTGGCTATTGTAAATGGTATTGTGTTCTTCATTTCTTTCTCAGCGCGCTCTTCATTTGTATACAGGAATTGGATAGATTTTTAACAGTTAACTTATTTTGAATAATTTCATAGGCATAAATCACTTATCCTACATGTCAATGGTTCAATCACATGCATAGAAGTGGTGCAACCACCACCACAATCAATTCCAGGATATTTCTTCTTCTCTGTACTCACTGGAGCTAGCTCTCCATTTCCTGCCAGCCTCCCCTTTCATGTTTCTTTGAATCTACTGATCCAGTTGTTAGCTCCATAGGTTTACCTAATGTGGGTTTCAGATACAGAAAATCATACAAAATCAAAACCGAATACAAACAAATGCTCCAACAACAACACAAGTAAAACAAAGAAAAACCTCACTCGATAACAAAGCAGAAAATTCCAAAAACTGGAGCAATTATACATTGGGTCAAGATGAAAGTCAATGGCAACTTGTCACATTTTGACCGACTTACAATTACAGTAATCTACCTTGCACTGTAGTCTGTCCTTTAACAACTGTCTTTCCCACCTCTGATCCATGGTCAGAGGAGATTCATCAGAGGCGTACTCTGCCTGGAGGACCCTACAAATGGGGCTTTCACTGCCATCTGCAGCCTTCTGCAAACGGAGTGTTCAGATTTGAAGCTCTAATACCATTCCCTCCTCTGGGTTTGGTTTTTATATTTACACTTCTTGGATAACACATGCTAGTGTGTTTCTTCAGTGTGAACTTGGCTACTGCTTCATATAGATGCCTGCTTGTTTTAAGATAGCCTTTAAGACCCCAGATACTATTCATTCTGATCACCAGACACCATCTGCTTTCTTCACCACCCTTTGCTATAGCACCCATATCTTCAGTGATAACTTCAGTAGGTATTAAGCAGGGATAATTGATTTTTGTATGTTAATCTTGTATCCTGCTACACAGTTGAATCTTTCAACTGTTCCAATATTTTGGGGGGCTGAATTTTTGAGATTTTCTACAGACAAGATTATTTCATATAATCTGAAAATAAAGTTTCACGTCTTTGCCCGTTAGGGTTCCTTCGATTTCTTTTTGTTGTCTAATGCCTCTGACTGAGACTTCCAGCATAACGGAGAGTAAAAGTGGCGATAAGGGGCACCCTTGCCTGCTTCCTGTTCTCAAGGAAAAGGCTCTCCATTTCCTTAGTGTGGGTGATATTTGCTGTTGGCTTTTCATATCTGGCATTTATTGTGTTGAGAAAATGTCCTTCTGTTCCTATTTTATTGAGTATTTTATCAGGAATGGATATTGGACCTTTTTGCATCATGTTCCTTAATTTTTGTTTTATTTACATGGTGGATTGCATTCATTGTTTTTCTAATGTTTAACCATCTTGAAATACTTGGTGTGAATCCCACTTGATGACTCTGTTATTTTTTTTAATAGTGCTATATTTTATTGGCCAGGATTTTGTTGATCATTTTTGCATTTATGTTCACAAAGGATATCTGTCAGTAGTTACCTACCTTTGTCGTGTCTTTGCTTAGTCTTGCTATCATAAAACACTTGCTTTTGTCCATGAGTTTTGCTGGCTTCATAACATGAGGCTGGCAGTTCGCTGTCCTTTCCTTATTCTGGAAAAGCGCATGCAGAAGTGGTGTGAGCTCTTCGCTTAATGTTTGGTGGGATTCCCTAATGAAGCCATCTGACCCTCCCCTTTTTGCTGTTGTTGTTGCAAGTTTTAATAGGCGCTTTATATGTCGCTGGGCTGCTAACCCTAAGGTGAGCAGTACAGGGTCACCATGAGTTGGCATCAACACAACAGCAGTGAGTTTGGAGGGGTTTTTGACTATCATTTTAAGAACCAGGAGCCTGGGTGGCATAGTTGGTTACATGTGGAGCTGGGAACCACGAGGCCAGGAGTTAAAAAAACGCCAGCCAGTCCACGGGAGAAAATATGAGGTGTCTTCCTCTCATAAAGAGTGACAGGCTTGGAAATCAACAGAGGCCATTTGACCCTGTCCTATAGTGTTGCTATGAATAAGTGAGTGAGTGAGAGACCATGTTAAGAATGAAAGTGTTATTTTAATTAAAAACAAGAGGGAATTGAATCCCTAGGATGCATGGTTTTATGTATAGTTATTTTTCTAACATAAAATTCTTATTTTCCCTTGAGATAGCATTTGCCTTGATGCTAGGCATTGAAGGAGGTGGGTTCTGAAAGTCCTCACCATCACTATAGGATGGTGTGTGCTTATCCCTGAACTTTAGCTTGTCTGTGTTTTCTTTCTGAGCACAAAATGCTTTATCTCCTCACATGACATAGAGTCACAATATTCTATTGTAGAAATGCCCAAAGGAGAGGTTAGACAGGAGTCTATAAATTCTTGCCCACATCATCAGGGTTTCTCTAAATAGCATCCTATTGTTTAGAAAACTCTCTGATCCCTGAAAAAAGCACTTTCTCACAGAAAGATAGAAAAAGCAACTGTCAAAAGGTAAAGTGCTCACGGCTTCATGGCTCAACTTACAAGGCCCTCTGTCACAGCTCCTGAGCCTCTGGCTATTGCTGAAGGACCACTCCTCCAGGGAGTTGAGGTGGTGGGGAGGGGAAACCCTGTACGCAGCTGGTGGATGCTGTGGTCTTGGGAGACAGTGGGGTGTGCACAACAGCAGAAGCTCCATAACTGCCTGGGGTTTTGAAGATGCCCTGTCAGAATAGGTGGGGAGGAGCAAAGGTGTGTTAGCTAAGTATGCCTTCCATAGATTATTTCCTCAACATTCTCCTAAGAGCTTGAAGAATGAACTGCATCTCATCTGAGATTGTAAACTTGCCCTACGTGAAAAACAGAGATGAGTTTGAACAATGATTTTGCAATGAAGCAAAAAAGCAAAATGTTGTTTTACCAAAGTAACCACCGATTTAACGGGGACACACATTGTTCTGTGTGGACCAAGCCCAGCTATCGGATAGTCCAAAAGAATTTTGTTAGAAAAATGTTAGAGGCATACTGCCTCTAGAGGAAAGTTATCCTGAAGGACACTAACCTCTGGGCTATGGGACCATGTAAGCTGCAACACTACTAAGGACAATGATTCCTTCCTCCACGGGGCTCAATAAATTACAGGAAGTTGTCCTTATTTTCAAATGAAAACCTGGGACTTTTCCTTGAACTGGGTTTTTGCTGGAGCCCTCAAATATGCATAACATAGAGTACTCAGAACCACAGGTTCTGAAAAATATGAATTTTGGCTAACTGAGATGAAAATAAGGAAAGCATTACTTGATGAAACATTCAATCCTTCGCAGATGAAAATGAAACAGCAGGCTATGCAGGCCACGCTGTCTCTCTAG
>NW_022111373.1:73487971-73490393 GCF_000313985.2 Echinops telfairi | reverse complement strand
GGATCTGGAACATGATCTGACTTTGGAACCCAAGTTCGTAAGTATGGAGCTCTAGGGCTCTAGTGATCTTCAAAGTGGGCCATTCTCTCTAGGAGGGAAGCTAGACAACAACCCACCAGCCTAAAAGGCCCAAACCCACTGCCCTCAAAGCAATTCCAACTCGTAACAACCTCATAAGGTTCAGTAAAACCACTCCTTAGGGTTTCTGAGACTGCGAACCTTTACGGGAGCGTACTGCCCCCTTTTTCTCTGAAGCCGCTGGTGGAGTTGAACAGCTGGCTTTGCAGTAAGCAGCCCCGCACTTAACCCACTGTGCCACCAGGGATCCTTAAGATAATCCACCACGTTCAGAAAAAAAAAGTTCGAAATTCTTTATAGATTTATATCTGCATTCCCCATGTGTGCTATTAATGGTTATTGCCTTAGACATACATTTCAGCTGATGACAGCTGAGAAAGAGAATGTGAGAGAGGTATTGGACATACTGGACTCCTATTGGACGTATGGACTTGATCTGGACTGGACCGGGATGTTTTCTCAATCGGCAACTGCCTTATGATATCAAGCGCTCTCTTACAAGGTCTGTTTCTCTCGTCAACCCAGCCCAACACTGATAGATCTCTGTCCCAAGTTGGTGTGAACAGTTCAGTGCTGGACTACTCACCCAGAGATGAACAGCTCTACCTCACCCAGAGGTGCCTTGAAAGAAAGACCTGGCAAACGGCCATGTCAGACTGGAAAACTACGGAGCACGCAAACGAAGCCACTGTGGCTCAAAAGTCATTCAATGGCAACTGGTCGGTTTGTTTGTATATCACATTTTACGTGTCCATTCATGGACCGATGGGCATTTAGGTTGTTTTCTCTTTGGGGCTGTTATGAATGCTGCACCTATGAATATTCATGCACAGGTTTTGGAATGAATATATTTTCACTTCCTAGGCTTCTCCGTTGGCATTATTGCATGGGCTGCGTAAGTCTACTACTTGTCAATAAAATAATATTTTATTGTTTTGAACAGGTCTATGTTATACCAGGAAACATCACTTCGTTATATTATGCCTGCCTCTTCTCACTATGAAGTGCTAGTAAGATAAAAATTAATTCTATTATCTACTTTGAGTAGCTGCTGTTGACAGGACTTAAGATTGGATGGACCTTTTTCTCTTCCTCCAAGTGAAACGTAACTTCCTGAGCAGACTAAGCTTTTTCGTACTCAGAATCAGGAGGTACAGACATATTCAATTTGAGTAAAATAATCTTACAGACTATCTGTGGGGACCTTTTTGATGTGAAATTAAATTGTGGCACAGACAGAGGTTTTATTACATTTACATGGACCCATAAAATAACGTTAATGGTTCCCAGTGGTGCAAATCCTCCTTAATTTTGTTAATTATTTCCCCCCAGTTATCCTTAGCCATGTCTGCTAATTCAGTATTGATCTTGATACTAAGCTATGTTATGGTCTTAGAAATTCACTTGAGTCCCCACTGAATGAAAATAACTAAGGAAGCAGATCATACCCGAGGTAATGTTTTGGATAGCTTCCAATTAATATTACAGCCGAGAATGACAATGTCCTCCAACCCAGTGTCCTGACTTGCTGTTCAGAGCTGGGCTCCTAACCCCAAGCAGGGTGTGAGGCTGACTCCAGGCGAACTAGAGGGAGGCAATGGTGTTTACGACTGGCTGGCCTCCTCTCTTTTGGGGTAGACAGTGTTCTCGTGTGTGTCCCTCCCACCACCACTGCAAGGTCTGTAGCTGAAACTGGAAAAAGATTCAGGATTTTTGGTTATTTCTACTCTGCTGTATTATTAACCTCTCCCCGTTAACCTATTCACATTTTAATTGGAATTTTCTGAAGAAAATGTGTTAAATTAGCTGTTCTCAACTGCAATATCCAGCAAGTAATTTGTTACTATTGATAGTTATATTACTGATATTTTAAAATAATTTACTTAAAAAAAATAATTGAGAACATGTTCAAGGTTATCTTCTCACTCTCAATTGACACTGGGTAGGCTTTTGAGGGGGGGAGGCAGATGTTACCATTAACACGTGCACCAGGCATCATCCTCAGTCCAGAGGGAGTGTGGCTGCTGAGGGGCTTGACTTAGTTGGTTCATGTGATTTTAACAAGCATTTGTTGAATGCTTACTATGTACCAAGCACTCATCTGGAATCAGTTGCTTTTTCAAACTAAAACTTCAGTGCACCTGCAATTTCTGGGTCATCCAATTAATTCCAACATGTTAAAGGACTTTCTGTTTTATGATACATAATTATATAGCGTAGGCCTCTTGTGAATCTTAATTCTTTCATTAACTTACCTCATTTAACTTATTAGATACCCATTTATAGCTTTGTAAGATGTTCTGTACTTAAAAGTAATAACTGAAGCCCTTTGGAATATTTTAGA
>NW_022111373.1:73477801-73487191 GCF_000313985.2 Echinops telfairi | reverse complement strand
CAGTTTGGGGCTGGCTACATGCAGCTCTACTAACATGACCTTTCTATATGGCTAGCTTGGTTTCCCCACGGTATGAGGTTTTTAGAATAATTGGATTTCCTAGATCGTGGGCAGTTTCTAATATAAAAGAAGAAACTGTCAGTTCTTCCAGAGACGAAACCACAGGAACACTTCCACCAGAGCATGTCCCGAGGTCAGTCCAGCTCAAAAGGGAAATGTATTTTATCTCTTGATATAAAGATTGGCGCACACAGGAAAGCAACCGGGAACAGCTATCTGGTATATCAGGCAAAATCCAAACAGTGTAAAGAGACAGTCATACAGTGTAAAGTAGTGTTTACAGCTTTCTTCTCCAGGTGCAATGGCTTCTGTCAGTTTCTTGATGACTGGCCCAGAAATATTTACATACAAATCAACACGTCCTTCTTATAAATATTTCTTACATCGATGATGGGTGCGAACAGTCTCATTCCAGCGTCACATGGTTTGTAGGGTCTGCACCTCACTTTCTTCCCTTGATCACGCCACATCTTGGATAAGTCTGTTCTTTGTAATGGTTGCACATGTTCCTTTGGTGCATGTTTAGTTGTTTCCAAACTTTTATTGTTACAAAAAACTGCTTCAGTGAAGATCAGTAAATTGACGTATTTCACCAAATGTCTATATTACTAAGTATGAAAGGTTTTTAAAAGTTTATGGAAAAAAATCAGTATCTTTAATTCCATTTTTTTCCATGAACTTTTTAAAGCCCCCTTGTATCTATATTGGGAGAAAGATGAGGCTGCCTGTTCCCATGAAGATTTACATCCTAGTAAACTGTATGGAGGATCACCAGGAATTGCATGATTGGTGATGGGTTTGTCTTTTTTGTTGTTTGGTTTGTATATATATGCATATATGTCATAAATGTGAAGGTTTGTCAGTATGAATTATTTTTGTAAGAATTGTTGGATCAAATAATAGATGCATGTACAATTTTATTGGTCAATAATGTTAAAGCTAGGAAGGAAATCTAAGTTAGTGGTTCTCAACTGGAGTGTGTGGTGTGCATGTGTGTGTGCACACGTGTTGTGTAAAACTATCTAACATGAGGGGGTATCTAAAAGTTTGTGGAAAATGAAGTGAAAAGATAAAGAGAGATTATGGAATTTTCCCATGAACTTGAAAAAAACTCTCTGGTACACCCCGTCTTTGCCTCTCAGAGTTTCTGGTGCAGTAGCCAATGGCTGTTACCATTGTCTTCTTCACTGAGAATCACTGCTCCAGACCAACTGCTTCATTTGGCATAGGATGATCCTGCAGTTACACGTACTGAACTTGCCTTGGTATGCTCATGTTTCTCCCAACAGATGAGCAAGTGAATGATAATGCTCAGTGCTGGGGCTTACATTGTGTCCTTCAAAATATGTGTTGTAAATCTTAATCTCTATACCTGTGCTATAGCTCTATATATGGTTGCTATGTGTCCACTCAATAGAAATGAGTTTGCTCCCAGCACAATCGCTAAAGATAAAAATGGGTGCACAAGCAAATGTGGTGAAGAAAGCTGATGGTGGCTGGCTACCCAAAGATAGAGTGTCTGGGGTTTTAAAGGCTTGAAGTTAAACAATTGTCCATCTAGCAGGGAAGCAACAAGCCCACATGGAATAAGCACACCAGCCTGTGTGATCATGAGGTGTTGATAGGATCAGGTAACAGGCATCAAAAGAACACAAACAAGCAAATAAAACATATTGTTGAGAACGAGGAGGTTGGAGCAGAGACCCAAATCCCATCTGTAGACAATGGGACATTCCCTCACAGAAGGGTCACAAGGAAGGAATGAGTCAACCAGGATGCAGTCTAGCACTGATGAAACACACAATATTCCTCTGGTTCTTTGAGGCTTCCTCATCCCCCACTATCATGACCCCAGTCCTGCCTTTCACTGTGCGCTGGACCAGAGCATGTACACAGGTACAGATAAAGAGATGAGAGCTCATGACACACAGAAACCAGGTCAGATAAACCCCTCAAGAATAGAAATTGGGTTTGTGTTTCGTTTTGTTTCTGAAGAAAAAAGATTCTACTAAAAAATAAAGAATATACATTGGAGTAGCGATGCCAAGAGGGTAGGGAGAACATGGAGAAGGAGGAAGGGGGAACCAACAGCAATGATCAACACATGACCATACCATCACCACCACCCCCAGCGGGACTAACAACAGATACTGTGGGAAAAGGGAGACCGTGGTTGGTGTGAGATATAAAAATAATAATAATTTATCAAGGGGTCATGATAGTGGGAGGGGCAAGGGACAGAAAAAAGAGGAGCTGATACCAAGGCTCAAATAGAAAGTAAATGCTTAGAAAATAATGATGGCAACATATGTACAAAATATATACAAATATGCTTGATACAATTGAAATATGGATTGTTATAAGCTCTCTAAGAGCCCCCAATACAATGATCATTAAAAGAAAGAAAGAAAGGAGTTTGGCGGGTTGATAATTTCACACGGATAGCATTTAGGAACGGGATTTTCTTTGTCATATAAAGCCCATCTCAATTACGGCCAAGAAATTAAAGGAGCAGATCGGAACAGAAGTGATCTAGCTCGAATGGGAAAAGATCGGATCCATGCAGACATCTCCAAAGAATGCTACGAAGAATGGTAGAGAAGCCGAGACAAGGATTTTCCTCCAGAGGAGACAGAAAGTCTTCCTTTAGAGCCAGCACCCTGCTTTTTAACCTTCTCCACCATGATAAGACAAATTTCTGTTTGTTAGAGCCACCCACTTGGGGCATTTCTGCTCTAGAAATTAAGAGAGTCAGGTTTCCCCAAAGACTGTTCCTGAGTCTCTAGATTCCGGAAGATCCAACTCATCAAAACAAACAACCCGAAGAGTATTCTATCATCAGCTTGTCTGGGCCACACTCCAGTGTTGGATTGCCCAGTAAGCAAGACAAGCATGGTCTTACTTGGGCTTACTTACTAATCTGCAGTGAAAATTTTCACATGGGCTTCACCACTGACAGCATCTCCTGGCAGCAAATCACACTCCCCCTTTCACAATCAACAAGGACAGAATGAAGTTAGCCATCTGCTTCTTAAACTAACCCCCACTCTCAGTCGCTTCTGACCCGTGGTGACCCCTGTGTGTCACAGCACAATCGTCAATAGCTACGCTCTCAGGGAAGTACATTGCAAGTCTTTCTTCCGACGTGTCTCTGGGTGGATTCGAACGACTAACCACAGCACTGTGTTTTGTTTTGTTTTTCAATACCTATGTTACTAACCACCTATGGAACTCAGTTTGGGGGCATGGTGGTGTAGAAGAACTGGGAAGATGGGTTCCCTACCCAGCCTAACGAATCATGCAGCCCCGGACAAGGCATACATTGCCTTTGCTTATTATGGTCCTTCCAGCCTGGATGAGCTCCCTCTCCAGACTCCTTTGGTGAATACCATGCAGGACACTGAGCCTGATGTGGAACATTGCGACGGAATCTGTTCATTTTTCCCATTGAATTTTTATTAGCCTGCTCCTTAGCTTCCTGTATGCCAGTGGATCTGGTTCTGAGTGGTCTGGAGGGTTTTTTACTTACGTCTTTTTGTTCCTGCTGTCCGTCTTGTCATTGACCAGCTCCTCCCAATCTAGTTCCACTTTCAGATAAGAGAAGTGGCAGCGCATCAGGTAGGAACCAGGCTGACCCCAGATCTGTGCTTTAGCAGGAGATGAATACATGTAACTCTATCTTTGCCACCTCTCTTCTGGATGGAACATAAACATATTTTGTACTCAGGGAAAAATGATCAGGTATTCTCCTATTAAATTCACAAAACCTTTGCAAATGAGAACAGATCTTCAAGCCAAGTATAGTGTGATTTGTTTTGACTCTTTACTGCCTCCAACTGAGATATTTTACATACACTAATCTAAAGACGATGAATCCTGAGCTGATTTCATGAGGGTAAGTTATTCCAGCCCTGAAATGAAGGGGCAGCTATGTGTCAGAACACACAGATGCATAGGCAACCAAGAGCTATCTAGCTAAATATCTTTTTTTATTAACCAGAGCTTCCAAGGTAAAATCTCCTGCTCAGGGACATCAAGGTGATTTGTGATACACTCCGCACACCTTTAGATTCACAAACCAATGAGTACATCACACCAATATCTCGTTTTCTCATCAGTGGCAGACATAAAACACAGGTAATCTTCATTTTACTCAGATGTTTCAATTAATGGTGAGAAACCCCTTGGCTTATATTACAAAGCATTTGCGAGTATTTCATTTCCTTTCAGTTTAAGCATCAACTAGAACACACATTTTAAATCGTCTTACATTTCCTTTAGAAAGTGATACAATTAAATGGTAGAGGCACTTGGACTAGAGAAAAAGAATGAACTATAAAGTTACCCAAGATCTATCTCTCATTTGCTGTCTTCCCAGGGGTTGGGTCCATGATTTAGAAAGGCAGGGTCCACTTTTATGTATTCACCTAGCACACACAGGCCTAAAAATGGGCAGTCCAAACACATTGGTCTACTAAGAATTTACCTCTTTGCACATATTATTTTAAGTGACTTCTGTTTTAAATGTACTTTCCTTGATTATTTTATTTTCATCCTAAGCCCTTGCTGCGAGTACATTTAGTGAAGTGTTCAAGTTAACGCTCATGATATTTACAATCCTTTGAAAATAAAGTCCTAAGGATTTTATTTTCATTAAAACAGCAGCAGCATCAGACACCAAACTGAGACAATTTGAGAAATCACAAGCTGAAAGCTGACTTGCGTATGTGTGTTGTTGTTGTTTTCCTGAACTTTCTGAATGTGATTAATCTTTATATATAATATTGAATTCTTTCTTTCAGTTTCATATTGCCTCTGGTAAAAACAGAAGGCATTCAGTTATACAAGAGTAATATTGTCGTGTTAACAAGAAAGAAATTGCTTTCATGGAAGTGAGGCTTATTTGCCTTTATATTTTTTTCAATTGGATTGATGGAGACGACTGGTGATCCTAACATTGTTGATGTTGCTAGGTGACATGGGGTTGATTTCAATTCACAGTGACTCCTGGGAACAGAGTAGAACCGTTTCAAGGGTTTGTCTAACTGTAATCCTGGAGAAAGGGGTCTTTTCTCCTCACGAACTACTGATAGACTCAAACCTGCGCCCCTTTGATTAGCCGCCCAGCACGTAGCGGTGGCACAGTCACAGTGGCCAGAAGACAAAGCGGACCTGCCTCCTAGGTTTCCAAGGACGCCGTCTTTCCGGAGCATACCGCCACCTCTTTCCCCCGCTCGGCTAGCACTGCTGTTCTTGCAGAGTGCTGTGCAGGCAGTTCTGACGCACAGTGACTCTGGGCGACAGAAGGAAGCACTGCCAGTCCTCGCAATTGTCGCCGTGCCCGAACCAATTGTTGTAGCCACTGTGTCCTCGCTTCTGATTAAGGGTCTCCCCCCTTTTTGCTGCCAAACAATTTTACCAACCATCACACCAAGCAAGTCCTTTTATAGGGACTGGTCTCTCCTCGTAACAGGTCCAAACCGACAAAATCCCACGTCTCACCATCCTTGCCTTCAAGGAGCAGTCTGGTTGTACTTCTTCCAAGACAGACTTGTTTGTTCTTTGGGGATGCGTGGGACAATCTTCATCGCTAGCACCGCAATTCAAATGCACGGATTCTTCTTCAGTCTTCTGTATTCAATGTCCAACTTTCACACGCATATGATGTGACTGGAAATACCACGCTCGGCTCAGGCACACTTTAGTCCTCAAAGTAATATCCTTGCTTTTCAACACCTTAAAGAGGTCTTGTGCAGCAAATCGACCCGAATGCAATGCATTGTTTGATCTCCTGATGGCTGCTTCCATGAGCATTGATTGTGGATCCAAGCAGGATGAAATCCTTGACAACTTCAATCTTTTATGTTTATCATGATGTTAACTCTTGGTCCAGTTGAGGATTTTTTTGGTCTTCTTTACACTAAGCTGTAATCCGTATGCAAGGCTGCAATCCTTATCATCAGCAAGTGCTTTAAGTTCTCCTCACTTTCAGCAAGCTAGGTTGTGTCATTTGTACATCTCAGGCTATTGATAAGCCTACCTCCAACCCTGATGCCAAGTTTCAGCCTTTCTGATGATTTGCTCAGCACACAGATTGAATAAGTGTGGTGAGAGGATACATCCCTGACGCACACCTTTCTTGACTTTAAACCATCCAGCATTCCCTTGTTCTGTTTGCCCAACTGCCTCTTGATTCACATACAAGTTCCGAATGAGCATGACTAAGAGTTCTGGAATTCCTATTCGTCTCAGGGTTATCCATAGTTCGTTATGATCTACACAGTTGAATGCCTTAGCACTGTCAGCAAACACAAGTAAACATCTTTCTGGTATTCTCTGCATTATGATATCCCTTATTCCACATCCTCTTCTGAATCTACCCTGAACCTCTGGCAGTTCCCGTCAATGTACTGCTGCAGCCATTGTTGAATGATCTTCAGCAAAAATTTGCTTGTATGTGATATCAATGTCATTCTTGCATGCTTTGCTCATTCTGTTGGGTCACCTTTCTTTGGAATGGGTACAAATATGGATCTCTTCCAGTCAGTTGGCCACATAACTGCCATTCAAATTTCTTGTCAGCATTCTAGCATTCCACAGATATTAATTTAAGAAAGCTATATTATGAAACATTGCACCAGCTTTTTTAAATTGTCTTTTGGAAATGTGCATTTGGCTATAATGGCAATTTTATGGACAATTTACAAATACAGCACCCCAAGGTTCACATGGTAAATAATGATTTGGACCTATGTGCTGTCATTGAGTGGTTCAGATGGGTAGCAACCGTCCAGAACAGAGGATAACTGCTGCGTAGTGTCTTTGCACAAACAGACAGCCGCATCTTCCTCTTGTGGAGTGACTGGTGGGTTCAAAGGGCCAGCTTTGGGGTAGCAGCACAGCCTTTCACAGCAGGGCTGTGCCAACAGGGCTCCTTCCAGCACCTACAGCCCTTCTGAAATGAACGGTGATCGAGCAGTGAGCAGTGCTGCTCCCTTTGCTGTCGTTATGAAGATATAATCCTGTTAAAATTATTTAATCCCAAAGGCATTATTACACCTGTTCAGCAGTTCTCAACTATTCACTAAAATGATGTACAACTCCACTGTGATAAATCTCAGGGTGGTTTTTTTTAATTATTATTAAAGTTTCTTTTAAAGTATTATGGCTAGAAGCTGATGAATTTAAATAAATGTTTGAAGAAACTACATAAATAATTTCATAAGGCGCTTTTGTTTCCAAATCTTTCATTTCATTTGTCTGAACTGGCCTGAGGCTATGATTAAAGTTGTTTTTTTAATCACTTAAATCATACCTGTCAGGTGAAAGAATAATGGATTCATGGAGTGTTGGCAATGGAAGGGACCATAGAGAGCCTCTAATTCAGTGGTCTCCCAAATGGACCATGGGCCGGGATCACCTGCAGGGCTGGTTAAAACATTCCTGGGCCTCCTGCTAATGGAGTCTGAGTCAATAGGTCAGAGTGAGGTCTGAGAATGTATTTCTCACAGGTCCCCAGATGACGGTGATGTTGCTGGTCCAGAGATGCCGCTATGAGGACCATGGATCCAATTCATTTTACAAACTAGGACGCCAAGGCCTAGAGAGGTGAAACAAGACCAGAAAGGCAAGAGCAGGAGCTTTGGACTCTGTACCAGACTTGTCCAATGAGACTCGGGTTGTATTGAGAACCACACTTTACCCAGGTGCAGGGCTGGTACATAGAGCAAACAGTATCTGACAGACATGACAGCACACACCAGCCTGGTAACAGTAGACCCCTTACAGGCCCACAGAAGGGGCACAGCAAAGGAACTAGAAACTTGAATTCAGATATTATTTGAAGTTGCAAAAACGTAGGTGAATGGCATCAGAGATGTTGGTTAGAAGTAATTAGTTGAATACTCAAGAATATTTAAAAGAGAACCTTGCTCTCCCCACCCCCATACAATCTGATCTTTCTCATTTCAGGAAACTACTTAATGTCGTCTAAGAAAGAGGTTCTCAACCTGTGGGTCACGGCCCCTTTGGGAACGACCCTTTCACAGGGGTGGCCTGATTCATAACAGTAGCAAAATTACACTTATGAAGTAGCAATGAAAATAATGTTATGGTTGGGGGGTCACCACAACATGAGGAACTGTATTAAAGGGTCGCGGCATCAGGAAGGTTGAGAACCACTGGCTAGGGGCTCAAGAGCAAGACCTAGAAGCCATTCTATTTCCTCTTCCCCTCAACTCCCACATCCAATCCTGTCGTTCCCCTCTAACTATTGCCTAAACCCATCTGCTTCCCTGCTCACAAGTACTCCACACCAAGCATGTTAGGCAGGGTTCTCTGGAGAAACAAAACCAGGACACTTATGATTACATATATATAAAAGGATAGGTTTATATAGTGAGAAGGAATAAAACAGCTAATTTGTCCACACAGCAGTACAGAAGGCTCAGTTCAACTCACTTTCATGGGGCAGTTGGTATACCGAAGGTCTTTCCAATTGACTCTGGATGCTGGTCCAAGATCAAGGAAACATCGAAGTAGCTGGCAGGAGGTACAAGAGGAGCAGAGTTGGCTGGCAGGCAGCAGACACAGCAAGGTCTGGTGGTTTCAAACTGCTGAACCTAACAGTTAGCAGCCCAACACGTAACACACTATGCTACCAGGGCTCTTTTGCCCCCAGCTAAAGTGATTTAAAAAATAAATTTAATCAGACCACTCCAATGGATTTCGACTGCATAAACCACAAGGCCCTGGATGATCTATCTGGTCTCTGCTTACCTCTCTAACTTCCTCTCTTGTCACTTTCCACCTTGCGCGTGCCCTCCATCATATGTTTCTTTCTGCTCTGAGGACACATTCCTGGACTGGGAGCTTTGCACTGACAGTTTTGGCTACCTGGAATTCTCTACCATCCCATTGCCCGACCCTAGGTCTTGGCTTGAATGTCACCTAGTCAAAAGACCTTCGAGGCAAGCCAATTTAAGTAGCCCTCTCCAAATTTCTCTGCTAATTCGATGCATTTAATTTTCTCTTCAGCCTCAGTCAATATATGAAAGTGTCCTTTTAATTAGTTTACTTCTTATTGAGTATCTTCTTATCAAATAGAAGCATCATGATGTCAACACAAATGTGTCTGGTTCATTGTCATCTCTTTGCTCTTAGAACAGTTCCTGGAAGAAAGTAGATGTTCAACAAAATTTCCTGAATGAACACTAGAACTCTAACATAGGAGAAGGACTCCCTCCCTTTAAACTATACAGGGTCCAGACTCTATATTCACTGAACCAGAAGGATTAGATGGGTGTGGGCTTTAGGAACACTACAGGGTCT
>NW_022111373.1:73459154-73476900 GCF_000313985.2 Echinops telfairi | reverse complement strand
CTTGTAGTACAATGGGTTTCCCTTAGACAAAGCAGTTTCCAAAAATTCATGGAAAAAAATCTATTGTCTTTTAATTCCATTTTTGCAGTACCATTTTGAAGCCTCTCCTATATAGCATTTCTTACCTCGGGTCTATAAGTCTACCAGAAATGATTGGCTGGTCCTCAATCTTGCAAGGGATTGGTCTATTACTATGCAAAGAATCTTTTTAAACATTTTAAACCAACTTTTTAATTGTAAATTAGCTGGGGGTGTACATTTCAGAACATCCACTTTTCACTCACCATCTTCCATTTCACCCAAGTCCCTACCCAGTAAGAGTTCAACCCATTGTCCCATATGGCAGTGAGTTTGTGTCAGTCTCACAGAGGTTGAAGAGGGAGTCTGGAGTAAAACATCAAGAAGACTCTGCACTAGAGCATGGTATTTGGACCAAGGTCCTTGCACTAGACCCTCCTTGTCTCAGAAGAGAGCTGTCCCATTGAAAATGTGTGCATTGGTGAAAAACTGAGCCAGGTATCACAGAGCTCAGGGGCAGAGAAATAATGGCAGGAGTATGAATAGTTTTGTGTAGTAGTAACGTGTTCAACTGCGATCCGAAAGGTCAGCAGTTCAGAACCACCAGCTGCTCCGAGGGAGAAAGACGGGGTTTTCCATTTCTGTGAAGAGTTACAGTCTCAGAAACTCACAGGGGACAATTCTACCCTGTCCTATAGGGGTCTTTATGAGTCAGCATTGGCTCCATGGCAGTGAGTTTAGTTTGGTTTGGAGGGGCAGTGTGAGGTGGCTTGGTGGGCTTGCCCACAGAGAGAGATGGCTGTCGTGAGCCTGTTGACCCACAGAGAAAGGTAGTTGCAGTGGGCTTGCTAGCCAGTGGAGAGAGAGAGCTGAGTGTCTTTGGACAGGAGACTTGCTGGCAGAGCCAAAGAGCTATAACACTTGCCCAGGCATGGCAGAGGCCCACAGAAGGGCCCACCAGCCTGTGGGCATGACATGTCCTATTTGCTGATGGCTGTGATGGCTTTGATCCTGTCTCCTGAGCTGTACCTTTTACTTCCAAGTTGATCTGTATCCTGTTCTCTTTTTAGTAAATCATATTAACTGTGAATGTGGTCTGTGGGCTGTATGTGGCATTTCAATGAGTCACTGGACTGAAAAGAGGAGACGAGAGTCCCACGTGGGAGACCACTGGTGTCAGCATTGGACACATATCTGACCTCCATTTCATCGGAAGCGGCTTCGTGCTCCTGATCCGGATTCCCACCCCTTGTGGATGTAGATGAGTTCAGATGCTTCATCACAGTGGTTGCCCTTTTTTTTTTTAATGAGGTAAATATACAGAGGTAAGTTGAAAACTCTTGCTACAAAGTTATAGAAATCTTTATTAAACAAAAATATCAAGCTATTGTTTCTTGACCTACCCACATCTAGGTCTATAGATTTCTGAAGATAGTGTTTCCGTATGTCTGACCCTTCCCTAAAGAAATCCGTGCTCTGCAATTTACACCGGTTCAAAACCTCCTCAAGGGACATAACTCATGTTCCTTTCCCAGGCTCTTTGAGTTTGGGGCACAAAAGGAAGTCTGAAGAGGCAAGATCAGGGCTGCAAGGTGTATCAAGTAAGATTTCCCAACGGAACTCAATAGGATGACTCTTGCTACCTTTGAAGAATGAGCAGGTATATTGTGATGGAAAAAACCAACTTTCCTCACTTTTTTCTTTTCTTCACCAATGCACTTTTCTATTAAATTTTTTTTCTTTCTAGTAAGCTCCCATGAACGTTTTGTGTCTTTGAGAAAATCTAGCAAGATTACCCCTGGAGGGTGCTCCTCTCCGAAGGCATCAGGCCTTCTGAGCTGATCTCTGTGCCTTGAATTTAACTGGCCAGCAGATCCCTCAGGATCTGTCCCAGGATATCCTCATGAAGCTACGTTACGACAAGGGCATTACGGAGAGAACTTGTCTTCAGCCACCACTGATCAGCGCGCGATGTTTAAGTGTATTTAATTTGGTGGAAGCCCATGCGTGTATGAGCTGGAACACCAGTTCCAATGCATCCGTGACTAGCATGCTGCGTCAAGGTCTTGTCTTGCTATCAAGAGATATGCTAGCCAATAGAAACAAACCCAGCAAAACTGCAAGTGCCTCCCATCAGCAGGACAGTTCTGCAGGTGGACACTTGACAAATGGGTTCCAGAGCTGTTTTCCACATTGAAACTATCCTTTCACTTTCATTTTCAGCAGTTTTCTATGGAACGATTATTATTCAAAGGTACTTCCTGGCTCTTGGGAGAGGATGATGAATTAAAAATCCAGTCTTCCAGATGGGAAGCAATGGAATTCTAACAAAACAGACAATACATATGTACGTTGCTTTATGCAACAGAGGAGTCCCTGGAAAGCTGTATTTGAAGTGAGCCATTATAAAGCAAAGGGCATGTCAAATACAATAGGGAGACGAGGATTTTAAGGAAGCTGGGAGCTAATTCTCTTACAAGAAGGAAATTAATCTATGCCATCATGCTAATGATGGCATGCTTTTATCTATATTGTAAATATTGACTGCTATAGATGCGAATTTCTTCTATCAAGGCATGCCCACGCCCATAATGTGTGCATATATATGCATAGACATTCATGGCTATATCTTTAACATTAATTTTCATGTAATTTAAGGACCTGCACTATCTACTTTGTGAATCTTTCTGTCCTGTAAAGGAAACGAGTTCACTCAACTACACACTATCAAGCAGACAGGTAATCAATCAGTGATCACACATATCAGTTCCAGCTGAGCTCCTGCCTCTTGCTGAGATGGTTGCAATAACCTCTAACTGTCCCATGTAAGTAGAGCTGGCCTCTTAGGCTCGGTATGCCAAAGATTCCGACAAGGAGGGTCAACTCTGCCGGTAGCAGTAGCCTTCGTAGTTCTTCAGATGTGTATTTGTCAGCAGTATTTTTAAACATGGGCCCTCTCCTGCATGATATTTTATTGCTAAAAGCATCTTTATTCTCCAGTTTCAGGGATAAAAGGCCATTTTTAAAATGTCATGATGGGAAGTAATTTTTCAAGGTTTTCATGACAGGGCATAAAATTAGATGGATATATTTTTTTTAAAAAGTATTTCAAGTCAGGCCTTGCTCATCAAGAGTAGGACTTTAATTTGTTTTAAGACATCAGAGCAAACCTAGCCTCCTACCAATATGGCAAAGTTGGCCAAGGAAATATTTTCAGCTTTTATAGAGCATTTGTGAACTGGTACACATATGCCTTTATTCATAAACTGTCACTAGCTGCTGTCATTAGATGGCCTCTCTAATCTTGCCTTCAGAGTAGTTCTCATATGAGAAACTTGTTTGGTTAGGAATATCAAGTTTTAAACATGCTGTGCCAGTAGGTTTCCAACGGTTTGATGCAGGCCAGCTGGAGAAGTGCCATGTCATATGGCTCCTGGAGTATCGTCCCACTGAAGGGGAGTCCCAAGGCCACGTTTCTCTCTTAGGCACGTGCTGACAGCTCCTAGTGGCAGTCAGATGAGTGGGGCTTTAACAGTAAAGAAATATGTTCCCCCTTTACAGTGAGCCAATAGACAATCCAGGGATGATGCTAGGATTTGGGGAGCAGGAACCCTCGTGATCTAAGTCGTGTCTTTGTGTGTGTGTGTGTGTGTGTTTATACTATTATTTTTTTAAAAACCATGCAAATCCATATATATTTTCCCTGAATTCCTAGTATGTGAAACAAAAGAGAAACAAACAAAACCGGAAACCATGGTTCCTTTCTCAAAGGTTGGGGAGGTCAAATATGTAAGGAAGGCAGAAAGAATCTAAGCTTGGTCTCTGATGCACTTGGTCACTATCTGCAGAACTCTGAGCTGCTACTTACTCTTTAAGTGTTCTCTGAATTTAGGAGTCATGATAAGGATGGTCCTGGAGTCATAGGATTGTTTAGGGACTGAAGGAGATAAACACATACAAACAGTGTAGCAAACCAGGGCATACAGCCAGCACTCAGTAAATTAAAGGGAAAAAAAATGAAGTAGGAAACCTTAAAGACCATTTAAAAGCATCTAACAGCAAATGAAAATTAGCCACAGAACAAAAATATCTATAAAGTTTTCAGAGATGTAAACAAAATAAAGTGATTCAGAAAAGAAAATGCTATTGAGCCTTAGTAGATGATCAGAGTGGTTTCAGGGATCACAGTGGGAGTTGTAAAGGGTAAATTAATGCATCACTGTTTGGAGTACAGTGGGCAGAAAACCATGAAGTCCTCCTCTAGTTTAGTGGTTGAGATGGCATGACTAAGCATGACCAGAAAGAGAAATCAAAGGGCTTGCTCTCATAACTTGGAAGACAAGTGATTCCCAGAAAGAGAATGGGGCCACTGTGGTTTTCCTTAGGAGCACCAAGTATTTCAGATCACAAAAGCATTGTACCTCTCGAGGTAGGACCAAGGATGTAAAGAGTGAATAATAAATGCCAGAAGGATTTGTTTATATCCTGCTTGTTTCCTCTCCCCCACACCCTACCTGAAAACAGGAGAAATAATAGGATTAAAACATAAGAAGAGGTAACTAACGGGACAGGAACTAACCCACTGCCATCCAGTCAATGTCCACTCTGGTGACCCTACAGGACGGACTAGAACTGCCAGCCTGCGACTAGATTTTTATGGGAGCACAGTTTCATCTTTCTCTGGAGGAGCAGCTGGTGGGTTTGTGTTTTGGACTGATTAACGGTCCAATGCCTCACCCACCGAATCACCAGGGCTCCTTTATCACAAAGTTAGGAATCATGGCAAGCAGGGAATTTAGCACTGAGCTTCCTGGTAGTCAATGAAAAAAGGAAAACAAATCAAGCTTGTGGTTTTTCTACTCCAGAAAGGACACAGTCCAACTAGCAGTTAGCCTTTTCCTATCTTTAAACTCTAAGTGGTAACACTAAGATGTAATTACAAGTAACCCACCGCAAGTTTCGGAAAAGAATAGCAACAACAACAACAACAACAAGGAATTAAACTCTGCCTTCCTGTTGAACAGAATGGGTGTGGTGGGCTTGGCCATAGTTTACACTTCGTGGTAACAACCCCTTTCCGGAGTTCTCAGAGGGATTCAGGCCTATCAGGGCAGGGACAAGAAAATACATAGACATTCCTATCCCCCGCCCCTGCCCGCCCAAGGTTTTCTTCTTCTTTTTTGTCAAGAGTTTTTAAACATATCCTTGTTTAAAAAAATCATTTTACTGGGGGCTCTTACAGCTCTTATCGCATTCCCTACATCCATCCATTGGGTGGAGCATCTCCAAAGCAGGCCTCCTTGCGAATGGCGTACATTCTGAGAAGTCCGCCTTGTCTAATCCTAGATAGAAAGGAGCAATCTGCTAACTCCTGTCTCTATTTTATTGAGTGAGCCCTTCTCCGTTTTTTAATGCTTTTTTGCGGGGAGAGGGTAATGGTGGGAAGGGGGAGTGAGTGATCCTTCCGCTGGGAAAGAATAGAGAGCTACCCCGTCAGAGGTGGGGACGGGTGGTTAGGAGAGCGGACGGAAAGAGGGTTCGTGAAGGGTGCCCTAGGAGGACCCAGGCAGGACCTTTCCCCCTCTGGTTTGAACCCCCTGGGCAAAATCCCAATTTCCTGGGCGGCGTAAAGCTACTTTCTCCCACCTGCAGCTCCCCATCTTCGATGGCGAGGGTAGGGATGGGGGGGGCGTGCGGAGTAGACGTGGGTGAGAGACTCACACAAAGGCAGCGCTGGTCTTCACCCACCATTCCCCCTATTGGGGCGGCGGCGGAGTGGTGGGGGCGGGGAGGGGCCGTGCACCCGAAGGAAGGACTGCAATTTTTGCAGCCTGTGCGGGCAGTGCTCAGCCGTGGAAATCTAATCTGACCGAAGAGGTAAATAAAATCAACTGTCATCAGCTCCCATTTTATTTACGGGACGAGGTCAATGTTTTCGTAAGCATCGAACGACAGAGCTCCTTGGAAACGGCTTTCCGAAGGCCTCGACGACGGCGGCGAGTCTGGAAGGGACTTGGGGTTTCCAGGCCCAAAGGCGGCGGGGCGTCTTCCCGCAGGAGCGAGCCGAGGGGAGCCCCCCTCCCCGCGCCCGGGCCGCGCCGGCCTCGCACCTGCGGCCGGGGGCGTTGGGGGCGAGCAGGCGGCGCGCTCGCTCCTCTCCCGCCGCGTCCCCGGCCTTCCTTTTGTTTGGCTGCCTGCTCTCTCCCCTCGCTTGTTGATTATTAGTATTTTCCTAGTTTTCCAAACTAATAAGTGCCACTATCAGGCAGTTGGAAGCTCTCGGAGGCTGCCGGCGTTGCCGCTCGGCCTTAATTGATATTGAACGAGCTGCTGGTAGACGGGAACAGGGCCGCTGCTGGATAATTTGCAGTTTAATCAGCGTTTGTAATGAGAGCGGCTGATTAGGGCTGTTGGAAATAAAAGAGAGTTACAAGGAACGTCTGTCAGAGTCCGGTGATAATTCAGGACTAATTGTGGTGATTAGCGCAAACTGGATGACTTTGGGCTTTGCTAATGCAAAGAGAAACGTGCAGGCTCCAGCCAGGGACCCCTCGGAGACAGAGCCCGGGCTGCGCGAAACTTCGCGGAGCCGTTTTCCTGCGAGGCCGCCGCCGGCGGCGCGGCCGCGGCCATGGGGGTGAGGCTGGGGGGCTCCCTGCCCTTGGCCGAGAGGCTGCGGGCCGGAGACTGGGAGCGGGACCCCGGCCCTCGGCCCGCCGCCGGTTCCCCGGCGCTGCCCGTGGGCTACGGCGCCGACACACCGCTCGCCACCCCCACCTTATTCCGTGCACCCCGTTTTCTCTGCGGAACGCTTCCCTCCTGCCGCAGCCCTCCCTCCGCCCAGCAGGCACCCCTCCCCCCACGCTTCAACTCCCGCCGCCACAGCCTCCCCACGCACCCCCATCCGCGGAGCGTCCCCCGAGGCACGACTTGGCGTACTCCCCACCCTCCCCTCCCCCAACGCTTCCTCCTGCTCACCCCTCTTTTCCTCCTTTCGCCCCTGGGCCCTCACCTGTCTCCCCAGGAGAAGGCTCTGTCCCCCACCCCTCCTCCCCAGGTGAGTGTGGCCTGCTCCACCCCTGGCTGGCAGAACCTTCCCAGTGCGCTGGGAAGAGGAGAACCGGTGCTTATAAACGGCCGGAGTTCTCATTATTAAGGAGTTTCATAACTCTTTAATTCATTTTTAATGACGGCAATAAACATGGTAGTCATTCTGGAACAATAGCTAAAAATCATAGGGCCATTACTGTCCATTAAAACAGTGTTTACAGTTCAATGGAGGTTCACGTGCCCCGCAGTCATTCATATTAGCCAAAGGAGAGATTTATAGGCCCGGAGAACGGTTCTCTTTTTATTTTTATATAGCATAAAGTTTATAGCAAATTGTAAAGGGGGAAAATAAAGTTCACTTGGCTTTTAATCGTGTGAATGGGGATTAAATAAGGAGCTGTTGTCTGCCCCCTGATTTCTATTTGATCAATAAATCAAGTGCCTTAAGTGCTTTATTCTCCATCAAATTAAATGAAAAATACTTTAACCTGCGTCCCTGGTGTCAGCAGATAAAGCTAATAATATTTTCTGTTATGTTTCCATTTAGGCATGTAACACTCAGAAAAATCCACTCAGTCTTGCTCTCTCCACGTCTGTTCTAGATGCCATTGCATGTTTATCCCACACACCTGCTGGTACACACACAGGGAAGTCTCGCTCATTTCCTGCACGTTTGAGGGGAAACGAGCTCTGACTAGCATCACCAAACCTACACCAAGAGCTTCAGTAACCAGGCCAACTGCTCTGGCTACGCTCAGACAGCTAACCCAGGTCTCTATTTGACAGGTCAAGGTGGAGGTGCCCTCCTGCTACCGCCAGGGGGGCTGGCGCTTGCAAGCTGGGCAACCGGCTGGAAGTAACCTTTTACCGGAAGGTCTGCCCTTTTCTCTGAGTCCAACTCTTAACACAATAATAAATCGAAACAATAGGCCCAAAGCAGCAAATCTCTATAATTTCCCAGATTTGCCCGTCTTGGATTAGATGTTATTCAATATGATATACCCATAGTCCTTCGCTCCCTTTGGAGGACCTGGCTGGTCAGAAAATTTGCTTTCCCAGATGCAAAAGAACCATGTGGTAGGACAATAGCTACAAAGGTCTGTATGCTGTAGAAGAATAGAATTCAAACCTTGTCTTTAATCATGTCATTCCATGTATTTCTGAACAGAAAGAAAGCATTTCTTCCAGTGTGTCTTTTGGGGAAAGGGTTTTTTTACTTTTAAATGCCTGGGGGTAACCTTGCTCTGGCCTGTTACACACACACACACACACGTTGCAATCGAATGATATTTGTGAAGTTTAATTGCTAACTTAGCAGCTCGGTCACAGCGCCCAGCCCATTAGATGCTGAGATCCCACCTGGTTAACTGGTACAGCACTGTGGCCTCAATGGCGAAGGCCTGATTATACAGCCAAGCTGCTAATTTACCAACCCCCCCTGGCCAGGGCGGCCTGGACGGCCACCACCCCCTGTATTCATGCGGTAGCTAAGAGAAGCAACCGTATTCCCCGAGTCGCTTTCCAGCTACCCGCAGAATGAGAAATGTAAAATTAGTGGAGATGTGTGCATGAAGGGAGCCGAGCAATTAGCCAGGCGCCGGCGCCCGCTGGCCCAGAGGGGGTCGTGGCGGATGAGTGGGGAGACCAGGGCTCCAGGGCAAAGGGCTCCCTTTCTCAAAGCCTGCGATTTGCAAGCCCGGGCGGTGGAGAGGTCAGCAGTGGTGCAGCAGCCCCGCCGCTGCGGAGCCCAGCTAAGAACCATGCCACTGGCTACCTATCGGTCCTTTCCACCGTCCCACCTGGACACCAACGCCTGGACACCCGTCCCAGTAACGCCCCACCCGCTTCCTGCTCCCCTATGAGCCCTGGAGCACACACACTCTTTCTCCCCACCGTGGCCCTGCCAAATGCTGGTAAACGCCCAAATGCAGCCGTCTCATCCACCGAGAGGATCTCTAGCAGCGAGCCGATCTCAAGAATCTGGCCATCGATTTTAGAGGGGTTTGAGGCCTCCAAGATCTCGGGGACTCTTCGCCTTCGTTCCCCATCCGCATCCTCTCCTGGCCCTCGCCTCCCGGGTGCCTAGCACCAGCCACTCTTCTTGGTGGCTGCGGGGCTCGGCTGCTGAAGGAGATGGACTGAAGGCGCGCGATCTGGGTTTCCCTCCGCCGCGGGCGGGGACGCGCAGAAACTGGATATTTGCAACGGCAGTGTGCGCACGCACCTCTGCCTGCGAGGGCAGGTAGCTGTGTGTAAATTCTGTTCGATGCAACGTGGGAGTGAGTGCATGCGTCTGTGCAGGTTCCAAAGCCATTTTGCAACCGGGTTGTTGCACTGAGAGACAGGATGAGGGGGCCAGGGAGAGAGTCCCTCTTCAGGAGTTTCCTAATTACCTTAACTTTCTCTCCTTGCCGCTCCAGGTGGCGAACCCAAGGCTTTCCACCCTCCTTTAAAACCCACCCAACAGTTCACAGACCCTTATTTATTTGTTTGTCTGTGGTTATTGCCCATGTTATTAATTGCACCCGGGCCTTCCTTGCTCTTTGAGAGAGCAGCGGTATAAATTGGCTCTAATAAATATTAGCCGCTAGATTAGGCGAGGTGAAGCTGGCACCGCGCTCTATTTTCGACCTGTAGCCTCTACGAAGCCGCCAGTTCTGCGCCAGATTAGCCCCATCCATCCAGTGTCAATGGTTGTCTTGTTGAGAAAATCAGTGAGTAAACAGGGCTGACAGAGAGGGGGCCCTGCTGATTACTCATACAAATAGACTGCAAACTCCTCCAGGAGAAGCTCTTTCCAGAGATGGGTTTCTCGCATTGACAAGGCTGCTTCTCCCAGGATCCTGTGTCCTGCTGTTCCCACTTTGTCCTCCATCAATCACACAATTGTGTCCGGGATGTTTTATAGAGTCACTTAATATCCCTGCCTTCGTCTCTATTCACTTGGAGAATCATCTGCCGTCAGGGTAAAGGCTTTCTGGAGGATGGGACTGGGGACACACCCGGGCAACAATAGCTCTGGTGGAAGCAGGGCCCAGCGTCCTTTCTGATGCTAATAGAACAGCTCTGGGATGTCCCAAAGCAAACCGGGCTCTATAGAAACCGGCTATTAGCCCTTTGTCCACTGCATTAAATTATCCCCTGGGCTTGTCCATGATAGGGGTGTGGAGGCCACAGTAAGTGTTTCTGAAAAATTATTTCTTTTTCCCTAAAAAGGTTTATTGGGTTTGGGACTTGGTTGTGATGCAAGTCATACACAAGTGCACTCTTCTTTGCTTTACAAAGAAATAAATATTGTTCAGGCTTTAGTGAAAAGCATAATCTTGGCCTTTATTCACTTTCTCTTATTATTTATAGAATTCTGTCTTCCCCTGCCCTCCCCCCTCTACCTCCAGTCTACCTCCAGTCCAGAGAGCGAAAGCTGAAGTGAAATTTAGTTTTAGACCAAACACACAGCATCCATTAAGCGGTGCATTTCCACAACTAAGAGGCCAGCCAGATGCAAAATCACATTTTACGGTCGAATTTTAAAGACAGAAGAAAGAATTACAAGGTATCACTCTTTAAGTGGCTCGTCTACAAATTAAATTGCTACACAATTAATCAGAAAGTTAATTAATGAGCAAGTTACTAATTAGGACATTTAAAACCAATGTGTTTGTAGTGCCTACATTTAAAAGAAAAAAAGAAAAAGAAAACGCTTCTGTAGTTAATTGGCCCACACATTGACCTCATAACTGGTAGTAGAGGTTAAAATACTACAAATGTCTTATTTATTATGTATAAGTTCTCATTCAACACTCCATAAGGGACAAGCTTGTACAATTAACTGGAAAGTTTGGTATTAGGAAAGTAGACTCAGACTGGTGGGTGTCAACCCCTAAAGGCCTCTGCAGGCTTTCAGGGGTCTTCCTTCGGTATCCTTCTTCCTGAGCAGGAACTTCACAAAGGGTAATGGCAGTTCAGATGGGGGCACTGGGGAGGCCAAGAATGCAGACCCTTCTTTTAAAACCTTAAACAAGGGTTCTAATTGGCTGAGAGCTGAACACCAAGGGTACAAATTTTCCATTTTGCACCTAGAGCTTCCTTCATGTTCCCCTCCCTTCAGAAGGAGAAAAAGGTGTTCCCAAACAAAGTAGTGGTTATAAATCGTACATACAAGACTATGATTTACATTGAAACCGAATCTTCACTGAGAGAGAATTTCTTGCTTCTTTGCCAAGGGCAAATACCAGGTTATTTTCATTTTTAAAAATTAAGATGTATTAATTCATGTGAGCTGAGCATTCCCTCTGTTTTTTTTTTTTCCTGTTTTTCACCTGGCTGTCCCCAACCCTTCTGTGTCGCTAAGGGTCTTTAAGTCTACTTATCCCTTACAATCGCCACAGTCTCCAGCAGTTCAGGCCTCTGGCTCTCAGGGGGTTACTTTACTGTGGAAGGGAAGGGAGTTTGAAAGCTGCACCTCAAGGAGGAGAATCCTTACCCTCCTCCCCTTTTCAGGGCGTCACTCAGCCACAGACCAACTAGGCCCCTCTGCCAGTCTGAGGCTTACCTTGCCTGCTCTCCCCACCTTCTACTCCCCCAGAGTGAATTTACCTGGAAAGAGGAGACTGGAGGGGTGGGGAGGTCTGCTCTAGAAATGCTGCTTTCTCTCCAACTTCAGGGTTGGCGGGTAAGGGGTGGCGCAGGAGGGGGGCAGTCACATCCCCATTGCATTCTCCCATCTAGTCCTGTACAGTAGCCACCCCCCAGTTAACCTATCTCTGGACATTCTAGACTCTTCTAAGGCAATAGGGAGGACCCTGAGGTCAGATAGTTACTCAGATAAAGGCTTTGCAGAGGGGAGGTCATGCCCTGCAAGTAATTAGCTTTGATTCTTAGCCACAGTCAGAAGGTGGCACACACACACACACATGCACACAAACACACACACACTCCTTACCCCAGTGAGAACACACATAGGTAATTTTAATGAAAGAGGCTCCTGTACCACATTATTAGCAATAAATCTACACCATTCTTTGTTGGTTAAAATCATTATGATCATCATCGCTATCATTACTGAACTCATTATTCTTGTGTTACTATCAGAGTAGATTTATGATAATACCCACCATTACGCCTGAGTTAAGGAAGGTGTAAAGGTTTGATTAATAGCTGCTTTCATGTTTTAATACTCCACATTTTCTCACATTTTTTGCCTCCTTTTCTAAATAAGGACCGTGATAATTACGGGCAGTAATTACTGCTTTTGTTAGGAGTGTGTAATTAACCACATATGCATTGTTCTTTAAAAAGGAAAGGAAAAAGAAAAGGAATAGGTTGGAGGCAGGCCGCATGCCCAGGGTGGGCAGTTTGGGCAGGTCACCACTGGGCGCTTGGTGAGAGAGCAATTGCCCTCCAGCGTTGGCCCATCCCTAGCTGCAAGAAACTGTTTTGAATGGACCCAAGTGAACTTGAATGTGAACTCTTGGGAGGGATATGCAGGGAAGAGGTGGTCCCCTGGAGTTATGCCCCAGTGTGAGATTTGTTTCTCAAGGGGCACCTCCAGCCAGATGGTAAGGTCTTACCCTCCCTACTCAGGTGGGGAGATGTGTGCTCCCAGGTATAAAAACACAGGGACCTTACCTTGCCTCCCTCTCCCCTGCCCCTGCCCCCCCTCCCCACCCCCTGCCCCCTTGCCCTCGGCCATCTCCAGCCCCGAAGATGCGTTGGGACTTGGGCCCGCAATCCCTCATCCTCTGGCACTGAATTAGCCCCGGAGTTTCTCAAGCCTCCCAGCTCCCAGATTATCTGTCCCTTAAAGGTTACAGGCAGCCCTGCCTCGCTTTGTCTTCCTCGTGCCCTTTGCTGGCAAAAATGGAGACATCACATCCTTGCCCAGGCCCGGCTCAGTATTTATGAAGGTTTTCTGACAAATAGGCAGGCTGGCTACGCATGGGTGACTGCCTTCATTCTGCACTTGGCTTGTTTACATAGGACCAGCACCATTTCCACGGATTAAACAAATCACAGGGAGAAGGAGACATTTATAATCCGCCAACGAGGCCACAAGGCAGTTGAAAGGAAAAAAATGTGTTAGTTGAGTGTGTGTGCGCTACTGTGCAAAGGGAAAATGAATGCCCTGTCCCGGAGGCTGGCCTTCGGGAGAGGGTGGTCCCTGGGCTGCCTGTGTCTGTGCCCACGCGAGGGGCCCCGCGCAGAGGGCCCGCGTGGACTCTGGCTTAAGGTGACATTAATTACCCTCGATTGGACCGTTCATGAGGGCAAACACAAAGGCCACAAAGGGTGCTTGTGTGTGTATGTGTGTGCTTGTGGGTTGTGTGTAAGAGCGACGGTGCAGATGCTATCCGCGTGGGACCCTCACCCAGCAGTTAACCCTTGAGGGCCTGGAGCTTCCACCCACGCTGGCTGCCCATGGCTACTTCAGGCCTGTGTGTAGCACGGGTGGCTGGGTATGCACACGCATTTGTAAGGGAAAGTGTGTCCATGGTGTACATGTGTGTGAAGAGACTGCGGTGTGTGTGCGATCATGTGTCTATGTGGAGCATGTGCTGGGTGTAGCGTGTGCCCGTGTGCGTCGCGCGTGTGCACGCGCGCGTGTAAGGAGTGGGAGTCGAGGCCTGTGTACACATGCTTATGTGTGTTTACATTTCTAGAAATCAAATCATTTATAGGGCTTCCCCCTTCGCTTCACCCGGAAGTGTTCGCTGCCCCCTCCATGCAATTACATATAACAAAGCAAAGGGGCCGAGCGGGCGCCGCCCGGCTGCTCCGGGCACAGAGGCGGCGGCGGCGGCGGTGCTGGCCCGGGCGGACGGTGCGGCCCTCGGGCCCGGCTCCCCGCACCGCCCCGCCGCCCGCCCGCCCGCCCGCGCCGCCGGGGCTCCAGTGACACCAGGCCGCCGCCCCGGGCCGCGGGAGGAGGAAATTCCCTACAAAATAGCAATGGTTCCGAGAAAAGGATCACAACAAAATATTGAATAAATTCCCTTTTAATTTATTTGATCATTCCACATTACGGGGCTATGAATTGCTCAAATTTGATAACAAGTACTCAATTCAACTCATTATGTAAGTTAAATTAGACTTCGATAAAATTTCAGTGGCGCGCAGTGGTTCCTCGAATGAAATGTAATTTGTGCAAGAATTTGTTGTATCTGTCACAAATATTTCCAATTAGCGACCGTAATTATTTGATAGTTTCTGCAATTATGGCTTAAACGGGTGAATTTGGGACTGTGGAGGACCCTAATTGGCCTAAATTTGATATTTTGCATATTTGCATAATGAGGAAATTGGTAGAAAATTGTGTTCATTCATTTGTGAAAAATCCTATGAATTTTATGAATTTGAAAGCTCTGTTTGTGCAGACTGTGACTTTGCCTGCTGATCCCTGAGGAGCTGACGCTGAACGCCTGAATGGGCAGCGCGCCAACTGCGCAGCTCCAGGTGGGGGCGGGGCGCGAGAGGAGGAAGAGGAGGAAGCAGAAAGGTGTGGGGGGAGGGGGGGATGGCTGTGATGGGCTTGGGCGGAGGCGAGACCACTGCGCATGCTCCGCGCCGGGATGGAGCCTCGGGTAGAAGCTCGAGGCTCGCTCAGGCCCCTGCGCCTAAGGGCGTGTGTGCGTATGCGTGTGCGTATGCGTGTGTGTGTGTGTGTGTGTGTGTGTGTGCAAGATGGGGGTTAGTGGGGGAAATTGCTTGGGGTTTTACACTAGCTCGGTTGCGAACGCGCATACACACACACACACACACACACACACACTGCTCTCATTGAGAAATGTACCCAATCGTCCAGGTGGTTGGGGTAATTGTGGAGGGGTAAGGTCTTGAGATGGTGGTAACTGTGCACTTGTTTAAGTTAAATTGCCAAAGCTTCTCCGCTCAGTAAAAATGTTTGATCTATGGCGCTGTCAATTTAAAGTGTTTAAAGAGAAGCAAAAGCATAGATTTTAAGCTGCTTTGCCCAGCACCCATTCATCACGCATCAGGGATTTTAAAGTTTCATGCTTGCTGTGGTTTTAACATCTCAACTCTCTGACACAGCAGCCGGATGGCGGAAATCACTCTGGAGTCAGAGGCTTATGACTGAGGGAAAGAGATGCTGGCAAAAAGGAAATTAAATGCACCAAAGTACTCACTTCTGATCATGCAAATGAGGGTGTTTTCTTTTGAGAGGACAGGAATATTAGTAATGATAAATATTGTTGAAGCTAATTACAACAATGCAGAAAAAACCTTCTTCGTAGGTGGGAGGTGGGTGACATTGTTTAAATCAACCTGAAGTACTCGATCTTCTTTCTAATAAAGAATAGGTTTTCCCAAACCTTTTTGTTGCAAATATCCCAGACTCATCAAAAAAGTGTCATCCTCTGTGGCTTGAATGTAACATTTTAGATGCTTCTCTAATTCCTATAGCTCTTGGATCAAGCATAAAGGTGACTATAGCAGACTCACAGCAAAGAACATGATACCTGGTTTTGCAGTTAAGTGCTCTGTAAAACCGCTCTACTTGCGAACATTACTTTTGCTGGGAAGGACTTTCTTATCTACATGAAGTGGGTAATGTGAGTGTCTAACAGGCTATAAATGCCTAAGTGCTTTGTTTCACAGTGCATTATCAGTAAAGGTCAAAATAAATTCATCTTCCTTTAATGCAGTATTTATGTTTGTGCAAGATTTGGAATAAAATCTCCATTAAAAATCCATCTGAAGAAAAAAATAGCGAGGAGGAAAATAGGAGCTGTACCTTTGGGTTCTTTCTTTTTTTTCATGGATTGAGCTACCTGCAGGTGAAGACAGAAACAGGAGAAAACCAATTAGCTTCCAAACACCAAATTACTACCTGCCAGAGGTATTATTTGACTAATATCTAAGATGAACTAAATAGCCTGTTTTCACCTTTAATGTATATATTTCTGGAAACAGTGGAAGATAGATGACCTTGGCGTTCTGTGCTTAGAAAATAGGAGCCGTGATATCCTTGCCCACCTCGCAGGGTTTTTGATAGAAGACCTAACAGGAATATTGGTTATTAGATCTCCTACTATTGCACTAGTGTTGATAGTGTCGTATTACTGTTATTATCACCATCACTCACAGTTGTGGCATCGCGGTGACATGATTGTTAGGCTATGAGGTAAAAGCAGGATCTTGGAGGCAAGTTGGAAAATTAGCCCAGCTCTCTCTTGATTACGGCATGGAAATGAGAAGGTCATTTACATCTCTTTTTAGCCTGCACACATGATCAGTGACCACCAGGAGTAGAGCCATCTTCAAACACAAAGGATAAGAGTTCATTGACCATCTTGTTAAATCTGGGGAATAGAGATATTGTTGATTTAACCTGTTCAAGAAGTTAAGTTATGAAGCACCAGAGAAGTGCTAGAATTTAAGGCCAGCTTTAATCGTTGGGCTGCATAAGGAACGCAAAAGAATGTGAACTGGAAAGGTGCCAGAATCTACAGTAGGACACAGTATTAACTGTTGCATCTTTTTGTGGTTACTTTTTATACAGAAAATTAATCCAAAAGTATGGAAGTAGGACAATTTTGATGTTACACTTTATATCTTTGTAAGTTTTCAACTGTGCTTATTATACACATGATAATATCCTCAGAGAAGTTATGTTATATAATGTTAATCATGCTGTTGCCTCCACATTAAAAAGGTATGCATGTCAAACAAAATGATCTTGGAGACATTACAGCCAGAATGCTCCAGAGAAGTGAGGATGAGGAGCCTTGGTCCGGCTTACTTTGGGCATGGTATCAAGTAGGACTGATACCTAGAGAAGGATGTCATGCCTGGTAGTGGGCCATCTAAAAAGAGTCAGGCCTTCCACAAGATGGATGAACGCAGTGACTGTGACAGTCGGCTCGAACATAGCAATGACTGTGAACATGGCGGAGGACCAGGCATGTGAACATGGCGGAGGACCAGGCAGCATTTCATTCTCTTATAATAAGGCTGCTATGAGCTGGAGTCAACTTGTCGGCCCTTTATCAAAACCAACAGCACCTACATGAGGGAGCTTCACAAAGTTCATGGGAAAATGTAATTAAAGGATTTTGGAAAATTTCCATACATCTTTTGAAACCTCTTATATATAAAAAAATCTCAATGTTGATAGTGGTGAAATTTTAAAAATTCGCTTTTTTGAGATACCATTTACATAAAAATTAATTACACCTTTTTAAGAGTACCGCTCAACGAATTTTGGCAAGACCATAGGTTCATGAAACCAAGAGGTAGACTATTTTTGTTTTCTCCTTGTTCTATCTTTACTTTCTAATTATTTATTTCACTGGACAAGTGTAACTTGAGTAATTAGCTAGAAACATGTGATTAAAACAAGAGTGGACAATAAAAAATTCATGAGAATCAGGAGTGAAAAATCCACTCTAGTTCATCCTTCAGAGCAAAAATACTGATGTGCAATGTTTCCTTCTACTACCCCCTCCCCCAGGAAATACGTAATCATTATTCTACATAGTTTGAGACTGATTTGCAATGTTAGACATTGTGTTAGACAGGGTTCTCTAGAGAGATAAAACCAAATTGCTGATAATTTAATATATTTATTTATAAAGATAAGTAGATATATAACAAGGATAATTTAATATATTTATTTATAAAGATAAGTAGATATATAACAAGGAATGAACTGTTAAAT
>NW_022111373.1:73454316-73458963 GCF_000313985.2 Echinops telfairi | reverse complement strand
GGCGTCCCACAGGTAGTGTAGCTTTTAAATTGAAGCACAGGACAAGCAAGGCAGCCGCACACTGGTCCGATGATCACAGAGCGAGAGACAAGAAAGGCGAGACTCACCAAGGCATTTATCTCTCTGCCCTTCAGTTAATCCCACTTGTGTTCATCTGCCAGGCTGGCACAATAAACTATCTCAGCTATGCTATTTATTTTAAAGTATGGGGTCTGACAAAATCCAGAAAAAGGAGGATTCTCTAGTTTCTAAGACTGTAGATAAGGACTGTCCTCCCAAATTGCATCTGCCACTCCACTGATGATACTGGGCCCTTGGAGGAAGTTAAAATCTGCCTGTGGGCTCACCAGCGCTCAGGCAGAGGGAGAGAAGCTGACATAGCAAGGCTTCAATTTTACCATGGGATAAGCCCGTTTTGTCCTTTACCCTCACTGTGTTGGGTTAAAGCATTAATTCACTGGCTCTTCTCACATCTTGTTCTAATTTCCAATCAAATCAGAACAAGGATTCATACTGTAAAAGCTGCTGAAAATGATTGAACAAAACTTCCAAACCCAGTGTATCCACAGAATTTTAAATGGATGTTTTACTTTAGGAGGTTCTTCTTTCCTGTTTTTATCTTATTTTCTTTCTTTGTATCGCATTTATTTTGTTTTCCCCTTTCCTCCTACCAACCACCCTATCCGGGCTGGCAGCCTTTTTCACTTATATGATTAATGAGCAATAACTTTCTACCTGGCTCTAGTATCTAGTCTTCTCTGGCTCTAGTATCTTTACCCCACCTATTCATTGTGCTTAAGTCTGGCAAGTTAATTCTTCTAATCGCTTCCTTCCACCAAAAACCTTTCTTGCACTGTATATGCCGCTGGCTCACTTTTTGCTAAAGGGTAAAGCCGTGACCTCATGAACTGCTCTTCAAATTCTTCATTGGTTTGATTCCAGCCTCCCCTTCCAGACTCTCTCCCACTGCTTACCCATTGGTTACTGCAGTGAGATTCATTTTGAAGATACTCCTTACACCCCCTAACTAGAATTTCCTGCCTTGTTTGCTGTGCTACTTGTCTTCAAGTACCAAATTGGCAAGCTATGGTTCCCAGTGGCATTGCCAAACACTAGACTAGTTGCTGTTCTATAATGTAATCTAATACAATGTAATGTGCTCATCTTTCATATTCAACCTAATGTAATGGCAATCAGTTGAAAGGCGAGTTCCTTAGGGTAAAGCCTTTAGACTTTAAATAGACATTTAAGCAGAGTCCTTTTCCTTCCACTGTGCTCTTTCTATTGCCTGAACTAAGAACCTTGGAAGCTTGCAGAAATCTCCCAGCTGCAAGAAATCTCCCATGGATTTTGGATATTCCAGCTGCCATAATTGTATAACTTAATTCCTTGAAATAAATCAATTTCTTTAGCTAGACAGACAGATATGTGGCATTGATTTGGTCATTGATAATTCTGATTCTTATGTATTATATGAGACTCAGTCAACTCCAACCTCTTCATGAGTTAATTCACTCATTCGTTGTTTGATTCAATAGACACTTATTAAATGTGCCAGGCATTGTGTAAACTGTGTCAGAGAGCGTGAGATACATACACTAGGCCCCATGTCTCCAATGGAGACTATAGCCAGGAGCAGGCAAGTCACTGTGCCATGAGCTAGAGCCTTGGAGCAGGATAAAGACGATGTGCCGTGAGCCTGTCTCACCATAGTCATTGCTTCCTATTCTAATGTTCCCCTCTGAAAACCCACCATGCTTATTGGAAGCATGCCCTATACTTGTTAGTCCTACTGGTAATTTCTTAGAGAAAGAAATGAGAAAAGAAAGACTTTTGTGTTCTTCAGAACTCCCAGGACCATGCTTTGGAACAAAGACCATCTATTGATAAGTGAACATGATTGCATTTATGTAATTTCTATTTTCCATCAAATCAGTCAAACCTGATCTTTAGCAGAGTGGAAGGACCACCAGGACGAATAGATTCGGCCTCTTTTAGTCACACCATGCCGATGATCTGACTTTCTTCATGCCTGACCCCATCAGGACCATTAGAGCATAGGCAGGGCCACAAGGAGACACCCAGAATTGTGGCATATTTTATCAACAGTGGCTCTTCTCAAATGTAGATTGTATAATAAGGAACAAATTGTAATAAGAAGCCAAACCCTGTGCCATTAACTTTGTTGCAACATATAGCAGCCCTCTACAGGGTTTCTGAAACTGTAAATCCTTATTGGAGCAGACAGTCGCATGTTTCGCCCTTGGAACGGCTGCTAGGTTTGAACCACTGGCCTTGAGGTTATCATACTCTCATCCCAATGACTGTCAACACCACCCTAGCTCCATCATCGTGCCACCACTGTCAGTAATAGACATTTTTTATCCAGGTTCACACCCATTAGTACTGACAATACTAGAGATCTACTTCGTAAGGAATAGTGCACGATTTTCTTAGGATTCAATCCAACGTAGCATTGTTCTTGTGTAGGTATAATTGCACAGATTAGTAAGGGCAGCTCAGCTGTGTGGATAGGCACACAATTGAAAAGAAATTAGATCTGGCTTAAAATATTCAAACTGTTGACACGAGTCTTTTCACAAAATTGGGAAATATAATGAGAAGTATTAGACTATCACTTGTTCCGTTTTGGAGCAGCCACGGCTAGATCAGATATATTTCCATACAAATAAGGTTAATCAAGAGAACTCTCTTGATTTCCCTTCTCCCTTTCTTGAGTCTGTGGATGCATCAGTAAGACTGCTGAGAGCATGGGATGTGGCAGACTGATCACTATCCTTGTTCCCACTTAGTCAAGATGAGGCTTGGCCTAACAGGCATGAAAAACTAAAATCGGAATTTCCTAGGTGACTTCCTGTTATACATGGAGATTAAACATGCCTTTATCTCTGCTCTTCATAGATGACCCTCTAAAGTGATGCAATAAAATAAGGCACCAATTTTGAAAGGCAGCATCTAAACGAGGACAGGGCAGCGGAGGAGAAATGCAAAGAAAGCTGTTTGGGGAGCTAGAGTACAAAGGACAAGGAGGAAATGACTGAGCAGACCTCACAAAACGGAGACTTGAAGCTTCAGGAAGGGGAAACTAACAAGGAACAAGCGAGATCATGTGACAGAAACGTGGCGAGGTCGCCAGAGGTACCGCTGCCGACGGTAGTATGGGAGGGATTACAAACCGGAGCCTTAGCTGAGAATGAATGGCCCCACCCCAAACCCTCTTTAGAGGATAAGATATCCTTAGGAGAAAATCTGAGATTTCGCGATTGCAGACGTGGAACTAGAAAGGACTTGGGTGCACTAGGCGCAGTTCGGGGTAAGAGAGGTAGTTAACTGAACAGGGAATGAATCTACATATTGATTTCAACCCTCTTCAACGCTCTTCCTCTAGTTGGATCTCAGACTGCTGTGAATCTGTCAAGAAGTCGTCTGGAGGATTCCTCTCTCATAAAACTTGCCATCCACATGACCATCAGAGATCCCCCAAGAATAATAGCTGGGTCCTTACCTGATTCCAAAGACATTCTAATTCCTGACACTCCATGACCTCATTTTAAACCACCTCTGGAAAGTCCAACACTTAAGAAACCTCACTTTTCCCCCAAACAAAACAAAAGCGTAGAAACAGAATTTTAGTTCTTTGCTTGTTTATTTTATTGTAGTGCCTCACTTTTACATATGATCAGGCATCCAAGGCCTATCCGACATCTAATGAAGCTTCCATTGGTAAAAGCAGAGATGAAACAAACACACTGAATCAAAAAGGAACTCAGAGAAAACTCTAGAGAATAAAAGTAACTTCAAACGAGGAAATAATAATGAATAGGAGATATTAGATTATGTTGAAGTCATGAAACATGACCAGATGCCATTATTTTTAAAAAGAACATCCAGAGAATGAGGGGGGGAAACCTCTGGGAGTTTACAAGTATGATATCAGAAGTAAAAGTCTCAATAGAAGGGCTGTAAAATAAAATTGATGGAAATCGCCCAAGGAAAGCAATCAAAAAGAGATTGGGAAAACCAGGAAAATTAGAAGATCCAATTAGCAAGAATTTTAGAAGTAGGTAACAGAGACAATGAAATGGAAGACAAATCATCAAATAAATGATACAAGACAATGTCCTAGAGCAGAAGGGTGCATGTGTGTTCAGCTGGGTTGACTAGAGGAACAAGCACAGTGACACACATGTGTAAGAAAGAGCTTTATATCAAGAAGTCATTATATATCGAGAAAGCATCCCAGCCCAGACCATCTGAGGTCCTTAAGTCCGATACTAGTTCATAAGTCCCTCTTTTGACTCAGACAGCCACATACAATGATGCAGAATGAAGGAAGATCACAGGCCAGTGGGTGCAAAGTCTTGTGGACCCAATGGCAGTGGATGCATCTCCAGGGATCTGGCAGCAACCAGGGTCAGCCAGCAGGAAGGTGAAGGTAAAGAGAGAAGGGTAGGTTCCCAGGGCCTTCCTTATGAGAAGGCCATGCCTACAAGGAGGCACTATCTGGCTGTGACCTGATTGACAGGTTGAACACCACCCCTACACTTTTATACATTTTCAAGTTGACATGAAATTATGTAACTACCACAGTATGTGTTACCAGATCAAAACAGGAAAGACATGCAT
>NW_022111373.1:73442782-73453866 GCF_000313985.2 Echinops telfairi | reverse complement strand
TCATGAGGGAGGGGGAAGTGGGGAGGGAGGGGGAAAAATTAGGACCTGATGCCGGGGGCTTAAGTGGAGAGCAAATGTTTTGAGAGTGAGGAGGGCAATGAATGTACAAATGTGCTTTACACAATTGATGTATGTATGGATTGTGATAAGAGTTGTATGAACCCCTAATAAACCGATTAAAAAAACAGTTAAAAAAATTAAAATACCTCCAGTAAGGTATATCACCATGAACCAAGGAAAAAAAGTCTTTTTTCCCTGAGGTAGGTAAAAACTAGGTTACCAAGTATCAGGAATTAGAATTTCTTTGGAATTATTAATAGCATAGGAAACTTCAAAATTCTGAAGTAAAATTACCTTTAAGTTAGATTTCTACACTCAGCCAAACTTAACAATCAACCATGAGTCAAGACATAGAAAGTCTCGATCAATTTACCTCTTGTGCACCCTTTTCTAGAAAGCTACTACAGGATACACTTCAGTAAAATGAAGGCACAAATCAGGAAAGCGAACATGGAATCCAGAAAACAGCAGATCTAATACAGGAAGGAAGAGATGGGAATTCCCGGAATTCTCAGGCTGAGAAAAATCCTAGGACAATAACTGTGCTTTAGTCCTTAAGAGTAAACAGTGAAGGTTGGATCAGAAAGAAGGATGTCCAAAGCCCATAGGAGGAATGTCTTAACAACAATAAAAGCTATTGCCTTGTGACTAAATGTAATAAGAACATATCCATTGTCTTACACAAATAAAGTTAAACACAGAAAAGAACAAACCATATTAGCTGGCCTGCAAGATGGCCATAAATGACCTTCACCTCTTATACTTATGCCCCTTTGTAGTCCTCTCCTCTTCCCCACTGAATCGGATATTATAGAAATGATGGCATGTGACTTCTGAGGCTAAGTCATCAAAGCATTGTGGCTTTGCCTCGATCTTTCCCTGGAGGTGAGGACACTGTGCGGAGGAGCTCACGCGGGCCTCCCTCCAACAGCTAGCACCATAGGAACCAGAGCTTCCAGCTTCAGGCAAGCCTTCAGACAGCTGCAGCCCCAGCTGACATCTCGAGTCATGAGAGACCCTGAGCCAGAACCACCTAGCCAAGCTTCTCCTAATTTCTTGACCTATGTATCAGAGATAATAAAGGCTAATTAGAGTTTTAAGCAACTAATACATTTTAGACAATGTGTTATGTGACAGACAAGGAGATTATTAACTTTACTGGAAATAAGAAGTAGTATCAGGAAATGGGTGAATTTAAGGGGAGACAGAGATAAGGAAACCAAGTCTTCATTGTCCATCAATGTGAAACCAATAGACAATAACTAAAATGGAAAATCATACAAGTATGCATTTTTATTTAAAAATATGGAAGGAGAATGAGCCCAAAGAATTAGAAGTAGTTGCGTCCAGGAGCAAGACTGAAGAGTGCTGAGAAGGGGCACTCTAGACGGCTAATTTAATTTTAAGCCTTTGGTTAAATTTTAAATTTTAGAAAATTGTCTGTATTACATTACTAAAAATAAAGCTCACATTTAAATATATACAAGTGAATTTCTCAGTGATAAGGAAACATAGAGGGAGTATTGGAAAAGGGACTCAAATGCTCAAAAATCTTATCTGACACATGGAATGATTAGCAAAAAAAACCTCTGTAAGGTTTTTTTATCCCTGCTTTCCCTCAACCCTGGTGGCAAAGTGAGTTATACACTGGGCTGCTAACGGCAAGGACGGCAGTTCAAAACCACCACCAGCTGTTCTATGGGAGAATGAGACTTCGATTCCCCTACTTAATGTTGCCGAAACCCAGAGGGCAGTTTAGCTTGTCCTATTGAGTCACTTTGAGTTGGAATTGACTCAACGGCAGTGCATTAGGCTAGATTAGACTCCCTCACCACAAACACTTGTACTTTTGGTGAGTAGAAGGTTAAGGCTTGATTACCCTGCCCTCAGAACAGAATCAGGTAGATAGGATTGTGGTCTTAGGTGTAGTAGATAAGATTTAGGTAGATAGGATTGTGGTCTTAGGTGTAGTAGATAAGATTTAGGTTTGAGTCTGTTCTGTTACTGGTGACTGGATGACCTCAGGCACATCTCTCTCTAATCCCTCTATACCAGTGGTTCTCAACCTTCCTCATGCCATGACCCTTTACTACAGTTCCTCATGTTGTGGTGACCCCCAACCTTAAAATTATTTTCGTTGCTTTTTCATAACTGTAATTTTGCTGCTGTTATGAATCATAATGCAAATATTTGATAGGCAGGATGCATTTTCATTGTTACAAATTGAACATAATTAAAGCATCGTGATTAATCACAAAACAATATGTAATTACATATTGTGAAATATTTATTTCTAATGACAAATAAATGAAATTTTGTCTTGAAGCATGGTGTAGCATGGGTAACAGTCTTCACACCGGGTACTCGTATGTGGATGTATCTGCATGTGGGCAGACCCGCCTGGAGATGGATAGAGGAGCGGTGTCCCGGTTCCTAAGACCATCGGAAATATGTGTTTTCTGATGGTCTTAGGCGACCCCTGTGAAACCCCCAAAGGGGTTGTGACCCACAGGTTGAGAACCGCTGCTCTAGACCAAAATGTCCTTTTATATATATAATTAGGGGTTGCCCAAGATCAGAAATTACAAATTGGCAGTCTAGACTAAATTTGGCCCACAGACATATTTAATTAGGCTCAGTGTTTTAAAATATTTAAAAATTGGATGATATTTTGCTATTCTTTAAATTGAGGCAGTCTTGCCACAGTGGACCTATATTCCTTCCTGGTAATAAACTATGGGACTGATGGAGCATGTACTTTCCAGATGGCCACAGTCCTCGCTCTGCTTATTACCTGTTTGACCTGAATTTCGAGCATCCTGGCTGTGCAAATAATGGTCTAGGTCCCTTCTAAGTCTAACGTATTCATTATTTCATTTGATCATTTATTCATTTAATTAACTTTTATTGAATACGTCCTACATGTTAGTACATTAGAAGCTGAGAATCCAAAGATGAGTAAAATCTTTGCCATCAATGAGCTCACAATCTACTAGGGGACTGTTGTCAAAGGAAATCAGAATGATGTGCCAGAGAGTATTAGAGGGTGGGTCATTGCAAGGGAGCGAGATCAGGGATCGTCACTGAAGCTGCTGGTGTTTGAGCTGGTTCTTGGAATGCTTCACTTAGGCAAAGGGGATAAGCACAGGCCCTGGTCCATTATTCCCAGTGGTGTGTAATATTCCACTTGAAAACCCCAGAGACACTTTGAAGCCCTCAGACAAAAGCTAGAGATGCAAGATGTAATGATGTGTCAATGCCTCTAGCCAAAGAACACCAAGAACAAATGGGCTTGTTGGCCTATTACAATGAAAGAGAATACACACTGTGCTAGGTCAACTCTCAATGGAAGGTGTCTTTCTCAGGTGTCTTTGAGAGCTTCAGGGGCTGTGTTAGACTGGGTTGACTAAAGAAACAAGCTCATTAACACTCACCTATATGTAAAAAAGAACTATATCAAGAAGTAATTATGAATCCATAAAACATTCCAGTCTAGGCCAGATCAAGTCCATAAGTTCAATATTAGCCCATAAGTCCGATATTAGCCCATGAACTCCTCTTTAGACTCACACAGCACATGTAATGATGCCAAATGCAGGAAGATCACAGGCAGGTGGGTGGAAAGTCCTGTGGGTCCAATGACAGTGGATGCAACTCCCGGGCTTTGGCTGCCATCATTGCGGCTCCACGTGGCTTGTCAACAGGAGTGTGTAGCAGACAGAAAGTGTGTCCCATCTCCAGGGAGGAAGATAGGAGCTTCCCAGAATCTTCTCGAGAAGTCCACGCCCACAAGGAGGGCTCACCAGGCTGTGACCTGATTGACAGGCTAGACTCCACCCCTGCATTCTTATCAAGTTGACATGAAATTGTGTAACTACCACAGGCTGGAAAACCTTCCATCAATTTATCTCCAGTTCTTTGAATTTACATTTAGTACAAGCAGGGGATTATTTGTCCAGTGGTGACAGACTGAATTTCGCAGCTTTGTATTGTTATTCTTCTTGGACAATATCCTTGGTCAGTCCTGACTTGGTCCTGGTTAGGTTTTGATGACCTGGACTCTTCCAGTCATTTTCATTAAGAGAGACATACCAACTTCACACACTCTGCCTATATACAGACTTGCTGCCATCAAGTCAATTCTGAGTGACCCTATTACATCTTTATGGAAGCAGGCGGCCTCATCTTTCTTCCAAGGAGCAGCTGGTAGGTTTGAACTGCTGACCCTGTGGTTAATAGGTCAATGCCTAATCCACTGTGCCAGCAGAGCTCAGTGACCTTTTCTCATTACTCCAAAAACCCAAAATAATTGCCATCGAGTCAATTGCAACTCATAGATATCCTATAGGACAAAGAAGAACTGCCCCTGTGTGTTTCCAAAGCTGTAAATCTTTATGGGAGCAGAAAATCTCCTCTTTCTTCCTCAGACGGGAGGTAGTGAGTTCAAACTGATGACCTGATGGTTAACAGCCTAACTCATAACCTGCTATACCCCTCAGGGTATTCTCCCAAAACATTTTCCATACCAAATAAATTCACATTTACTATTAATAAAAAACGCACATTTCCCATTAACCCATACAAGCACGGACTTTCAGGACTGGAAATGACTGATGAGTCTCCCTTGTTCACCAGCTTTCCCCAAGTTCAGTGTATTTTCTCACACTGCCATCAGAATAATTTTCCTAAATTTCTGTATTAAATAATCTCAGGCAGTTTCTTCTACTCCTCTTAGGAGAAAGGATGAGTTCTTTATTATCCTGGCCTGCCCCTGTAGCGCCCCCTTCTCTCAGGCTGTTCACCACCTTCACACACTCGAATTTCCTCCCATGGATGTTACTGCCCCACTCGTTCTTCTGCTGTGCCTGCTCAGAATTCATCTGCTCCTGAGCAGCAAAGTTTATGTATAATGCCTTTCCCCCTTATCACTACTGCCTTTGCTTGGCACATATCCAGAGGTATACATGTCTGGTGGAGAGGTGACATTGATCTGCCTTATGTATGGAAAGCACTAGGTCTTGGCATCCCTAATGCCTTAGTATAGCGGTTCTCAACCTGTGAGTCGCAACCCTTTTGGGGGTCTTACGACCCTTTCACAGGGGTTGCCTGATTCATAACAGTAGCAAAATTATAGTTATGAAGTAGCAATGAAAATAATTTTATGGTTGAGGGGGTCACCACAACATGGGGAACTGTATTAAAGGGACCACCAGAACTCTCGTAGCTAGTGAGGGTCTCTTTTATTTCATTTGATTGCAATAGCCCTCAGAGCATGCCAAAAGACAGTGGAAAGGAATGCCACCCCCTCCCAGAGTGGCCCGTTTTCCTTTCAATAGGTTCGTTAGAAAGGTCTTCCTTATGTCAACCCCACAGCTGTCTCTGCTCCCATTTCTACTTGTTTCCAGCCTCTGAAGAGAGCACGCCTGCCATTGCTGTCTCTCTTTTCCAACAAGACGTGTAGGCTTTCCTGGGCCCGATCATCCTCGGGACATTTTCCATTTTGCCTACACCCTCCATAAAGTATAAAGCCGACACTGGACACGATTTTCCCGTCGTAGTCTGAGTAGTTCAGAGGAAAGGAAAATCATCAACTCCCTTGTTCTCGCCCCAGATCCCATTAGATTATTTGGCCCCATTACCATTGAGTTTACAGTCAATTCAAACACTTAGTCTTCTGGGATTTTTATCTGTTTGGTAAGTGTTCCAGCTAATTCATGCCTCTCTCATCTTAACTTGCACAATTGATTTTTTTGGACCCATGGGTAGAAGCTTACATCCATCCCAGTTATGTTTCATCTTGTTATATTTAGCCTAGTATCCTACTCTTGGCAAGGACTTGTTGCATCCCAGTCATCTTCCTGATTGGCCTCACCTGCAGTTTTGATGCTCTTGCTCTCTATACCATCTTCCAATTGTCATAAACACTGAACAGGACTTGGTTAAGGACGGAGGGGTTAACTATCACTCCTTTTCCTCTCTATTTTCTCCTGTTTCTCCCAGTCTTGTTCCAAAAAGATGCAAATCAGCTCCCCGGGGTGTAATACTACAGAAGTACCACCCAGTTGACCTGCATACTTTCAGGATAATCATTCAACTGATTACTAATCCCCCTAATGGCCTTGGCATTGCATCCATTGCTTTCTGTCATAGTCACAGGGTAAGATGCAAGCTTTACTAAGTAATAAGTAACCAGTCCAGTCACCACTGACAGGACCACCTGTGTATCAGAGTAGAACTGGGTTTTAATGGCTGATTCTTCAGATGTAGATCACTTGACCTTTCTTCCGACATGGACTTAAATCTCTAACCTTTCAGTTAGCAGCCACATGCGTCAACCATTTGCACCACCAGGGGACTCCTGTTGCTGTCAGGTGCCATTGGGTTGGTTCCAACCTGGCACAACAGAAAGAAACACTGCCCCAACCTGCGCCACCCTCACAATTGTTCCTTTACTGGAGCCCATTGTTGCAGCTATGGTGTCAATCCATCTTGTTCAGGGGACTCCTCAACCTTGGTAAATCCCCCTCTGATTCTAGGTTATGAGACCTATTCTATTTTTGTCTAGAAAGAAGTGTCCATTGTTTGTGGGGACTTGTACTGGGGACATAGAGGCATTTTCTCTACTAGGAACTCAAGCACTGTGTTCTCTGATATCGTTTGGAACAGCCAAGGTCACGTTCTTCTTTCTTCTGACCACACCAATGATCTTTATGCATTCCCTGTCTTCTAAAAGATGGAAAACAAATGATTGGTACTTAATGAATATCTATAGGGTCGCTATGAGTCAGAATCACCTCCATGGTGGTAGGAGTGGGATGGATATTTAAGGTACTCTGGTGGCATGTGGTTGAAGCTCTTGGCTGCTCACCGTAATCCTATGGGTACAGTCCTACTCTATCTTATAAGGTCACGTTGGATCAGAATCCATTCAATGGCAATGGCTTTGAATGAGCCCTGGTGGCACAATGGTTAGGCACTCAGGTGCTAGCCAAAAGGCTGGCAGTTTGAGCCTGCCCAGTGGCACAGAGGGAGACAGGGCTAGCGATCTGCTACTCTAATGATCATAGTTAAGCAAACCCTCTGAGGCAGTTCTGCCCTGTCACATGGTGTCACTATGAGTGGCAATCAATTAGACAGCACCTAACCACACAACAAGAATGCAGAGCTGTTTGTAATAGCTCTACAGGGTTATTTTCTCAAAGCGTTTGTTTCTAAACAAACAAACAAAGTCTAACTTAATCTGAAACTGTTGGATGATGTACTGGGCTGCTAACCCTAAGGCTAGCAGTTCAAAACTTCTAGTCGCACCAAGGAAGAAAGATGAGGCTTTTCACTCCCATCAAAGTTTACAGTCACGGAACCAATTGGGACAATTATACTCTGACCTATAGGACTGCTATGAGTGGGAATCAACTCAGGGGCAGAGAATTTGGTTCCCTCCACCCCATGAGGTATAAACAGGTGCAGACTGAAGACAGCAACTAACATTCGCTGAAGAGCTCAACTTAATGTTTCATTCCTCCTGTCCTCTGTTTCCTTCCACCCCTGCCAGCTTGTTACTGAATATTTGGTGACAAGGCTAGTCTAAATTCAGAAAGTAGGCTTGGTGCCCATATATGATTCTAATCGAAATTTAAGTCAGCTCTTCCTCCAGTAGAGTGTATTTCAGGAAATTAAAAGTCAGAGGCTAAAGATAGTAGATCTAGCCCAAACCAATGCTACTGTATATAATAAAGGGAAAGGAATTAGCTAAGAGAGTTGGGCTTTCTTCCTCTGCTCCACCTAAGCCCTCCTGAGTTGCTAGCCAATGGTATTCTCTAGAAACAAAAGGGGCCGTGTATTCCAGCCTCCACAGTGGAGGTCGAAACAAGGAAGTGTGCTGAGACTGGCAAGTCTTGTAGTGCTTTGTGTTTAGCAAAGAGACTAGAAGTACATCTTTCAGAGTCCTTGTAAGACATCCTCCCTATGGGAGCTCTTTCCTGATTCCTCCCAAGTTGGGCTGGTTCTCATAATTCCCTGGGGACATCTCTGTATCAAAGCTACTACATTTTGAAATGACCCTTTTCTATGGTGGTCTGTCCATGCCAGACCTTGAATTCATCCTGATATGCCCAGTGCCTAGTGCCATGCCTGGCATGGAGCAGGGTTCCGCAAATATTTACCATACACTTAATGGAGCAATTTCTCAAGCCTTTTAAGTTCATAATGTCCACTGTTCATTTTGTTCAACTTCTCCTTTCCCTTAATTTTAAAAGGCCATATGAAATTTAATACATTATTTCAGATTCATGAACACTTTACTCATTACATTAGTCTTGTTAAAGGAGTCCATTATTCTAGAAATCTTGTTAGAAGAGCACTCTTTACTGCTGTAGAAAGTTTTTTTTTCCCCAGTCCATTGCTGGAAGTTGAGAGGCTAGGGGATCATCCAGACTTTCTGTTTCCTTAGGATTCCAGCGTGTTAGTCAGGAAGGAAAAGTTTTAACATCGTTTGGCCAGGCTCCTCAGTTTGAGCCCAAACACACAAACCTAGGGAAGAAAAAGTTCAAAGTTGCATAGTAAGTGACAGCCAGGACGAGAACCCCAGCCCAGTGAGACTAAGACTCTTCCCAAGACTCCCCTTGTGGCAGTTACATAATCCCTTGTCATCTTGTGAAGGGTTGGAGTCTAGCCTATCAATCAGGTCACAGCTTGATGACCTCATTTGGAGGCGCAATGGAGATAAATAGCTCACTGGAGGCCAGATACATACAGACTCTCTGCTTGTCTTCCTGCTGACAAGCCACATGGAGACCCCTGATGGAGCCAGGGCCCTGGAGCTGGAGGAGCCACATGGAAACTCACGCCAACACTGAGATGCTTCACCACCACTGGCTCCACAACACTTTCCACCCACTGGCCTGCGATCTTCCTGCATGCATCATTGAATGTGTTGCGTGAGTCTAAAGAGCAAATTATAGATTGGTATCGGACATATGGGCTAATATCAGACTTATGGACTTGATCTGGACTGGGCTGGGGTGTTTTCTTAATACACAATTACTCTTTAGTATAAAGTTCGCTGTTACACACAGGGATGTCTATGAATTTGTTTCTCTAGTCAACTCACACACCCCGACTCCATGACACCCGCTCATTGGGCTTTTGGTCTCTCCATCCTCTTCAGGCTGTACATTGCTGCTTAGGCCGGTGGGGTGGGGTCTTCCAGAGCACAGAGCCACAGTAGCAGTCTACACCAGCTTTTTAGGAATGTAGGTCTTGAAGGCAAAGAAGAGGGACTTCCTGCTTGACATCAACTGTGCCAGCAGCCACCAGGCCACTCTATGAGGTCCACTATTATGACTTCTCAAGCATCCTGCCATCAACCTTGTGAAGGAAGACTTACCCTTATTTTTTCCATCGTCTGGGCCAGGAATCCGAGGCTCACGTACGCCAAGTGGGGGCAGTTCTTTGTCAGAGGCAGACAAGATGCACGTTGGCTGTTGTTAGGATGGAGGTAATTGGTGGGAGGGGACTCTGCTGGCTTGGAAAAGGAGGAGGTAAGTTGTGCTCCAGGAAATGCTACTTCTGACAGGCAGACTGGGAAGTCACAGCCATGTGAGTCTCTAACCGGGCTCTCCCGGGCCTTTGGCACACTGTGATGGCCAGTGTACCAGGCAGGGATCCTTCTAAGAAGCAGATCAGGTATGTATCAGTGTTAAGCACTCCCCATCTAAATGAAAGACGCAGACTCCAGCCATCTTGTTGCTATGGAAGGTGGAGGTGCCTGGTACGAGCGTGGTGTGAGACATTGTTGTCTAGGGTTTCTATGGGTCCTTCCCTTCCCTCTACGCATGCACCAACCTCTTTGGGGATTTTGCTTTCCTTTCCCCTCCACCATCTGCCATTGATTTAGTTCGTCTCTCTTGATAGGCTTGAGTAGGATGGTGTGCTTTGTTCCCATCGAGAGACAAGCAGTGTCCAAGGACTCAGCGCATGGGCTGCTGCTACAAGTGGTTTTTCCAGCCTCTCCTCTTTCATTCTTCTTCCGCTTTCTCATTTTCCAGTGCTGGCAGGCGTGGGGGCACTAGGGCATCTCGAAGGTTGGCAGAAGAAGGATCCTGCTAGGTTTTCCCTCTCTCAACAAGCTCTGCTAACTCACTGCCTTTGAGGCCTTTCTGACTCACAGAGACCTTGGAACTGCTGGTGGTTTTGAACTGCCGACCTTGTGGTTAGCAGCCCAACGCATCACCACGACGCCACCAGGGCTCCTTACAAGCTCTGTGGCACATGTTTCAGTTATTTTTTAATAATAATGATGAGAAGGAGGAAACTGGGACTTGCATTGTTTATAGAATTCCCAGATACATGTTAGAACCCTGGAACTGTGCTTAACAGGGCGGAGGGCTGTGAGCTCTGGGGAAGGCAGACAAAAACGTAATACTGTCCAGAGGATGCAATAATGCGCTGCTGTTCAGAGGATGGGGAGCATGTGGTCTGTCTTTGAATGCATCCTTGAATGTGTTGCGCGAGTCTAAAGAGCAAATTATAGATTGGTATCGGACATATGGGCTAATATCAGACTTATGGACTTGATCTGGGCTGGGCTGGGATGTTTTCTTAATACACAATTACTCTTTAGTATAAAGTTCGCTGTTATACACAGGAATGTCTATGAATTTGTTTCTCTAGTCAACTCACACCCCCCAACTCCATGACACCTCGGTCATCCAGGTCTCAAGCTCCTTAGCTGCACGTGGTCTCCCTGTCCTTCCCTCAGCTCCCTCAGCAGGAGATGGACAGGCTAGGAACTTAGGGCGGGAACATAGGTAGAAGCGGCCACAGTGTATTGTGGTTGGCACCAGGTAGTGGGTGGGCAACTGTTAGCTCCCTGTTTTCTTCTCTGTCGTCTTCTTCACCCAGCCTTGGGAACAGAGCCTGACCTTCACCTAGTGCCGCTGCAAAAGGCTGTACCGCCTGCGTATTGTGCACCTCAGGGCACCATGCCCGCAGACAGCACTGGATCCCCTGGTGTTCTGGAATGA
>NW_022111373.1:73429847-73435969 GCF_000313985.2 Echinops telfairi | reverse complement strand
AAAAAAAAAAAAAAGACATGGCTAACAGAAAGCAGTTGAAATTCCAGCAGCCAGGATCATAAATCTGCTCACCTCTGCTATTCAATGTCAACATTCACCTCTGGATTAATTGCAGCAATTCTCAAATTTAGGAGGATGCATGACCACAATGAAAACCAGACAATCAAACTCGCTGCCTTCGCGTCATACAGACTCATAGCGACACTTTAGGACGCGGTAGGACTGTCCCTATGGGTTTCCAGGGGTAGCAAGGCCCATCTTTTTCCTGAGGAGGGGCTGGTGGTCTGCAACTGTTGATCTTATGGTTAGCAGCCCACTGCATAACCACTATGCCACCAGGGCTCCTTGACCACGGAGGGGAAGTTTATTAACAATGCATATTCTGTGGCCCTTCTCTCAAAGCTCCTGAAATCCAGGAATCAGGGACTTCAAAACCATCTTGGAAACGCCTGTGCCTCCCTCCATTCTGAGGCAGGGTGTCTAAGGAGCATGCATTCAGAAACATCCAGAGAACTCACCTGGGAAGTGAGAGGTTGTCCTTGTTTGTCAGCTAGAGGAAGACCGCTGAAGACGCGGGCATCGTCGCTTAGCTCTGTGAGTTGGTGATGAGCACGCTCAGGACTGAGTGGGGAAAACAACAGCCAGACTTTCCCTGCCAAACACTCTGGTTCCCAGCACACTTTACCGTCTTTTCACACAGCTCCTTGTGAAAAGAGAACGCAGCCGCTAGCCCAGGGTTCACGCCAAACACAGACATTAATAGTCAGATGTAAGGCTGACTCAGTCCTAAAACTAAAATTTATGTTAACATTCCAATATTCTCTCAATATTATTCTCAATAATATTCTCTGTCTACCAGCACAATCTTTAGGGTGAAAGAGCTTGGCCAAGTGAGGCCAAAACAACCCATTTGAAAAATAGTCATATGAGAACTCCCTTGCATGCCTGTTCCCTCGCAGTGGATCAGAGAAAGTGTGATCTAGTGGTCTGTTCCTCCAGTGACTCAGGGGGTGCTCTCTCCACAGAGGCGTCTAACTTCCAGCTCAGCCCCATTCTTTGCAGCCAAGCAGAGCTAATCATACTGGTCTGTCTTGCAGGGATGCTGGGCCAAACACTAAGTTCCCTAAGTAGTATGATTTAGCCTGGGGTGGCACTAGCAGGGACTGGCTACTTCAAGCTTCCAGTAGAAGCAAGGCTACTCTGGATGCAGCCAGGACAAGACTTGGCTCTCTCACATTAGCTATGTTATGTAGGAACAGCAACTAAAAACCAAACCAGACTCACTGCCACTGAGTTCATTCTGACTCACAGCGGCCCTGCAAGACTGAGCAGAACGTCCCTATGGGTTTCCCAGACTGTAAATCTGTACAGGAGCAGACAGCCTCATCTTTCTCCCAAGGAAGTGGTGGCTGGGTTGGAATGGCCAGCCTTGTAGTTAGCTGCCAAATGCTTCACCCAACCCAACGTGCCACCAGGAGTCTTGGAGCTAGTTAGGTCCCAAATGCCATGCAAGTCGAGGACAGTTGTAAAGTTCTTTGTTTTGGTTTTGAAAAGAAAAATGTTCATTCACTCATCATTACACAAATACTGTGTGGATCCATCCTTGTGGGCAAAATAATTAAACAATATGTAAGTAATAGACCTCCTTCGTCCCTCACCCCCACTCCAGGGACAATTACGTGATTATTTGTGTGCCTTTTTCCGATCCTTAACGTGTGGGTTTACATACATGCTTATTTAGTACACACCAAGACAAATCCAAAGGAGCTGTACTGGTGTGGTGGCTACTGCACTGGGCTGCCATCCACATGGTCAGCAGTTCGAAACCACCAGCCACTTCGAGGGAGAAAGACTGGGCTTTTCTACTCCTGTGAACAATTCAAGTCTCAGAAACCCACGGGAGCCGCTATGAGTCAGCATTGACTGGAAACCAAACCAAACTCATGGCCATCAGTTCGATGCTGACTCATAGTGGCCCTACAGAACAGGTAGAATTGTCCCCGGGAGTTTCCAAGACTGTCACTCTGCAGGAGTAGAAAGCCCTGTCTTTCCCCAGGGTGTGTTGGAACGGTTGACCTTGCAGTTAGCAGCTCAACACAGACACGATGCCACGAGGGCCCTTATGTACACACAGACACGCGTACACATATTTTCATACACACGTACAGTGGTGGGATTCGGTCGTTTCGCACCAGTTCAGCAGCACAGATACCTACTCTTTTGTTGCGTACAGCAAACTGGTTGCTAAAACGGCACTCATACTCAGGGTGCTCCCTAAGGTGGGCGGCTGCCCAATGTGGAAATCACAAATGTACATTTCTTACTCTTTTTTCATGCTCATCTGTGCCACAACATATCCTCAGCGCCTGTAATAATGGTCATTCTATCCATAGTATAAAAAAAATTAGATGGAATGATGCTTGTAATAAAAGCGAAGAATATTGTAAGTGAGGATGCCAGTCAAGAAGAAATATGGAAACATCTTTAAAAAAGGGTTTTAGTGGGGTTTTTTTTCAGGGATTATTTAATATTTTTTTATTGAGATTTAAAAACTCTTATAATCTAGTTTTGTGTACCTCTTTTATTGCTCTTATTTAAGTATTAACTGCATGAAATAATAAACTACTTTGGGGTACAGTGAACCCTCGTTTATCGCGGTTAATCGGTTCTAGACCCTACCGTGATAAATGAAATTCCGCGAAGTAGGATTCCTTATTTGTAAATCAAATATTTTCGTAGTTAGAGCATAGAGGACATGAAAAAACACCCTGTAGTCACCATTACACTCGTATTACCCAATTTATTAAACAAAAAAGGGAAAATACAGTAAAACATTTTGGACGTTACAATTATCATTTATTATTTATTATATTATTTATGGCATTACGACTTGTCACGATGCGCTTTGCTTCCTTGTTGAAAGTGAAAGTAGCCGTAGCACGGATGTTTTTTTCCTCTTTACGGATGGAGCGAACGGAAGACTCATTCAAGTCAAAATGGCCCGTGCAACCTCCACGATTTTCTTGCCATCTTTGATCATATCCAAAAGTTTTACCTTTTCCTGGATGGTGAGCATCTTCCTCTGGCGCTTATTTTTATTGTCAGAAGGCTTAGAAGAAGCAGCTCGTTTAGGAGCCATCATAGGGCTTAGATAAAATTTCTTAAAAATCGCAAGCAATTACAGTACACTGTACAAAAGCAAAATGCATCTGATACGTAGCTCCGATACGTAGCGATGCAGACAGAAGCGTGTACAGTATAAGCCAATCAGTGGCAGTAATGACAGAGCATGCGCTGTTACGCAAAAACCGCGATAGAGTGAAGCCGCGGAAGTCGAAGCGCGAAGTGGCGAGGGTTCACTGTATACCAGTTTTTATACTTAAAATGCTCATTCGGTTAGCGAACCAGTTGTTAAATTATTTGGATGCCCCCACTGCAAACATACATACATTGTTTACAACGTGAATGGGACTATACTTTCCCTGAAGTGGGGTAGACTTGACTGCACCCAGCTGCAAATGGAGAGACACGGGAGGTTCAGAATCAAGGCCAGGGATGCCCTTCTGAAAAGCAGCCATTGCAAGCCCCTGGGAGCACAGTTCTACCCTGAGACGTGTGAAGTGACCAAGGATTTGGAGTTCGCGCAAGGCCAACTGGTTTGTTTCTTTTTCAAATTACTTTACCCTTTGTTCTGGGCCTTACTGTTTGATATTTTTTTTTGCTTGCAGAAGACGTTTCAGGTAGGTTCTCTCCTCCAGCATTTCTTCAAGATGCAGCGGTCTCTTCAGCCGTCTGCTGTTTCTACTCTACCTATGCATTCTACAGCGGAGCGCGCCAATGGTTTCTGAAGGTACTTCTGGGCTCCACAGGTAGAGAGAGCTGGTGGCTGCTAATGCCAGACCCCCCGTTGGCTGAGATGAGTCTTCAGAGCCTGTGCAGCGGCGGCGTGGCACCATCACCAGCTGATAATTGGCAGCAGCAGGGTTTTCTGCTGGAAGCGACCCATTTCCATCAGTGCAGTGGGCACTTGCACAAGATGTTGTCTTCTAGCACATGGGGTGGTGGGGACTCAGGGAGCCGGTGATGAGAGAAAGGGAGGCAAAGGGCAAGTAATATCTGGGAAGAATTACCAGACGGCTTTCACACCTTTATAAAATATGAACAACTGTATTGATCTGAAGGGGAAAAAAGCAACCGAAACCCACCCCCCCACCAAGCCTCACTCTTTCAGCCTTTTCTAAATTGAGATGGTAGCACAGCTACGCATTAAAAGATGTTATCAGTCCCAAAGAGCAAGTAGGGCCTTACACCAACTACTGTCTGCTAAAATGTACCTGACTGCGGTGGAAATGTTGCAGCAGATTGGTGTAGCCGGGAATAATGAACCGCTGCACCCCATTGAAATGTAATTACACAGCCCTCTTGTTCTTAAACCCAGAAGGTGAAAGAAAGATGAACAGGGAAAGTAAAAGCGCTGACCCTTCAAACTTTAATTTACGTTATGCATTTGCTCGCCCTTCTGATAGGTTTTAGAAAGGTCATAATTTAGGGTATTTTGCAGTTGATAAATGATCTGTATGTTTGTGTTCACACGCACCGATTGATTTGTTATAGCCAAAATATTGTTTCTATAACAACCCAAGGGCCCTTCACCAGACAAACGGCAAAACCGGCATCGAGGAGGAGGGGAAGGGTAATCCGGGCCTGTCCGGAGGGGCTGGCCTTTGCTCAGAGGCTCCAAGGTGATGGAGTGCAGGGCGCGGGTGCGGACGCAGGGGCGAGCTTGTGGGAGGAGGAGGTGGTGGTCCGAGCAGATGGAGGCTCGGCTGGGCTCCTTGGCAGGTCCCTGGTCCTGGACTCTTCCAACCCTCTCAGCCCTGCGTGGGTGGCTCCCACCGAAGCTGACGCTAGTCTTGTCAAGACTTTCCAGGTGGGCTCCCTTTGGTGCAGAGTAAGCCAGCGGGGTTGTTAGGGCAATTTTCCCGCCTTTCCAGCCTTGGAAGAGGCTCCGGCTTCCGGGCCCAGTTGATGCATTATGCATCAGGGCTGCCTGCAACTGACAGCCCCTCAGCCAACGTCGACTTGAAAAGCAATGGTGCTAATCAAAGCCGACACATTTGAATGTCCAGACACACACACAGAGAAATTTACTAATCAAAAAGTGTATTTCCTAGGGCTGTCTCCAGAGAAATCCGCGGGAAGAAATTGGAATAATTTATTAGCTTACAAGTTTTCGTTGACAGTTAGCCCAAAGCTATTTATCTCTGTAATAGAGAACGTCTCCAATGTGGCAAAATTGACCAAATCAAACAGCTTTGATCAGAAAATGAATCTGGCAAGCCTGCCTGTCGGAGGGTCCCAGGAGGAAGGGTGGGGGGTGGGGGGGTGTTGAAACAAACAAAAAGATTTAACAAGTGGTCAGTAGGAGAAAGAGAGCAAGAGAGAGGGGTTTGGGGAGGAGAAAAGAGTGAGGGGGGAGGAGGCAGGAGAAGAATTTTGCAAAGCCTGGGCCCCAGCTCTGGAGCGAATTGTTGAAGAAATAAGTGATGTGGCACATCATAACATTGAACGTGGTGCTTGTGCGTGATCTGAGCCCAAACTGAGATGTGATTTTTATGGTAACAGAGGATGACAAACTGCAGAGGGAAGGGGCGTGATGCTGGTGGTGGCAGCGAGGGCATCAGCACAGGGAAATCTAGAGAAATAACTCTATACTGCCTTACCCCGAGCCAGCATTAACCCTTTTCTAGAAGACACAGTGATGCTGACTTACCCTGTGAACATGAAGCGCTTGCATGAGGAATGCTATAACCAGGTGTGAGACCGAAGGTGAGGCCCACCAATCTCCAAGGGTAGGGAGAGTCTAGTGGAAGAGACCCTGGGGTTGGGGTTGGGGGTGAGGAATACACTGCTTTCTACCTTAATCTCTTCCTCTAAAAGTCTACAGACTCCTTAGTTAACAATGCTTAGTTGCTAATCCAAAGATTGATGGTTTGGACTCACCCAAAGGCATCTTGGAAGAAAGATCTGTCGATCTACTTCTGAAAGGTCACAGCCATGAACTTAGAGCAGTTAGTTCTACTCGGTAACACAAAGGGGTCACCATGAGTTGGAATTGCTTA
>NW_022111373.1:73413137-73428346 GCF_000313985.2 Echinops telfairi | reverse complement strand
GGCCCTCAAGGCTTGAAGGACTACCAGTGTCTCACAACAGTCTCAGGGGAGTGAGTTGCACTGAGCCACTTGTACTGTTTTATAATTTAATTAACTGTTTATTTCTTATGTTACATATCTATCTATCTGTATAAATATATATAAAATTATTAGCATTCTGGTTTTGTTTCTCTAGAGAACCCTAACACAGACACATAAAATATAATGAAGGAAACATAGTAGAAGATAAAATAGATGACTGGGACCTACTAACAAAAAGACACTATGTCCATTGAAAGACTTCATCTAAAGACTGACAAGTTAACCCATGGCGTGGAAAAATTTTTGACAATGATGTAACAGACAATGGACTAATCTCTAAATTCTATAGCAAACGGAAACACCTCAATAAGAGAAAGACAAATATCCCAGCTTGGAAGTGGGAAAGAACAGTCACAGATAGCTCACCAAAAATGATGTACCACTAGCTAACAAACATATGAAGAAGTGCTTATCATCACTAGATGCAAATCAAAACAATTATGAGATACACCTTACACTGACAATCACAGTCAAATTCAAAACCAGAAAACAAATGCTGGAGCGTTTGGAACCCTCAAACACTGCACGTGGGGCTGTAAATATGTCGAATCGATGTGCATTGTGGTGCTACCTCACACAACTGCTAATAGAAATTCCACACGACCCAGCAATTCCTCTAAAGAAGTAGGAATCCTAACACAAACACCTATATACATACTCCTCTTCATCACAGCACCGTTCACAATACAAGAAGATGGAAACAACACAATGTCCATCAGAAGAACAGATAAAGAGATTGTGCTCCATGCGCACAATGGAATATTGTACATAGCTAATAAACAGTGATGAAACCAAGAATACCTCGTGGCATGGATGGACTTGTGGAACATTATGCTGAGTGAAATTAACTAATCGCAAAAGGACAAACATTGTATATGACCACTATTATAAAGAAAAATCCAAGACAAAGACTTTCATAACAAAATGAACAGACTTGGGAGTTCACCAAACAGGAGGGGTGGGGGTGGGGTCGACGGGAAGATTAAGCAATAGATTAGAGAGTTGACAAGTATGAACTTGGGTGAAGTGGAAGATAGTAATCTACAAGAAGGAAAAGAGACATCAAAGGGGGGTTGATCAGTAGTTTAACTCTTGGGGCAGGTCCTTGTTATCAATCTTCCTCTGGGGCTACGGTTTCTTGACACAGGGACCCTAGTCCAACATGATGGGCTCCCAGCTCTTCTTTCTCCATGGTAGCTTTGTGGTCATAGGTGCCTCTCATATCTGCTCACTTGTTTAATCCTTTTTATGTCTCAAAAGAGATTGACTCACAATCCAGTCTAATCCTGGAGATTGTCTCCTCCCTCATTAGTCTAACTGTCTGTAATTTGACACATTAACAACATACCGCCCCCCACCCCAATAGCTATGGGGTCAATAGACTCATAGTAACCCTGCAAAGGGTTTCTGAGCCTGTGAATCTTTATAGGAGCAGATAGCCTCATTTTTTCCTGGTGGGTTTGAACCTCTGACCTTGTAGTAACCAGTAAACACTTACTTAATAGCGGCGCCATAGAGGGGGGGATAATTACATCAGGTCACATATGGAGGATGATTACATATTCATAGCTCCGCCAACTTGACTCATACTTTTTTTAGGTGGGGGGGGGGCCACAATTCAATTAAAAACCATCTGTATTGTTATTACTTCCAAATCAGGAATTTGGGTGTAATAAGAAGAGATAATATGGCTGAAAGCACTTTTGTGTACCTGTACTAGAGACGAGATCAGGCGCGTTCAGGGTGGTATGGCCGTAGACTGTATACCTGTACTAGAGATTATTACTACCGTTTCACTGTGGGGGAGGGGACACTCTGAGAAAGCTCCTACACGAGATTACACACTCCCAGAACTGGTTGACAAGCCACGATTTCCCTGGGAGGTGTTTCCCCCAGTAGCAGCATGCCTCTGTTTCTCTCTTCCTCCACGGCATGGAGTCACAACCTCACAAGGTCTGGCCACTACCTGACCCTTCAGCAACAGTCTCTTTCTGGCCGCATGCCCTTCCTCAGACATGTGTAGGCGGAAGGAATGATCGACTTTAAATCCTTTCGGGCTCCTAATTCAGGCTTAAGTCCCTATGTCTGATCCATATGCCTGTGTATTCTTGGAGCTAAAACCCCTGGCTAATTGAGTGCTAGAGGTGGATCAGCAATTTTGCTTGATCAACCAAGCCCACCTTAATCTATGCTGTAAAGGACTTGGTGGACAGCATCTGAAAATGGAAATATCTCTACGCCATTCAAACAAAGACTACCCACTTGCTTTTGTTTCGAGGGATCTGGAGGGGAATGACATTTTAGCCAGTCTTGGGTTTGTATCTGTAGTGGCAAATAAGGCAGCAGCCTTGCTTTTATTGGGCTAAAATTTGCAGACAGTGTGTCTGTACTGTGCAAGATAATGGGCTAGCGAGAATGTTTGGATCAGGTTCTCCTGTGAATGCATGAAAATTGGCTCTCATTCACAAGGATTGCATTCTAATAGTTACCCAGACACGGTGACAGTCACACACAGTGTCTCATAGCAGCTTCCCTTAGAGCTGCTTGGAGGCAACGATGCCTCTAACCCATGTTTTATGCTCTGCCTGGGACCGGGACCAGTATTCTGCCTTCTGCTGCCTCTGTGAACCCCTTTGCTCCAGTCTCTGAGCATCCTTGCATCCTGTCTTATCTGCTCTGCAGTAGGTGAGTGGACTTCGCTTGGTAAAACAGACCAACTGAGAAGTTTTATCCAATAGTGTGTCTGTGTAAAGTGTTAGGGACATGCCAATAAGCTCCTTTTAAGAGTCAGGCCCCAAATGGGTTTTTATACACACACACACACACACACACACACATATGAAACATTTATCAGTAGGTGCTGCTACTAGTATAGATCATTTTGATCAAGGATTCTAAAGAGACATCCTGATGAAAAGGGGGCAAAATAAGGAGCAGAATTTCAATTTTCATGGAATCCAGACTTTCTGGGTGAGTTTCCAGAAGTGTTGCTCTGAGGTAATATTTTGTATGAAAATCTTAAACCCAAAATAACCCTGAAGCCTTCTCGCTCTCTCTCTTTTTAAAAATCACTTTATTGGGAGCTCATACAGCAATTATCACAGTCTATACATCCATCCATTGTGTCAAGCACATTTGTACATATGTTACCATCATTTTTAAAACATTTTCTTTCTGCTTGAGCCCTTGGTATCAGCTCATTCCCTCCCTCCTCCACCCTCCTTCCCTCATGAACCCTCGATAATTTATAAATTTTCTTTTTTTCATGTCTTACACTGACCTATGACTCCCTTCACCCATTTTTCTGTTGTCCATCCCCCTGGGAGGGGGTTGGTTATATTTAGATCATTGTTATCAATTCCTCCTTTCTCCCCCTAGCTTCCCCTCCTGGTATTGCTACTCTCATTATTGGTCCTGAGGGGTTTATCTGACCTGGATTCCCTGTGTTTCCAGGTCTTATCTGTACCCTTATACATGCTCTGGTCTAACTGGATTTGTAAGGTAGAATTGGGATCATGATAGTGGGTGTGGGTGAGGAGGAAGCATTAAAGAACTAGAGAAAAGTTGTATGTCTCATTGGTGCTATACTGTACTGTGACTGGCTCATCTCTTCCTTGTGACCCTTCTGTAAGAAGATGTCCAATTGTCTACAGATGGGCTTTGGGTCTCTGCCTTCCCCCTCATTCACATCGATATGATTTTTTCTTCTGGGTCTTTGATGCCTGATGCCTGATCCCATCAACATCTCATGATCACACAGGCTGGTGTGCTTCTTCCACGTGGGCTTTGTTGCTTCTCCACTAGATGGCCACTTATTTATCTTCAAGCCTTTAAGACCCCAGAACTATATCTTTTGATAGCCGGGCACCATCAGCTTCCTTCACCACATTTGCTTATGCACTCGCTTTGTCTTCATCCTGAAGTCTTCTTAAAACCAAACAAAAATCGAGCTTAATTGTAAAGAATGTCTGCTGTGGGCATTGTGCTTTCGGCAGAACTTTTCACATGGAATCAAATTGATAACAGCAAATCAAGAGGATAGTTAGAAATATTAGTGGACGGTGATTTTGAAGTGGATACTAAAACACCCTGCCCTTGAGTCAATTAGACTCATAAGGCCCCTGTAGCGCCGAGTAGAACTGTGCGTTTGGTCTTCTGAGCCTTCAGATTTTTATAGGAGCAGTCTCTTCCTTCTCTGGTGAATTCGAGCCACTGACTTTGTAAAATGCAGAAATTATTGGATGGGTGTGTTTGTTGTTTTTAGGTGCTATTGGGTCAGTTCCAACTCATAGCAACCCTTTGCACAACAGAAGGACACACTGCCCAGTGCCATCCTCACAGCTGGTCTTATGTCTGAGCCCATGGTTACAGCCACAGTGTCAGTCCTGCTCGGTGAGGTTCTTCCCTTTTCCACTGCCCTTTACAACAGTTACAACTGCATGTTGACAGGGAGCCGCCAGAGGCTCCGGCTGCATTCAGACAAGGGATATCATTGCTGATGTCAGATGGATGTGCTAAGGTGACCAGATGTCCCGCTCTTGGCGGGACAGTCCCAATTTTTAACAATTTGTCCTGTGTCCCCTGGTGTTTTAAAAAAGTCCTGATTTTTGGAAAGAATGCACGACAAGCTAGAGTATACAGTTTTCGGCTGCCATGTGGCTATTTCACCAGGATATGAGTCTTATCAATGGTGTCCCGCTTTACCCATGTTAAAATCTGGTCACCTTAATGTTGGCTCAAAGCAGAGAATACCAGAAAGATGTTTACTTGTGTTTTGACTTTGTAAAAACTTTGGACTGTGCGGTATGTTTGGTGGTATATATTTCAACAATTAAAAAGAATCTTCAAAATGTCTCAGCCAGATTCCAGCTTCCTCCTCCTTGAATAGGACCCTACAGAGTTCCAAGGATGTTAGCTTACAGCAAACAGGAGCCCTGGTGGTGTCGTGATACACTGGGCTGCAATCTGAAAGAGCAACAGTTCCAGCCAACCAACTACTCCAAGGAAGAAAGACAGGGCTTTCTACTCCCATAAACAGTCAGTCTCAGAATCTCCCAGAGGCAGTCCTGCCCTGCCCTCTAGGGTCACTGTGAGTCGGCATCGACTGCATGGCAGTGAGACCACCTTGACTTGTTCTCAAATAAACAAGCGCCACTGGCTTTTCAAATGTGGAAACTATTTCAAAGGTTCCAAGAATGAGTCTTAAAACTATTGCCGTTTTTATCCTCCTGTAACTAATAAAATGGCTAGTGTTAAAGGCTCAGAATGAAGACTTCAAGGATTCACAAGGAAAAAGACTTCAGCCCTGTTCCTAATGTAGGTCTAAACTCTTGGCCATGTGATTTTGTCACATCTTAATCCAAGCAGGAACAAAGACTCTTAGTACCAAACCCTCCAACCATGCAGGCATTTCCGTAGTGGAACAGGAGATTCTGGAAACCACGTTTTTCTTAAAAACTGCCCTAAAGCAGAAGCTGCTTCTGATTGAACGAACGGAGCTCAAGAAATGGAAGGAGGAGGAGGGAAGGAAGGTTTGGTGGGGAGAGAATCAGGCAATGATTTGAAAAGCTGTTTCCTTCAGAAACACTATGGGGTTTTTTTGTTAATGATTAAAGAGTTTTTTCCATTAAATCCACTCCTTCCAGAATTAGATTGAGATAGAAAATTGTGGCATTTTGCTTCGTGTAAGATTAAGATAGAAGCTGGAAATGCCATTCTCAGAATTCTGATATCCCCACAAACCATGGCTATCTTTTTTGGCAAAGTATGATGAACACACACACACACACACACACACACACACACACACACACACCCCACTATGATTTCAACTGTATTTACGTGCTCAAATTTCTTTCAACTTTAAAACCATTAAATTAATTAAAATGTTTAAGTGGCCTACATTAAAATCAAAACCAAGCCAAACTCATTGCTGCCTAGTTGCTTCCTATACAAAGTGACCCTACAGGGAAAAGTAGAATGGTCCTACAGAGTTTCCAAGGATATTAGCTTAAAGCATGCTTATCTGACAAGTAAGAAATCGGTCTCTATGGGGACAAGCCTGATGCGAACACTCATTGCACAGGTGAGCGTAGAGGAACACGAAGAAGACACTGCAAGATGGTTTATTTCTACATTTTTAAGGGGGTTAATAGGCTCCCCACAAAGTGACAAGAATGTTTCTGGTAGGCATAGACCGTATTTGGAGATTCAATATAAACAACTCATATACACACACCCCACTATGATTTCATATATGAACTGGGGGATGCTTATTAGAGAAATTAATATTGTAGTTCAGTTTATCCCGAGCCATTTCCTGAATAAAATAAGCCTACCTCCCAAAGCATTGCATTAGGGAAATCTGCTGCTCCGGGCAGCACATTTGACCTCTGCTGGCTTCCCTGTTGGCATGAAGCAGGGGTCAAACACACCTTCACCCTCCTTCCTTTTCCCTATTCTGACACCAACCATTCTGCCCACAGCACCCCACTTCCATGCTGGGATGAGTAATTTGTTGGAATGGTCATGTAGACTCCCAGACAGTACTCACCACTACAGAGGCTTCTTAGGGAAGCTAGCAGGTTAATGAACAGCAAGGATACAGTCACAGATCCACAGCAATACCTCTCCTCGGCCAGCCAGCCAGGCTCTCTCAGGTCCTCGGCCTCTGCCTCCACGGAACATGAAGCCCTCCTTCACTCTGCCTCACGGTTCCATAGAGTGAGTGCGGCCCCTCCTTTCGGCCTTATGGTGTCCTTGCCTCGGGCCCTGGTCTCAGCCTGGCTCCTTTACTCTGTCCCACAGTCTCTGTGCCACAGTCCGTGGTATCTCTGAGCTTAGCTTCCCGGACGTCAGACTGAGCTCTGACAGTGCTCTTCCTCCGACGATCCTGGGTTTCTCCCTGTGCCTGAGATGGCTCTGATCCACACAGGAGTGGCTGAGGCCTGAAACAATGGGCTCAGACATAGCAGCAATTCTGAAGTCGGGGCAGGATGGGCAGTGTTTCATTTTGTTGTACAAGGAGTCATTGTGAATCAGAGCTGACTTGATGCTGCCTAACAATGACAACAACAGCAACAGCAATGCCCTGTAAAGTCTGTGCTTCAAAGAAGCCCCAAGGGGTTGGCGAGAAGGTTGATTGGCACTTTAGTGTTTTTGTCCTTGGGCATGACTATGTATGGGATCAATCCACAAACCTTTTTGAGATCTAAAATAATCGATCTCTATAACTGATGCTCTCACGGCTCAAGACTGAGACGGGTTTCCCTCCTACTTGACAGACCAAGAAGCCAAAGCTCAGGAGGCAGTCACAGCCCCAGCTTAGAGAATCATGATTGGAACCGGGTCTCTCTGGTCCCCAGGCCACTAGGCCAGCTGTTCTCAAGGACCAGGTCAAAGGCCGTGGTTCGCTCTCTCCTTTGCCAGGGTCATAAACCCGGGTCCTGTATCTATCTCATCATGGTGTGCCCTTGTTACAGTCAGACTGGGCTAGTTATGTTTAAGACAAAATCTCAAAGACTTCATATAATGAAGGTTTACCTCTTACTTGTCCAAACCTCTTACTTGTATCCAAACTAGGTTGGCTGGGAGGCTCTGCTTCTCTAGTTATTGGAGGATTTGCACTGATAGAGGCCCTCCCTTCTTGCTCAGTCAACATGATGCTTCAGCCTTCGTCACAGCAAGGGAAGTGACTACAGAGATTGTATAGTGGTTTTTCAGTGCTCTGCTCTTAAGTGACATAAATCCATTTAGATTTTAAGTCACCTGGCCACGTCTAACTTGAAGGACCCGGGGAAGCGAAATCTCCTGTCCGGAAGAAGCTGAGAACCAGAAATATGAGTGAGTTCCCTTGATGTCTAACACAGTGCTCGTGGTCACAAGGAGGAAGGAGCACTGGGGTGAAAGGTGTGGACCTTCATCTGAATACTAACTCTGCCACTTGATAAGCTCTCTGACTTTACGAGATGACCCGTGGGCTTCTCGTAACTCCACTGGCCCTCCACGTCCTTCTCTGTAAATGAGGTTTTGGGATAGCTGACCACTTTTCTGATTCTGCACCACAACAAGTCTATTACCTTGGTTAAAGCTCAGAGCCCACGTGCTTGGGAGCAGGTCACTGGGGCCATGCCCAGCCGAGTGCACTGAACAGGGAAGCTCATGCCGGGACCTGTGGAAATGGACTCATTTGTGCACACAATGGGGAAGCTGGTTAGAGTCGGTCAGTTGAGAGTTTTGAGAGAGTCCGCAAAAGCATGATGAATGTGTCAAGGATGGCACGGCAAGAAATACTTTGTTAACTCGCTCTGACAAAGGCATTTCGTTTTAACGGCTTGTGACAGCAGCTTACCGTTTCCGCACGAATGTGCCTCATGTACAGGTGTTTCCTACTTTATATAGTAGATGTGTCCCTTTAAAAAAAATGTGGTGTACAAACCAAATGTTTAAAAAGAGACAAAGAACCGCTGCTTGAGTTTGTGAGGAGCCTCACCCCAGCAATTCCACGACAAAAGTCTTTGGACAAAGGGTAAAGAGATCATCCCTAGTTTCATCTGGTTTCTGTCAGATGGTCCTGGTTGGCACGCCAAGGCTCTGTCACGTTGTATACAGTGGAATGGACGAGATCCAGCCGTCCATCTGAAGTCGACTTTCATTTTTATTTAATAATAATAAAGAGATCTTACATTTGTATAGCATTTTCTTCATCTTTAAAGGCTTATACATAGAAAGAACACACATCTATACCTTTTCTCAGTCCTTTGGGCTATCTTTGACGAAATTAGTCATATTAAATTTTGCAGAGCATGGTCTTTGTTAGGTGCCATCAAATCAGTGCCAATTCATAGCGACCCTACGTGCACCGAAGGAAGCCCTGCTTGGTCCTGCACCATCTTCACCATTGTTGTGATGCCCATTGTTGCAGCCACTGTGTCAATCCATCTCCTGGAGGGTCATCCTCTTTCTCGGTGTAAGAAATAGTGTTCTGATGATGGCTCTTTGTAATCAGTACCTTTGAAATTGGACATGTGATTTTGCTTCTCGGAAGCCAGATTGTGAAATGAGAGAGATGCCTTTTCAGGACTGCTGTAAGAGAGTGATGTGATCTATATGTTAATATGTCTAATTCATGACCTGTTATGGAGGAGATGTTGACTAAGAGGGGACATTCTGCTCATTTGTCTGTGACTCAGGAAGGGGTGGTGTTTTTGTTCCCATTTTGTAGATGATACAGCTGGTGTTCAGAGAGATAAAGTGACATGCTAAACTCACAGAGGACCGTAGCCCCAAGTTGCCACCCAGCATTCTCTAGAATACCATCTCAATGCCTCTGATAGGCAAGCAATGATGTACTAAATGTACTAAAGATACTTAGACAGAATGTTCTGTAGCACGATTTAGGGCTGCCCTGCCTTGCCTACCATGTGTGATTTCATGTGACTGTCTTTCCCCATCATGCCCTGAGAACTGGACCAGGTCTGTACTCCCGTGACATCCTCCTCAGCACCTCATTGGTTCAATGGTTGATTTTCAAGTTCTTACAAATATGCCCAGCCAAGTTGGATACAATAATAACTTTAATGATCAAGAACTTAGTTTTGAGGAAGTTTGTCATCCAAGATGATCAATTATAAGAGACATAATCGTTTGTTAAAATGTTTGGCCCTTTGGTTCAGAGCTCAATTACTAACAGCAAGGTTTGTGGTTCAAATCCACCCAATGACACTTCAGGACAAAGACTTGGTAATCTGCTCCTATAAAGATTACAGCCTTGAAAACCCTGCGAGGCAGTGTACGCTGTCATTTGTCGTTACGATGAGTCAGCGTTGACTTGACCCTATCTAACACAATAATAACTGACTTTAAAATTACGATAAACCAAAAAACCAACTCATTTCCGCCCAGTGGATTCTGACTCAGAAACCGTACAGGACAGGGTAGACTGCCCTTGTGGGTTTTGAGACTGTAACTCTTTATGGAATAGAAGGCCTCATCTTTCTCCCGGTGAGCAGCTGGTGGTTTCAAACTGCCTACCTTGTGGTTATCAGCCCCACATGTAAACACTACACCATCTGGGCTCCCAGATTATGATAAGAAAATAAAACCCATAAAAATATTGAGTTGATTGAATATTTGCATTGTTGGAGACAGAACCCTTTCCCCTGTCCTTTCTTACCTGACTTGTGTGCGTCCATTAGCAAATGCAAAGGGGCCCTAATAGGTGGCAGGTGCAGTTTTCAGCACAAGGTTATGATGATGAAACAGGTGTATTCCCTGAGTTCACGCAATTTGTTGGGAGACAAGATTAAAACAAGCAATTACACTGAGTATTTGTGATTCTCCGTTGTCATAAATTCTAGGAAATAGAAGGAGAAACTAAGAGAGAGCCTAATTGGGGGACTTAATGTAGATCTGGGGATTGCAGAGAGCTGCAATGAAGAAATTATATTTACACCCCGACCTAAGGGACATGAGTAGGATAGTAGGCGGCGAAAGCACACGCTATGCAGAAGGATCAGTACTGGGGCGACCACAAGAGCCTGGACTGAGAAAACCGCTGGAAACGTCCACTGGTAATCAGAACGTGGAATGTATGACGTATGAATCTAGGACAATTTGAAGTCATCAAAATGAACTCTTCTCATCCTCTCTGATCATTCCCTCGCCCTCCAAATCTCAGCCAAGCAATATGTTGTTGTTGTTGTTGTTGTTGTTAGGTGATTCTGTGCATCACAGAACACAGCGCTGTTGGGTCCTGCACCCTCCTTATGCTTGTTCCTTTGCTTGAACCCATTGTTGCTGTCGCCGTGTCAATGCAGCTCACTGGGGGCCTTCCTTGTTCGCACTGCCCCTCTACTTGACCAAGCATGATGTCCTTCTCCAGGGACTGGTGCCTCCTGACAACACGGCCACAGGAGCTGAGATGAAGTCTCGCCCTCACTGCCTCTACGGAGCACCGTGGCTGTCCTTCTCATACAGACGTCTTTGTCCTTTGGCAGTCCATGGGACTGCCAATATTTTTCACCAGTGCCCCAATTCAAATGCACCCATGGTTCTTCAGACTTCCTTGTTTAAAACCCAACTTCCACATGCATATGAGGCGATCAAAAATACCATGGTCAGGGCCACTTTAGTCCTCAAAGTAACGTCTTTGTTTTTCAATACTCCAGCTTGTGCACCAGATTCACTCAATGCAATGCGTGGTTGGGTCTCTTGACTGCTACTCCCACGGGTATTGATAGTGAATCCAAGCAAGACAAAGTCCTTGACAACTGAAATCAATCTAGACACCGGAGACATGAGTCACTATTGTCACATTTCTCTTCTTCACACTCTACATCAGATTCATCACCAGCCCGGTAAACCCCACACATATTATCTTTGTCTCTCCAGTTCACTGCCACTCTCCAAGTCCAAACCACTGCCATCACCCACTTGCACCACTGAAATAGCAGCAAACTGGTTCCCTCACTTTCACCTGTGCCCATTTTAAGTTGAGCCCATTCTTCACAGAGCCGTGAGATCTGTTCAAATAAAAACCTAATTATATGGATGCTTTGCTTAAATGCTTCCAACTGCAACTTGATATAGCCTATAAGAATTGTCCCCTCCCCCAACTTCACCCTACTCTTACCTCCTTCTTGCTCACTGAGCCCCTCCAACCTCCCCCACCCCCAACAGTTTTACTGGCATATAATTCACATATCATACAATTCAATAGCCCAATCACATCAAAAGGAGTTGTACAATCATCACCACAATCCATTTTAGAACATTTTCTTCAGCCTTGTACTCATCTTTATTAACTCCTCATTTCCCCTCCCCCTCCCCTGCCACACCCACAGGGGACCATTCATCCACTTCCTGTCGCTATAGATTCACCTGAAAAACACCCGGAAACAAACCAGCTAAAAGAACAACAAAGTAAAACCGATTCCAATCTCCAAAGAAAGGAAAGCAGAAAATCTTACAAATTCTAAAGTATTAAAAACAAAAACAAATTTAAATCATAAGGGAGATCAAAGGATACAGTGGTAAATTTTAAACCTAACTGCACCGGCAACAACCCACTTCCCAATGCTTTCTGCATGTAAGCAAAGCTACTCACATCCCTGTCTGACCTTAGTTGTTGTTGCTAGGCACTGTCAAGTCTGTTCCCCTCACACTGACCCTCCGTAGATAGACTGAAACACTGCCCAGTCCTGCACCATCCTCACAATTGTATGTTGGCTTCCTTGTCCCAGTCCTTGTGTCGTCCTCTTTTCCAGGGACTGGCCTCTCCTTATAACATGTCCAAAGTCACGTGCATGTGAAAGTTGGGCGTTAGATCAGGCAGACAAGAATAATTGATGTGCTAGAGGAAACTATTGAAAGTACCGTAGAAAGCCAGGAGGACAAATCGGTCTGCTCGGAAGAAGTAGTCAGAGTGCTCTTTAGAAGCGAGGACGATGGGGTTTTGGCGTACGTACGTTGGACATGTTGTCAGGAGAGACCAGTCCCTGGAGAAGGACTCTCCTGGGCACAGCAGAGGAGCAGTGAAAACAGAAAGGGCTTCAATGAGCTAGGTGGGTGTAGTGGCCACAACAATGGATTTAAGCATAGGAACGATGGTGAGGGTGGCGCAGGACCAGACAGGGTTCTGTTGTGTTGTGCACCAGGTCACCATCAATCAGAACCGACTTGATGGCACCTGACAACACAGATGGATGTGCTGAGATTTACAAGTGGATGATCAGAGGACATAAAAAGAGTTCAAGTTTGGACATGTGCACGTTAAGATGCCCCAAGAGGCACAAGAAGAGAAAGTCATGGAGTACAGATGTGTGGAGTGTAGACACAGTTGAAAGTCCGTGGCACAAAGGGAATAGTAAAGTGTTGGGAAAGTGAGGGTGTAGAGAGCTAAGAGGAGTGCCCATTGAAAAGGCCCGGCCTATGAGCAGGTGACGAGAGCAAAGGGGACTGAGTTAGTTATCCAGTGTTGCTATAACAGAAATATCACCAGTGGATGACTGAAATAAGCAGAACTGTATTTTCTCACTATTTTAGAGGCTTGGAGTTTGGATTCAGGGCACCAGCTCTAAGGGAAGACTTTATCTATTGGATCTAGAGCAGTGGTTCTCAACCTTCCTAATGCCGCAAGCCTTTAATACAGTTCCTCATGTTGTGGTGAGCCCCCAACCAGAACATTATTTTCATTGCTACTTCATAACTGTAATTTTGTTACTGTTATAATTTGGGTGACCCCTGTGAAAGGGTTGTTCGACCCTCAAAGGGATCGCGACCCACAGGTTGAGAACCGCTGCTCTAGAGGAAGGCCTTTGTCTCTTTTCCTGGGTCAATGTCATGTGACTTGGCATCTATATCCACCTCCTTCTTTGCCCCTCCACCATCCCGGCCTCTTTGCTTGTTTAATCCTTTCACATTTAAAAGACATTGAAGTAAGACATACTCTATCCCGATCCTGTCTCATTAACATAAAAAGACAGTCCATTTCCAAGTGGGATTATCCTGCCAGACGTGTTGCTGTGACATGTTGGTTCCAACTCGCCATGACTCTATCTGTTCAACACAAGGAAACCCTGCCCTGCCCCGCGCCATCCTCACAGCCATCGCTCCTCTGGAGCCCACTGTTGCCACCATTGTGTCTGTCAGTCCATCTTACTGTGGATCTCTCTTTCTCTCGGATCCTGCGCCTCTCCAGGGACTGGGGCCTTCTGCTAACACGTCCCAAGTACTGTATATGAGGCAAAGTCTTTCCCGCCTTGCCTCTAAGGAGCACTCTGGCTTTACTTCTTCCAAGACAAATGTATTCTTTATTCTGGCAGACAGTGGTATATTCAGTGTTCTTTGCCAGCACTATAATTTGAAGAAATGCCTTCCCTTTTTCGTCTTCCTTATTCATTGTCCAGCGTTCGCCGGCATATGAGGTCATTGATAGATCACGACATCTTGGCTACTGACCACTTTAAAGAATTCACTGGCAGAGGATGTGCCCATTGCAAACTACAGTTCGGGTTCTGGACTGTTCCTTCCATGGGCATCGATGATGGAGTTTCGGGGCTCCTACTGGTGCTGTTGCAGGAAGGCACTGTTCTTACAGGCAATGTCTTTATTTGGGCTGCCACTCTGCTGGATCGCTTGGTTGTCATCTTTATGGCCCAGAATTTGGACGTCTAGCCTCCTGCTCTGTGAGGGACTACATGTCTGTTCTTTGAAGTCACCCTCTGGTGGTATTTCTGTTATCACTGCAGCACTGTGGGAACTAGGATTCCCAGACCTAGAGGACGAGTGGTCAGGTCTTGTCTTTCCTACAATTTTTAAAATTCTTGTTCATCCAGAGAAACTTCCCAAGGCTGAAAAACCTGCCTTCTCCCCACTCCCACCGCCACCCCGTTCCTCAGGTCCTGGCCCCCACTGGATTGTGAAGATTTATTTTTTAGCCCAGATAATTTTCATATTAATGAGCCGTCTCCAATGCTAGAGTGTTCCCTCTTCCCACCACATGGGTCGGATTTCCTGTGGTGGAGACCTGAGCAGGGGCAGGCGGAGGGAAGAGGGAGGAAGAATCCCTGGGCAGGAGGCACTCACTCTTCAAGGCATGAGATTTGATTACCATTCTTTTAACATGCATGACAGCCAACGTTACTATTCGCCGCCGGATTATCTGGCCCCTTTCAAATTCATCCACGGTGTGAGGCCCTTTGACCTGTAGAGGTAGGGAATGCCAAAGGCCGACTTCATGCCACTTACTGCTGCTGCCTCCTCCCAGCAAGGAAGGCCTTTCCGGAAACATCAGATGCCAGAACAAAGAACCGCTGCTTTCTCAGGGTAACTATGACAGTTCATTAACGCGCCGGTGTGTTCTATAAAGCATCCAGCGCACAGCGATGCTTCAGCCTTCCACGCACACCTCCAGCTAATCTCTGCCCCTCAGATGTCCTTCTCGTGTGATTGCCATCCTTGGGTCATTGTTTCAAACAAGACATTCAAAACCAAAACACCAGTCAATATACTTATGACCTTACACATTTGAAGTTTTTTCATCCTTTCCCATACTTACCAGGAAACCAAAAACACCCATTCCCATGTGTGTGTGAGCTCTATACAAGTCTGTTGTTTGAGGTAAGACC
>NW_022111373.1:73401680-73412693 GCF_000313985.2 Echinops telfairi | reverse complement strand
CCCCCTTCTCCCAGGTGGGCCCGGACTTGTTAGGGTTGCTCAACTACACCTGGCACAGGCAGGCGCTTTTGCCCTCTCATCAGACCCTTTCAAAGGCCTCTCCTTTTGTAAGGCAGCTCTTCTTGTGCTGAAACCACGTCTTCCACTCTCGCTCTATAGAGCACTTGTCACACTGCATGCTCTACGCTGCACAATATGGCCACAGAATGAGCTGACAACAGAACCTCGTTCTTCTATGGGGCCACTAATGAGGAGTCGTCTGATTTTTGGAAGGCTTCTCGCACACTGAACTACGGAGAAGGATAAAGGGCAAGGCTGAAGGAAAAGTCAATAGGACCTCACAATGTGAAGACTTAACCTATCTCCATCAACTCATTAGGTTTTTGAATTGTATCACCAGCCAGAACCTTCTCTGCTTGTCTAGGGCTAAGTGCCTTGTGGGAACTTGGCAAAAAAAAAAACGACAACTCTTTTTTCCCCCTCCTGGCTGAATTAAGAATGTACCAGTCACAATACCTGTTAAAGACAGTTATACATTTTGCAAATAGTCAAAAGACCGTAAAATCAGTGTGGTTACATGAAGCCAGCATAGTTACATCATGAAAATATAATGAAAAGAAGTAATTTTGTTGTAATCATTTTTTTCTTTTAAATTACAAAGATCGTATCTGCGGTCGATGCTGCTTCTGCGATTTTGACTAGTGTCTGTTCAGGGCCTAATTCTGTGTTTTAGCTTGCAAAATTAATGTCTAAGTGCTACCATAAGGAAAATAACGTTTTATTTTTAGACTGCTTTGCTTCCGAAGACTGGAATCCATGCATCCACCTGGCCATTCTCACAACACTTCTCAAATACCACATTTTGGACATTTATTCCTCTGATATTTGTTGAGGGTCTTCTGGTTCCGGTACTGTTCTAAATACTTTAATGTATTAGTTAATTTTATCCTTAGAATATGTTGATGAGGCCGTAATGCTAGGTAGACAGATGCAGGGAAAAGGGGAAGAGGAACAAGAGAGGGAACCCCAGCCTGGAAGGCAGTGGAGGCACATAGCCTCCATCAGCATCTTCCCAGCACAAAGGGAGGTGGAGGGCAGAGGAGACATCCTTTGATCAATTGTTTTCAAAAAGGATGGACTTCCCCAATGATAAGAGGAGGAGACCGGGAAAGGCACGGGCAGTATAAAAAACCGTGTTTCCATCCAGTAGGCTCTCTCAGACTAACCGAGGCACCTGTCGGCCCAATTGGGTGAGATATAAACTTTTCGTAAATTCATGCATTCTTTTCTAACCATCTTCCTGTCTCTTGTCTGAATAATTTCTTGGGAACACAACAAGCACTGAGAAAGGATGGCCCTGCCCCTCCAGGGACAGTTCTATGAGCACTGCTAGTAGTTAGGTGGGAGTCCCTGACTGGTGTAAATGATTAATGCACATGGCTGGTAACTGAAAAACTAGAGATTAATATCTATCGAGACTGCAGCGGTTCTCAACCTGTGGGTCGCAACCCCTTTGGGGGTCGAACGACCCTTTCGCAGGGGTCGCCCTATTCACAACAGTAGCAAAATTACAGTTATGAAGTAGCAACAAAAATAATTATATGGTGTGGGGGGGTCACCACAACATGAGGAACTGTATTAAAGGGTTACAGCACTAGGAAGGTTGAGAACCACTGGTCCAGAGCCTTGTAAGAAATGCCTGGTGATTTCTTTGGGGGGAAATCAGCCATGGAAAACTCCGTGGAACACAGTTGAGCCCTGACACACCTGGAGTCACCAGGAGTCAGATTTGACTTGACAGTAACTCATTTAATAGCTGAAGACGTTGAGGCTCAGATAAGGAAATTGCCCAAGGTCATGGTGTGAATCTGTATCCAGAGCCCAAACGGATGTGGACAAAGACCTACCACTGCCTCCTCCGTGGTGGATCTGTGCTGTGGTTGGAGACTATACAGAAAAGGAACAGCGACACATGGGGGAAAATTAAATTACAAGACCAAAGCGGTTGATATTTGCAGAGTTTGTCTTCCTAGCAGGTAATTCTTCTCTTGGAAAGAACACACCCTCCTTCCTCACAAGCACCTACTGTGGTTCTTGAAGACTTGGGTGTATTTTTGCATGGTCTAGCACTTCACCGCTTACCCTGGTCATAGGTGTCTGAGACCGCAATTGGCACCTTAAGCAAGTCTATATTGAGTGCCTATTGGTGCTGGGCACTGGATTAGGTGCTGAAGGTATATAGAAGGCATACTCTACGTTTTCAGGAAGTTGAAAATCTATCACACCTGACAAGTCAGATCAATGAAAGCCCTTTCAATTATTATAAGCAGGGACTCTAGACGAAGACACCCGGCATCAGATTTATTGACTGTTGGTAGCTCTGCAAAGGAAGCTGGTCTGAAGGCAAACAGCCCTGCTCCCAGGTGTAAAGATGCTGAGGCTGGGTTGGAGAAGGAATTTGAGAGATTCTTGACCACTCTGCTTCATCCTTGTCCCTCTTGAAGTTTGGTTTGTAAGAGCCATGTTTACATATTTTATAAGCCAATCAATGTTTGCTTCTCCCTACAGTAGTTCAAGATGGATTTCTGTCTGTAGCATTACTACAACTTTCCTGTGCATTTTTTGTTTTTGTTTCTTTCCCATTAGGAATCTAACCCTAGCAGGAGGGCAATGGTCATGCGGTTTGTGGCAATTATGCCTTAATATTCAAACGCTCGCTGGACTAGTTCCAAGGGCTGCACTTTTGTTTTCATTTAAAACTCTTAAATCGCACAACCCTGTCTCCGAAAACCCTGCTAGAATTGCATTTCAATAAAACTCGGCCGATTTGGACCAAATATCTTGTGAATCATTTGGCCTAGCTTGAAATTTTTCTCTGTGTTACCTCTTTAGAAAGGACTTCTAAGGCTCACAAGCTTACAAAGGGAATAAACAGTGAAACAAAACACCGACAAGGATAAGCACCGGGAAAGGGCGAATGGAAACCATGAGATGCTACTTCATGTCTACAATTGTTGTTATTATTGGCTATCGTCAAGTCAAGAACTACTCATCAAGGCCCCAGGTGACAGAGGAGAGAGAGTTTTCTTGGCTGTAATGTTTATGCGCTCAGAGAGCCGGGTCTTTCTCTTGCAGAGCTGCTGGGTGGATTTGAACCACAAACTTGCAGTGACCATCATATCCACTAGAATGGCAAAAACAAAGGAGAAAACAATACGTGTTGACAAGGATGTGGCCAATCGGAATCTTCTTATGGGGGTGGTGGAAATCTGAAATGATACAGCCACTGGGGAAGCTAATCAAGCCTTTCCTGGAAATGTTAAATATGAACACACATGAACCGGAAACCCTACGCTGAAGGGTAACTCAAGAAATAAAGAGGAAATAAAAGCATATGTTCATATAAAAACCTGTATATGAAAAAAAGAGAAAAACCCCTGTATATGAATATTCATATCAGAATCATTCAGTCAAAAGATAGAAACAGCCCACATGTCCATCAACAGATGAAAGGATAAATGAAACGTGGTATGTCTATATCATGAAATACTGTTAGCACATAAAAAGAAATGAAGTTCTGTTTCATACTACAGCATGGATGAACCTTGAGGATGCTGCATGTATACATCCAGTTGCAAAAACTCATCTGTTGTATGATTCCATTTATATGAAATATTCAGAGTAGACTATGGTTAGAGAAAGAAGATTAGTGGTTGTCTAGGGCAGGGGTGACCTAGCGGGAGGTTGGGGGAAATGAAGAGTGACCGCTAATAGGTACAGTTTCTTTTTGGGGTGAAAACATGTTCTAAAGTTGGTTGTGGTGATGATTGCATTACTCTCCTAATATGCAAATATGTATTTTAAATGGATGCATTTCATGGTATAGAAATGATATCTCAATAAATCTAGTCTATTATAAAAGACCTTCCATGTCATAGAGTCAATGTGATCATTACAAAGGATCTTATCTCATGTTATCTACTCATGGGAATCAAGTCATGGGACTAGATGCTATGGAATATCGTTTTTGCAGCACCCCCCCAAAAAGCTATCGCTTTGCTGTGGTTTGCTTTGCAAATTCATTCAAGTCTTCTCCCTGATTAATAAAAATTAGTAAAACCCTGTGGCCAACCAGACCCAGACCCACTGCCATCCAGTTGGTTCTGACTCATCGGGCCCTGTAAGGAGAGATCAGAAGTGCCCCAGGGGGTTCGGAAATGGCATCAGCAGGAAGCTGCATCTTTCTCGTGGGGTGAGGCCAGCAGCCCAGCCTTTCCCAATACGCTATGGTGGTTGGCAAACATTTAGTAGCTAAACGGTCAAAGATTCGCCCCGAGGAAAGGAGTACCAGTATCTACAGAGCTTACCGGGGCACTCAAGGTAATAGCTTGCGCTCACGGACAGACATCCGCATGCGCACTCGGTCTGTTGCTCAAAGAGTTGGGGCGATGCTGTCTGGCCCCAGAAGAAGGCCAGTTTCCGGGGCATTTTCCTTTAATGCTAAAAATAACCTTTTCTCTGCGTGGTGCAGTTTCTCTGAGGGGCTTCATCAAACTTAGAGACAGATGGCATCGCTCTCTTTTGCTAATTCGTGATCCTAGCAGCATCTTTATTGGGCCTCTAACTTTTAAGTTGTTTGATGGAGTTGACTAATTTTCTTTCTAAACTCACATGGCCTCATTTATCTATTTCCCTTGGATCGCTCTCTCTCATATTCAGATTGAGTTACTCAATCACTTTTTACTATCATCCACTCCCCACTTGATTAAATCCTAAATTTTATCATCAGAGTATTTTAGGGAGATAATATGTTATAAAATTTAAAGTAATTTTAAATTAACATCATAATATGTTCATAATTACATTTTCCACAAAGTTCTTTAAACTTAGGATATCCTCATCAAAAGCAGACTTTGAACTCAAACACTTATCATACTACTTTCCTCAAAATACAGTATGGTAGATTTGTTTCAGGCTATAAATTAAGGTATGTAGCTGTTTTCTTTATATTAAGTTAGAAAAATAGCTGATACATTTTTAATACTTTCCAAATATCCACCAAATCCCATTACACAAGCATAGAATGAGGACACTCATAATCTCCGCATTCATTTTTGTACTCAATATATGCTTTTGGAAGACAAGGTTGTACAACTAAAGTATTTAATTACCTTAATTTAATATCACATGACTAATGTGTAGGTGATAGGCTGAAATCACTTATATCGTGTCCTACACAGCGATGATATTGCATTTGAATGATGGTACCGGTGGAGAATGCTGAATACACCATGGACTACCGCCAGAATGAACAGATTCGTCTAGAAGCAATACAGCCAGTTGATCCTTAGTAGAAAGATGGCAGACATTGTCTCAGGTACTTTGCACATGCTACCAGGAGAAACCAGGCCCCGGAGAAGGGCATCTGCTGGGTAAAGTAGAGAGTGTCACTGGAAAGGGGAGATGGATTGACATCGTGACTGCAATGCTGGGCTCTGACTAACAATGGTGAGGGGGGTACAGGACCAACCAGTGTTCTGTTCTGAAGTAGGTCGGGTCATTATGAGTCAGAACCTCCTCAATGGCACCTAACAGCAACAACAACAACAACAGTACAGATCTCTAAGTGTGAAAACACAGCCTTTTTTTTAACTAGACAAAGAAGACCTAGACAACAGGTTCTCCTAACACTACCTTTTTGATAGCAAACATCACTTTGTCTGTGCAGCCTGCATGGAGACCTCTGTGTATCTGAAGACCTTTATGTGGCCTGTGGGGTGGGAAAAGGGACAAATCCTGAGAGTCTTCGACTCATTAGCTTAGATCTTTTGACAGCCTCGAAGGTGAAGTCAACAAGAAAACATTAAGTCGGTCAAAATATTGCTTAGTATGTCTGCAAACCAGTTCATCAGTGAAATGTGCTAAAATCACCACCCCAGTTCAGTCTTCATTTTTATCCCAGTAGAATCAAAGCAACCTCATTCCCATGACTTCAGATAAGGACCGGGCTTGTCCTCCTTGCTCGGGATGGAACAAACCCAAAGAGCTTGATCTTCTTGTTGAATATGGGAGAGGATCCTTACATGCCCTGGCAGAAATGGCATCAGGAAACTGGCACGTGACTCCATCTCAGCCAGCCTGGGGATGCCGTGGGGGACCTCAGGCCCGCTAAGGGGCATATATTGATCCAGAGGAGTGAGTTGTCCAGAGGAGATGAAGCATTTCTGATTATTAACATTTCTGCTTGATGAGTCTTTTCCAAACACTCTTTGTATCCTTGTTCCACGGGAATTCCACAGCCTATCTGTCTGTCTGTCAGTCTGTCTGTCTACCATCTCCTTGAACAATCCCACTTGTTGACACTTGGCTTTCACCAGAAACCCCATTGACTGTATTTGTATTTTCAGTTATTTCTGAGTGAAAGGTGGCATTGCTGCCATCTCATAAAGCCACCCAGCCTAGCAAAGCTAAGTCTGTCGCAGAAAAGCACCACGTGTAGCCCTCTTTTGAAAAGAAAGCCCTTGGCAACCAAGGGCCGAGTGAGCCAGTTCAATCAGACAGGAGTCAAGGTCACTGAGACATAAATTAAGCATTCATCCTTGAGTAGCAGCCAAGCAGCCAAAGCCCCCATAATCCCAATTAATCCCATTTTGTACAAATGCCCTTGGGCCAAGGGCAGAGGGGGAGAGAATTTGCACACGGTGGTTCTGCATGAGCTCTTTACCTTGACAAGGGGTGGGTCTGTCATCAAGAAGGGCACCTAAGCAAGGGTCCCTGTTCTTCTGAGGGAGCAAGCAGACCCCTCCCCGCCCTGTTTCATGGCCTGTCAGCAAGAATTCCTTTCAAGGACATCCTACTCTGTTCAGAGGGTTTGAAGCTGGCATTCCTTTGAAGACAGGCACGACACAGTTTCATCCTCCTTGGCTTGCCCGACTGCGTTGCCTTCCTGCCACCTAGGCGTGCAGTCACCCGGAGTGAGTGAATGCTCTTCCGTCCCTCTGCAAATCATTTTTGCCAATTGCTACGCTGTGCTGGGGGAAAACTCGACTGGCTTCCCAGGGATAGAAAATTCCCTTCCAGTGAGCAACAATTCTTTCCACAGACACGATCAGTCCAAATAGGGCCCGTGCTTATCCCTCTTGCTCCTGGTGGGAAGGAAACTCAGCAACCATGCTCTCTCAACAATCATGCTCTCCCTTGGCTGCAGATTTCCTGCGCTCAGGCCCCCAGGTCTCACGTTATCAGAAGTCAGCTCAGGTACCAGCTGACTGGCAAGAGCTTTGTGGAGGAGAATCCAAGCGCCCTCTCCTCACTGGGCACGGCAGGAGGCCCTATAAGGCTCATAGGGAGTGTGTCCAGGTAAGGCATTTTTGACACCAGGCGCAGCTGAGCCATTCGTAACTCGGACCTCACTCAGTGAGGGTGGGAGCGAAGTAGATCATGACCTTTTGCAAGAATCGTATTAAGAAGACACCTGCGTGCATCTCACTACTGAGGAAGAAGGTGAAACGCTGCCACTTTTCCCTCCAAATCAAATTTAGGAGCAGGGAGATGTGGTCCAGTGAATTATTTGAAAATACCCTGAGCTGCTAAAAGGGCAAACAAATCTGTCTTGGAAGAAACACAGCCAGCATGCTCCTTGGAGGCGAGGATGGTAGGCCTCGTCTCACATACTTGAGACATGTTGTCAGGAGAGAGTGGGTCCCTGGAAAAGACATCATGCGTGGCGAAGTAAAGGGGCAGCAAAAAAAAAAGGAAGGCTCTCGACCCGAAGGAGCAACTGTGAGGATGGCGCAGCAGCGGGCAGTGCTTTGCTCGGGTCAATGGCATCTAACAGCAAAAAGGCTTTGGTGTAACACTTAAAGGCAACCCACCAGGGTGTCCAACAGATAGCGATGTCTTCTTTGAGAGACAAATTAGACTAACTTGATTTGAGAGGATTAGACTTGCAAGGGCAGAGCTAAGAAAATGATTCTAAGTTCCTATTTAAGAGGGAAAATGTTGTTTTTCACAAACCTGGTTTTTCCAAGGTCTCCAGTTGTTAAGAAATGATAAGGTGAGGGGAGAGGACACCGCTACAGGGGTATGCCAGTTAAAACGGCAATGCTGTGCTGCTGTGCACAGTTTTCAGTGACTTGGCATAGTGGTTACACATTGGACTGCTAACCTGCAGGTCCACAGTTCAAAGCCACACGCTGCTCTGGGGGAAAAGACAAGACTTTCCACTCCTGCAAAGAATTCCAGTCTTGGAAACCCCTGGGGGCGGTTCTACCCTGTCCTGTAGTGTTGCTATGAGTTGGGATTGACTGGACAGCAGGGAGCGGGAGAAAGGAAGAGTCCCTCAGAAGTTGACAGCCTGGCTTTTCCTCCCGTTGAAGCTGGACTGAAACCTGTTCACCACGAGTGACATGGTTGCTCTTTGAAATTCTGGTGGCATAATTTCCAGCATTATAGCAATATGCTAAACAACAGTGTACGAGAGAACTGACAGACAAGTGGGCATCTATTGCATTTCTGGGCCTCTATCCCAAACAAGTAAAAACTTATATCCACACCAAAACCTCTACACAATTTTCATATCCGCTCTGTTTATACGAGCTGAAAACGGCAAACCACAGTGCTTGCCACAGTGGAATGGCTAAGGAGACCAGCACGTGCACACGTAGAGCATTTTTCAGCAATATTGTTAGTGTGACCGGGATGGATCTCCTGGGCATTGTGCCAAGGGAACAGTGAAGCAGGGTCCTGTGCTGTCTGACTCCGTTCATGCCACATTCTCACAATGACGCCCTTAGAGAAAGGAAGGGCAGCTTGTGGTTGTAAGGAGTGGCGGGGGAAAGGGCGCTGGTAAATGAAAAGAAACGCAAAAAATGCCTCTCATGCCCGTTCCCAGACCACACTAACATTGCTTTCTTTAAAAGTCTATCTATATGTGCAATCGAGTTTGAAACGAGTAACCAAAAGTCGTAGTACAACTATTCACGCTGATTACATATCATGTCCAGTTAAAAGGTTGGATTTGGGGTATGATTTATTAGCTTCATTAAAAAACCAGTTATCATCAAGTTGACTCTGAGGCATGAAGACCCCGTCAGGGTCAGCAGACAGTCCCCCTGTTCCGGAGCACTTTCAATGACCGACTGTTCCCAGGTAGGTTGTGGGGCCGTTTCTTCCGCGGTGTCTGTGGACGGACTTACACCATCAACCTCTCCCTTAGGAGCCCAGCACATCAACTGTCTGCACCTCCCCGAGAGGCCATCGGGTTCACCGAGTCCGCCACACCTCACTGCGCTGCCCTGCGCCAGCCTCGCAAGCCTTCTCACGCCTGAGCCCATTGTTGCAGCCACGGCGTCCACCCATCTCCTTGAGCGCCTTCCTCTCCTCCACGGCCCCTCGACTTTACCAAACAGGATGTCCTTCTCCAAGAACTGGTCTCTCCTGACAACATGTCCAAACCATGTAAGCCGGAGAGTCCCCAGCCTGTCCTCCATGGAGCACTCTGGCCATATTTCTTCCAAGACAGGTCAGTTTGTCCTTTGGCAGCCCAGAGTGCTTTCAGGATTCTTCTCCAGCACCACAATGCAAGTGCATGGAATCGTCTTTATTCAGCGTCCAACTTTCACATGCATCGCAGGCACTGGAAAATACCATGGCTTGGGCCAGGCTCACCTCAGTCCTCCAAGTAACATCCTGCTCTTCAATACTCTACAGAGGTCTTGGGCAGCAGATTGACCTAATGCAACACATCTTTTGATCTCTTAACTGCTGAGTCCATGAGTATGGATGGTGGATCTAAGAAAGACGAAAGCCTTGACGACTTCAACCTTTTCTCCATTTAACATCCATTTTAAATCTCCATTTACCTATTGGTCCAGTTGTGAGGATTTTCGGTTGTCTTTACGTTGAGTTGTAATCCACACTGAAGGCTGCGAACCATGATCGTCATCAGCAAGTGCTTCAAGTCCTCCTCACTGTCAGCAAGCAAGGTGTGTCATCTGCACACTGCAGGTTGTTAAGAAGCCTTTCTCCAACCCTGCTACTAGATTCTTCTTCATATAAGCCAGTGTCTCTGATGATTTGCTCAGCACACAGATTGAATAAGTATGGGGAGAGGATACAACTCTGATGCCCACCTTTCCTGATTAAAACCATGCAGTATACCCTGGGTAGCCATCAACTCAGGCAGCTCTTTCTTTGAGATCAAGGGCGCTTTCAGAATATTCTTCTGTTAGAATGAAGATTATTCTCTTCTAGCTGGGAAGAACTAAATGTATAGATCAAAAATAGGCAAATTAATGTTTGGAAAATATATTAAAACTGTACATTTTCTTTAAATGCAAATACGTCCAATGATTCCCTGTGTGGATAGGAAGCAGATACTGCTTTAATCATCGAAACAGCTAACTTTCACTTACTAATCTATTTTTAGATGAAAAAGCATCACTTTTCATGAGAAAAATCAGGAATTTTGCCATTAAACATATTGTATGAGGTGAGGTTGTCTTTACATTCTAGTTTTTTCCCTCTCCCTTCTCAGGACAAAAGGATGGAAGGCAGCTAGTGGTAATCAGACCTAGGCTGGGCTTGGCTACCATGAATTAATTGTGTTCCATATGCCTTACATCCTGCTAGTCCGGCCATGTTTTCATGATGATGCCGAGGAGCAAGTGGGAACAGGAAAAACAAACAAATAAACACAAGGCCTCTCAAACTCTAGCCTTGGGACTAGTCCCCTATCGCCTCTACTTCACCATATTGGCCAAAACTTATGTGGATAAGCCCAGAGTCAAGAGGAAACATACGAGGGGGCTTCAAAAAAAATTGTGGGAAAGTCAAATGCAAAGATGATGTAATTTTTCCATGGAATAAAAAAAATGACAAAATAATAATAATTTATAAATTAGTAAGGGTTCAGGGCGGAGGGGGAAGCAGGGAGGGAGGGGGGAAATGAGGAGCTGATACCAAGGGCTCAAGTAGAAAGCAGGTGTTTTGAGAATGATGATGGCAACATAC
>NW_022111373.1:73399930-73401580 GCF_000313985.2 Echinops telfairi | reverse complement strand
AAATAAATAAATAAATAAATAAAGGGCTTTATTGTGAACTGGGTAAAAGTTTACAGAGCACACTAGTTTCCCATTCAACAATTTATGTGCGTTTTATTTCATCTTATTGATTGCAATTCCCACCATGTAACGTCGCTCAGCCTACTTCTTCCCTTTCCTGTTTCCAGTCTTCCCTCTTTCCTAACCCTTCTGAACTCTGTCCCGGTGTAAACGCTACTCTTTTGATCTTAAATGTCTAGTCGCTTCTTCGCTATTGCTATTGTTCCCCTTCTCTATTATTTGGCTGAAAATTGAGCCATGGGGTGAGTTTATTTTCAGACCTAGAGGATGACATAATCCCAGGAGTTCCACCAATCTCTATCTGACCAGTGGTCTTTTTATGGTTTCAAGCTTTGTTTCATCATTTTTTCCTGCTCTATCCAAGATGGGCTCCCTTTCAGCTCAGTTGCTTCTGGTCCCAGGGTGATGGAGAGTGAGGGTTGAGTATCCATCAGTCTATTGGACTAATTGCTTCCATGTGTCTTTGTTTTCCATCACTCTTCTTTCCTCTGGACGGGGAGAGATCAATTGTTGTGCCTTAGATGGTGGCTTTCTAAACTTCAAGACCCCAGTCACTAATCACTTGTAAGGTGTAAAATCTTGTCTTTGTGGACCATGTTACGTTAATCAACCCCTGAGATTACTGTCTTGAGCCTCAGGTCCCGACATTTCTTTCCTCAAGGTTTCTGATTATGTATAAGAATCTGATAGCTGGGTTTTGTGTCAACTTGGCTGGCCCAGGATTCTCAGTGGTTTGGCAGTTGAGGTTTACTAATCCCCCATGATATGATCTAATATAATGTAATTAACTCCATGATGAATCTGCTGTCAGCAGTCAAGCAGTTGTAAGAAGATTAGGGTGGAGTACACCCCTTTTACTCAGGACACAACCCTAATGCAATTGAAAGGAGGTATCCTCGGTGGGTGGCCTACTTCCTATATCAAGAGTTATGGTGGAAAGCTTGCTTGCTTCTTACTGGGTCTGGATCCTGCATTCGGGTCATAGACCTCTGCTTCTTTGAACTTAAGCCAATAGTCTGCCATAGTGCCTACCTGGGAGTCTTCCGTAGCCTGCTATCTGACCTGTTAACTTTGAACTCACTTGCCTCTACAGTCACCAGCCTGTTGCCTTCCTGCCAATCGTGGGTTCATAAGCCCCCGCAGCTATGTGAGTCAAGAAGAGTCTTTATCCTAACATCTGACACACAGCCTTGGGACCTGTTAGGACTACAGCTGTTAGAGCAGCGGTTCTCAACCTGTGGGTTGAGCCCCTTTGGGGGTCGAATGACCCTTTCACAGAAGTCGCCTAATACATCCTGCATATCAGATACTTACATTACAATTCACAACAGTAGCAAAATTACAGTTATGAAGTACCAATGAAAATAATTTTATGACTGGGGTCACCACAACATGAGGGACTGCATTAAAGGGTTGCGGCATTAGGAAGGTTGAAAACCACTGTTAGAGCCATTTTCTTGGTGTAAATTTCTTTCTATTTACATACATATATAAGCATTGCTGATTTGTTTCTCTAGAGAACCAAGCCTAACACAAATAAAATTTCATAACTGTACCCCTGTATATTCCATTGTGTTGGTCTGGGTTGAC
>NW_022111373.1:73396713-73398073 GCF_000313985.2 Echinops telfairi | reverse complement strand
AAAAAAAAAAAGAAAGAAAAGAAAACACTCCAGCCCAGTCCAGATCAAGTCCATAATTAACCTATGTGTCCGATACCAATCTATAAATTTTTCTTCAGACTCATGCAACACAGGAATGCAGGAAGATCACAAGCCAGTGGGTGGAAAGTCTTATAGAACCAATGGCAATGAAAACATCTCAGCGCTGGCTTGTGTCTCCACATGGCTCCTCCAGCTCCAGGGCTCTGGCTCCATCAGTGTGTGTCCATGTGGCTTGTTAACAGGAATAAGAAGCAGAGAGCATGTGCCCCACCTCCAGGGAGGAAGACAGGAGTTCCCTGAATCCTCAGGAGAAGGCCATGCCCACACAGAGGCCTCATTGGCTGTGACCTGATTGACAGGCTAGAACCCACCCCTTCTCAAGTTGACAGGAGATTATGTAAGAGCCACATCCATTATTTTCTTGGCTATAACTGCAGCAAAGGTAAATGCCCATGTACAAATATTTTCTGTGAAAGCGATAGATATTTGTGGGTATCCTTCCACTCTCGCCACTATGTCCATTTTGGCTCCATGTATGGATTGTGATAAGAATTTTATGAGCCCCCCAAAATTTATTTTTAAAAATATATGTATTTACATGTGTAAAAAGAAATCAGTGCAGTACAAAAGGACAAACACTATATAAAACCACTATTGTAAAAAGTCAAGAAGAGGGTTCACACACGCACACACAAACACACATTTTTGATTATCACTAGGGGTGGGAGGGAAAGAGAAGGTGAGTTACTGACTAGAGGATCTCAGGGCCATTGAGTGAATTATGACTCATAGAGATCCCACAGGACAGGATCAAATGGCCCCTGTGGCTTTCTGAGACTGTAAAGTTTTATAGGAGTAGAAAGCCTCATCTCTCTCCTGTGGTGTGGCTGGTGTTTTCAAACTGATGACTTTGTGGGTAGCAGCCTACATGTTAACTTGGGTGAAGGAAAGGCACTATACAATAAGAGGGAGGTTGACCCCACCCCCACCAAAAAAAAATAAAAGAAAGAAAATGACAGAGGCAGGGGAAGACACTAGGAAAAGAGAAAGCCTGAAAGGCAGCAGAGGCAAACATTGTTATATGCATAATCTTGCATAATGATCTAGGAGCAGATGCGTGGACAGATGTACGTATTTCACTGTTTATGTCACCAACATTTGCTTATCTATTCTCCCATTGGTGGACATTTAGGTGGTTTCCATCTTTGTGCCATTGTGAATAGAGCTGCAGTGAACCCGGGTGTACAAGTATCTATTTATGTCATGGCTCCTCCTCCTCTAGGGCAGTGGTTCTCAATCTTCCCAATGCCACAACCCTTTCATACAGTTCCTCACGTTG
>NW_022111373.1:73371971-73396380 GCF_000313985.2 Echinops telfairi | reverse complement strand
TAGAGCCACCTGCCCAGCCTCCCTCCTGCGGCTTTACTCTTCATTCTCTGTGCTCAGCCCTTCTGAACGAGTTCTACGTCACTGAGTGTCTCCAGCTGTCTCTTCTCTTGGTGCCTTTGTTTTATGTTCTTCTCTCCATTCTCCACCAGTCCAATGTCTGCTTATCCTTCACAGCCTTCGCTCAGATCTGTTTGACCACCTCTTCCAGGTAGACCAGTTTTTGCCCTCTCTTCATCCCAGCAGGATTGACCACACCCCTTCTATCTCTATTGTGCCTTACGCTCACAATGTGGCCTAAGACCCAGTGGGTTTTAGCCATTATGTTATTATACATTGCAATTGGAGGATGGAAGAGACTCAAAGTATGCTTGCCTTCTGAAACTGTACATCAGTAGAGGATGCTAAGGAAATAAGAAGCCAAACCCCATCCATTTTGTTAATAGCCAGAGTTCTCAACTCCAATTCTTGAAAGAGGCCTTAAAGCAGGCTGCAGATGAGGCTCTTAATGGCCACTATTGCAGGAAAGCAATGGGAGAGATTTGCTTCTTTGAGGTTCAAATGACTTTCTGTACTGCTGTGATCCAAATCACATATGCTTTTCTTGGTCAATAAACTCTCACTTTGGAGTGTTGTGTACCGACTCTTTTTAAAGGCCTCATTGGGTTTTGTGTCTGAGAATCTTGCCTGGGCAGAAACATCCTCTGATTCCACCACTTGGGTTTATAAACAACAAAATATGAGCTGGTTAGGGACAAAGGTAAGCAGAGAGCATACAGCTAGAAACAGTGGAATCATTGTTGTCTGTTTGTTTGGGGAAAACAGTATATCAAAGAACAAGAAAACTCTAAATTTAGTCAACCAAGAACACCGATGGCCCCACCCCAAGGCTTTACATATTCAAGAGAGAGTTAATGACAGCACAACATACGCTTTACTACCACCAAGAGAGGGGATGAGCTGCTTCATCTGCCGCTTCCCTTTCTAATTTCCTTAAATTAGGAAAATGTACAGGATGACTTCATGCCAATATCACATGCTACAGAGCCGAGTTGATTTGGGTGGCTCTGGCAACGAAATCGTTCGTTAACATTGGTAATGTACACTAGAAGATATCTGATGTGAAATTTCTAATTGAAATGTTATGAGCAGTTTAGCATATGGATCCTTCACATCCACTTAATCGCCAGTTTAGTAATAATTTTATGTAATGAGACATTATTAATAATACGTGAAAAACTAAATTGACGTGATGCCCTAAAAGCATCATATGATATTTGCCACTTGAAGAGTATTTTGATTCCTGGTATCTTTACTCTGAGTTCAGAAACGCATGTGATATTTCATAAAATATAAATCTTTTAAAAAGCTTGCTTATGATGCATTTCAAATTAATTCTCCACATTATAATGCCATTTGTAAAAAGTTTACCTGCCCTTGTAGACTCACATTGCCACTGTTCCCTTGGAAGCGCCCACGCCATTTAGTGCCTTTGGTCTCGCTCCTCTGTGGCTAAGGTGTCCTTTGATGTGACAGGAGGGGAAAGTCAAACAGAAAAATCAAAAGGTTTGCTTGAGCTCAGAGCAATGAGCTTGCCCGATCCACATGCTCAGTATTGGCAGAGATCCCTCAATTTCCTTCTTCTTCTTGTTCATCTTAGTACCTTCCTCTGAGGCAAACCCCAAAGACCACTTGCTTGGCCCGAGAGAGTACAAATGCAGGTCCCCCTACTTTATGTTCACACACTTAAAGGTTATAGGAAAAAGGCGTTATCAATGAAGCAAAAACATTACGACATCAACGGTATTCTTTTCTCCCATGGCAACTATTCTTTCATAAGGACAAAAGGAAAAGGCTGATTGGTTTTAGAAGGCTTCAGTTTTACCTGAGTGAGAAGTCAGCAAGATCCCACAGGCAACTGAAGCTAATTATTTTGCATGTTGGGAAGTTCCGTTGCTGGGATGACGATGGCACTTGGATGGTAACGGAAAGGTCGTTTCCCTTTGCTGGCTCATTGATTCCACAATCTCTCCTGGAGCAGCGTGGTGCTTGACCACTGCAACACCAAATCTCAATGCATTGCTGTGGAGTTCATACCAACTCAAGGAGACTACAGGACAGTGCAAACTGCCCTGCAGGGCACCAATGCTGAAATCTTTATGGAAATAGCCTGCCACATTTTTCTCCCTCGGAGTAGCTGGTGGTTTTGAACCAACCTTTAGTATCTGAGTGCTTTGACCACTGTGCCACCATACCCACAGAACCCACGGCCATAGAGTGGAGGCCAACACATCTCACTGCCATCGCGTCCATTCTGACTCCTAGTGGCCTTCCAGGTCAGGGGGCAACTGCCTCTAGGTTTCCAAGATAATTCTTTACATGAGTCGAAAGCCTCCTCTTTCTCCTGCAGAGCAGCTGGTGGTTTCAAACTGTGCACTTTGTGGTTCACAGCCCAATGCATATAGTGACCTTATATATGACTTTGGAAACTGTGAATCTTTACTGCAGCTAACAGGCTCACCTTTCTCCCAGGGAACAGTTGGTGCGTTTGAACCATCGACTTTGTAATTAGAGCCCACCACCTATATAATTGTCAAAAAAATTAGTAATTAGTAGATAAAATTTCTTTTCAGCAATGATAAAAAAGATGTTATTATAGATGTTATAATACGGATATCTTACATAATTTGTCTTCTTTGGACAATAATACATAAATGATTTAAAAGAACGTGAGTTAGTCTGGGTAGACTAGAGAAACGAAATTCATAAACAGTCATTTTTTATAAGGGAGAGTTTTATATAAAGGGTAATTGTACATTAAGCATCCCAGTCCAGCCGAGTCCATGTCCATAAGTCCAACATTAGCCCATATGTCCAACATCCATCTACAAAGTCCTCCTCAAACTCACAAAACACACACAAGAATGCTGAATGCAGGAGGAAAGCCGAGTCAGTGAGTACGTAAACATCTCAGCACTGACAGGAGTCTCCACACGGCTGCTCCAGCACCCAGGGCTGCATCGGGGCAGGTCCATGTGGCTTCCCCTCAGGGATGTCTCGCAGGAAGTGAGCCTTGCCAGCTGAGGCAGAGAACTAGCTAAGGCAGCTGCATCCTGGTCCAACCATCAGAAAACAAGAGACCACAGAACAAGAAAGAAGAGGCTCACCGAGTCATTTGCTGGTATCTCTCCACCCTTTAATTAATCCCACATGTGTTTATAGGCCAGGTTGGCACAATAAATTTTAACTATCACAGAATGCAATTGTATTTAAATGCAAATTTAAATAGATTTGCAGAACCCCAAATAAATATAAAACATGGAAATGACCTTTTATATATTTGTTCAAAATGCTATTCTCCTTTTAAAATATTTTCAAATGTTTATTAAATTAACAAACCAGAATAATGACTATGATGGATGTAAAAAATTTAAATCCACTTATTTAGATAATACTGGACTTTTAAATGAATAGTTTGATATTTTAATGTACCTTTACTAATTTATAAAGATATAAATCTTTGCAAATTACGTGCAGAGAACAAATGTCACATTCTACATGTAATATACAAACATATATGTGTATGTATGTCCATAAATTAATATCTAAGAGCAATATTGGTTGTTTAATACTGCAAAATGCTTCTTAGCTACCAACTTCAATGGCTGCAATTACTGCACTAAGTCCCGAACCAGGAATTGGCCCGGAACTAGAACCTGCAGAGAATGAAGAACATGGACGCTTCGTACTAGTGGGAAGCAATACTTCATAATGAAAGAGTCTATTGCATTCATGCTGACAGGAAGGATTTGACAAGTTAATTCATTTATCTTTTCCCTTACCTCAGCACCAGAGCCACTTAACTCGACCTGCACTCCCAAAACAGTGTCCATCTCTGAGACTGGCCGTGGCACACCCCACAAATCTCAGCCTTTGGAAGCAGCCAATTTTTGCTTTGAGGACACAGGGCAAGCCACCATCAAAATGTGTCCCTGGGGCCTCCGTGAGTTAGTCACCTGAGCTGACATTAGTGGCTTAGGTGACCTATGAGCTGAGACTAAGAGTCCAAGTAACAGAGGTGCACACTTATCCCTTCTTTGGTGTGTGTGTGTGAGAGGAGCCCCAGAAAAGTCCAGGGGGTGCATGCAGAGAGAGTGCAATAAACATGTTTACACCCATATTAGCACTGCATCGCACCATAAGATTTTTCCATATAAAATGCTCTATTTGAGCCAGACTGTAGCTCAAATCTTCCTGTCTATGTATGGTATATTTGGGGGTGGGGTGGGGGTGGGAATGGTCATCACTTCTGGAATTTTCTATCTATGCCCAGGAACCAATCTGCTGGGCACATACACTGCCATGCCCCGTGTTAGAGGAGGGAAATTTATTTCAGTACTTTTTTAAACGATCACTATCCTGAACCCAGTGAGTACCTTTCAGCCTCACCTTTCCCTTCCGCCCGGCATCTCCACCCAGAGACGCTCCAGGTCCCCGCTGTGGTAGCTGAGCCCCATGAGGTGTTCAGTATGCCTAGTATCACCCTCGGACATGTTTTCGTGCCAGGTGAAAAGACGATGGAATCTCATTATTTGCACTGGTATCAAATAGATATTTTTTAAAAGAAAAAACATTTTGTTCCCTAATTTTACTACAAGACTCTTTTATGTCCTTTTGAGAGAAGCATCTTTACCTGGAAAGGTATTTCCGGATGGAACCAACCGAGCTGCATAGTAAATGAGAGAAGACAAGCCCTTGCTTACTATGAGTCACGTGTTGAAGTCTGATTCAGGGTCGGTGTTATTTCCATCACTGACAGATGCTCAAGTGGGTTGGTGGCCTTTATCCAGTTCCAACTGGCCAGATGTCCAAATCACTAAAATCACCATTCTAAGCGGATGTGTGACGTGATTAAAGTCCTCCTTGGGTGTTTTGGCTCAGAGTCAGAACTGAATCAGAGCAGGGATTGGGACAGGCCTGAAGAACAGCTCGATAGATTCTGCTTCTAAGGCAAAACTGAATGTGTAAAACTATCCAGCATTAGGATATTTTGCAGATAAATCTAAAATTTGATCATGAAACGTCACTTTGGCACCTTAGAAAAGGTCTCTAAGGCAAAAATTGGGTAATAAAAGTAATTGTGTTATTTCAGTATTGTATATTTTCTCTATTGAATGTTCAGCATGAACTGATTGGAATGAACAAAGAGAGGTGTGATGTTTGCATGTGAAACCAGTTGGTTTGATTTCCAAAACCCATCAGGTGAGCCTCTTCTTACCCACGATGAGGACAATTGAGTGTCTCTCCCAGCGGTGTCCCAGCACCAGACGATTGCCTGTGGCAAGAAGTCAGACTCAACCTTCGAGTCTTCTGATGATGCCCCGGGTCAGGGGCAGATCCAGGTTTTGCAGATTCTTATTCTTGTTAGTTGCCATGGAGTTGGCGCTGACTCATGGGAGTCCAATGTACAACAACAACAACAATGGTGCCTGGGTATGCACCATCTTCAAAATCATCGGTATGAGTGAGGCCACTGTGTATTTGAGTGTTTTCCAACCGAGGGGGGTCCAGAACTCGATCAGATAATATTCTGTTGTGATCTACAGGTTTCAAACTTTAAAAAAACCTGTGAACTGGATGAAGAGTTCTAGAGCAGAGCCGTTTCCCATTCAACAATTCCCATAGATTTTATTTCATCTCATTGATTGCAACCCCACAATGTAACATCGCCTACGTCCCTACTTTTTTTCTGTTGTACTTCCTTCTCCTTCTTACTCCTTCTGACCATTGTTGTTGGGAAAACCCTGGCTTTTTCATTTCAAATGGTTAATTATTCTTAGGTATGTGTATCTCACTAGTATTATTGTTTCCTTTATATGCCTATATATTGTTTGGGTTGTCTATTAAAGAAAAAAATTGGCATCGGGATTGGAGGAAGGCTTATTAACACCTGTGATCTGCAGACGACACAACCTTGCTTGCTGAAAGTGAGGCAGACCTGAAGCCCTTGCTGAGGAAGATCGGGGAGTGCACCCTTCAGTGTGGATTACAATTCAGTGTAAGGAAGGCGAAAATCCTCACAACTGGACCAATAGGTGACACATATCAAGATGAAGGGAGAAAAGATTGGAGTTGTCAAGGATTTCGTCTTCCTTGGATCCACAATGCTCTTGGGAGCAGCCGTCAAGAGATCCAACAACCCATTGCATTGGGCAAATTTGCTGCTGAAGACCTCTTCAGAGAATTGAAAAGCAAGGATGTTACTCTGAGGAACCAGGTGAGTCTGGCCTGAAACATGGTATTTTCCACGGACTCACACGCCTGAAAGTTAGACATTGAATAAGGAAGACCAAAGAAGAATGGATGCATTTGAATTGTGGTGCTGGGGAAAAAGACAGAAAGTACCATGGACTGCTGAAACAACACACCGTTCTGTCTTAGAAGTATGGCCAGAGTATTCCTTAGAGGGAAGGATGGCAAGGCTTCCCCTCACATACTTTGGATGTGTTGTCAGGAGAGACCAGTCCCTGGAGAAGGACATCATGCTTGTTAAAGCAGAGAGGCAGCAAAAAAGAGGAAGGCCCTTAAGGAGATGGACTGACACCGTGGCCACGACCATGGACTCAGGTACGGCAGCAATTGTGAGGATGGGCAGGACCGGGAAGTGTTTCCTTCTGTTGTGCATAGAATGTATTGGAATGGACTCGATTGGACCTAACAACAACTACAGCATTGCTTGGCTGGAAATCGAGCCACTGGGATGATTTCACTTCCAGGACTGAAGAGTGACTAAAGTGGCTACAGTCTCAGGGGTTCCACCAATCTCTATCCAACCAGTAAGCCTTGTCTTTTTTATGATGTTGAGTTTGGGTATACATTTTTCTCCCACCTGAATGAGGTGGTCCCTTTCAGAGCAGTTAATAGAGTAGCAGGGAGCCTTCGAATTCTTCTGGTCTGAGGGTCATGGGGATGGATGTTTCATGGGCCCTTAGTCTATTGGACTTATTATTCCATGTTCCTTTGATTTTCTCTGCTCTTCTTTCCTCACAAGCTTTAAGACCCACATAGCAACCCACCAAACTAGGACATATAATATTGTCTTTGTGGACTATCTTATGCCAATTGACCTTGGTGTCCCTCTAGACCATGATCCTGAATCCCTCAGGCCAATGACTCATTCCCACAGGGTGTTTATTATATCTAAGAAGTCTTCACAACTTTGTCCCTTGGAGGCACCACCATATTCATGAATATATTTGCAGCAAAAGTAAATTCTCATGTACAGCACAAATATCCTGTGTCAAACCTATTTATATTTGTGGGCATGCTCACCCTTTCACACTTGTTCAGACTGTGTGTTTATCTCCGCATCCGGTAGCTCGCCGTTATTGCAGGATTGTGTATACAATGGTCTTTAGTTCTGTTGCTTTAAACTCTTGAGTTCCTCTCCATGTCTCCTCCTGCCTCTATCTTTTTAGTTATTTTTGGCTGACTTCCCATGGGGTTGTCACTGGTTAGTTTTGGGAAGTTCATCAGTAGGCCTTTCTTAGTCTTAGTCTAGCACGTCACCTGACGCCTGCCAACCATTAGTCACGCTGTTTTTACTGAGAACCACCGTGACACATGAACTACCACATTAGACAAACTTATCGGTGGGTGGATCCTTAACTTTTTATAATCTGGAATTCTCTCTTTAGGAAAAGGAATAGAAAATCATAAATTAAGAGTTGCAAGGACCCCAACCAAGGCCTTAAAAGGAGTCCCTGAAAGGATGAGGCCTTGCAGTATAAGCTTCATTAGTGTCCTGGTAAACCCATCTCTTTCTAGATGACTCTTGACTGTGGAGTAGACACTAAGGAGCTCTGTGGAACTGTGATCTGTTTTACTTCGTGTCGATCTTTATCCTTCTTTCTTTCTTTCTGCTATTGTGCTCATTTAAGGGAAATGCAAGTTGGCAATATCTATCAGGTTTCAGGAGCAGAAGAAAATGGATTTCCTGTCATTTTAAAGAGAGCTGGCTAGCCACCAGGAATACAAAAAAGAAGAGAGTGCTCTAAAATTGATTATGGTAATGAGTGCACAACTCTTTTAAATATCATTGAACTATTGAATTGTATGATATGTGAAGATTGTTTTTTAAAAAGATATCTAAATAATAGGCCACTCTCATATAAAGCCTTGCTGACATGTCATCTCTGTGGTCATATGGGGCTGGGGACAGGCATTGCTGGGTAAGTATTGGACTAAGCTACAAGGTCAAATCCACCAGTCACCCCTGGGGGGAAACAGGAGGCTATCTGCTCCTGTAAAGGTGTACAGCCTTGGATACTCTATGCCTCAGTCACTAGAGACAGAATGAGGGAGACTGCAGAATTTGTTCTCTTCTCTTTAAGCTTAAAAATGGAAAGAGCTGATATTCATATCTGTAAATCCCTTTCAAATTGACTATATGGTACAACACCTATGTATTTGGGGGAACTTTGGAGATTACTATATGGTGAATTCCTTATTTCCCTATTATGCCATGGAAAATAGGAGGCACAGGTAGGGATAGACGTTAACATGGTCTTGCTCAGAATGAGTGAGTATTGAGTTGATGGCAGTGAGAAGTGAGTTGAGTTGTTTTCTACTTGTCTAATAAAAAAGATCAAAGAAACACCATGACCCCTCCCCTTTTTCATTTCTATGAGCTGATGGGAGGAGATCAACAGGTGGGAGGCTAAATCCTGAATGAGGCAGTTTGCAGGAGATGGTACAGGAGAGTCTCAGAGAAAGGCAGGGACATGACCCTAAGCAGCTGGTCCACTCCTGGATAGGACTCATTTTCTGGAGTGGACTGTGGATGGTGTGTGAGTCCTGCTGATGAAAGCTAGATATCTTGATTTTTAAAATGTTATTTAGAAGTATTTTGTTTTTCAATATATAATTTTTGTTATTAACGTCTAACTGCATTGTGGTAGCTGTTCTTTAAAATGTATTGAATAGATGACCAAGTACATTAACCGTTTTTGTACATGTGCTGTGTGTCCTTGAGAAAAATGTGCACACTACAACTTTGCAAGGGAATCCAACCTATGTCCATTAGGTGAAGGTGATTAAAGATGTTATTCAAGTTTTCTCAACCTTCGCTGATATTCTCTGCTTGACCAACTAAAATCTAAGAGGGAAGAGGACAAAGAACTTATTTTTTTTAATCTTGGAAATGTCTGGCCAGGCATTAAACAGAATAAAAACATTCATAAGCAACCAGCCTCTGATAAAATACTTAATCTCATGAACAATTAGGGAAACACATGACAAATCCACAAACATTATGATTTTGCACTTAAGATTTTAAGAATGTGAGGAAGAATGTGGACCAAAACACGTTCTCATAAGATACTAGAGCCCTGGTGGCACTGCCTGGTAAGCATGAATGGCTAACCACAAGGCCAGCAGTTCAAACTCATCAGTCATTCCATGAGAGAAAAATGAGGTTATCTGCTTCTATAGAAGTTGACAGCCTATATAGGGTCACCATGGGTTTGAATTGCTCTTGGTGGGTTTGGCTTTTGGTTAGAGCTCAGGGGGGAAAATAACATTGAAAATGCAGAAAGCATCAAAAGAAGATGAAACAAATATGCAGAGTGACTATACCAAAAAGAATTTGTTGATATTCAACTATTTCAGGTTGCACTGAAGGTATCAGCCAAAAACAAGGCCCTGCGAACTGATGGAATACCAATTTAAATGTTTCAATGGGCTGTTCAAGCCCTGGAAGCACTCATTTGTCTATGCCAAGAAATTTGGAATACAGCTACTTGGCCAACTGACTGGAAGAGATCCTTATTTGTGCCCATTCCAAAGAACGATGACCTAACAGAATGTGGAAATTATCATTAATATCACACACAAGTAAAACTCTGCCGAAGATCACCCAACAATGGTTGTAGCAGTGCAGTGATAAGGAGCTGCTTGAAATTCAAACTGTATTCAAGAGGGATATCACTGCTGGCATTAAGTGGATCTTGGCTGAAAACAGAGAATTCCATAAGCATGTGTACTTGCATTTTGTTGGATATGAAAAGGCATCTGACAGCGAGGCTCGTAACAACTATGGAGAATATTGAGAAGAAGGGAAAATACAGGACTAAATTATGCACATGCAGAACTTGTACATATTCTGAACAATGTTTAAGGAGGCCTGCAGAAACTTTGATGCATTTGAATCTTGTTGGTGAAGAAGATTGAATAACCCTGGACTGCCAGAGGGAGGAGCAAACGGATCTCTGAAGAAGGACCATCAGCAGGCTCTTTATAAGTGAGAAGGGCGAGGCTTTACCTTTGGACATGTTCTCAGGAAGGACCAGCCCCGGGAGAAAACATGATGCTTGTGAAGTGGAGGGTCAGCCAAAAAAAGACAAAGACCCTCGGTGAGATGGGTAGACACAGACATTAAGCAATGGGCTCAGGTAAATATAGCAACGATGTGAGGATGGCGCAGGACAGGACGGCACTTGGTTCTCTGTGTGTGGCTCTACTGCGTGTCAGAAATGGCATGATCGCATCCAATAACAACTAACTGTGAGAGTATACAAAAAGACACAACCACTTTGAAAGATACTGTAGCACCGTTTTGTAGAGGTAGCATTTAGGTACCTTATCACTAATAGAACTCCTACCAAAATTCTCACAACTGGACCAATAGGTACCATCAGGATAGATGGAGAAAAGGTTGAAGTTGTCCAGAATTTTGTTTTGCTTAGATCCGCAATCAATTCTCATGGAAGTAGCCGTTTTGAATAGGAAATAAAGTGGATAATCTGTGAATGAACATTGGAGAACGAGAATATCAGCAAATTACACACTGCAACATGGTATAGAATACATAGTATTAATGATAAGATGTACAAACAACCAAAAAGACCAGTCCTCAGGGTGGCTTGTCATCACTTGAAGCCATCGTACTTTGGGAAACTACCTGCCTACACATGGGACACAAAATCCAACCTCCAACAGATTCCATTAAGGTGACATGAACAGAAGTGCTGAACAAGACTTCCAAGAAAACTTTTATCAGGGAGACAGACTTTCTTGTCATGCTTTTTTGGTGATTTTACTGTTGATCTTTTCTCTTCTTCCTCCCTGGAATGCAAGTACAAGGCTTAGTAGGGTCAAAGTCATCAGATTTGGACTCTGTAGGATGCAAAACATATGCTAGGAATGATCAAGCAGGAAGAGGGAAGGCAGAATGGCATAGCAGCCCTGAACCATCTACCCGTGAGTCGCCAGTACACTAATGAAAACCACCAAACAAAAGCAACTGACCAACCAAACCAAATCAAACCAGTCTTCTCACTGTCTAACATCAGGCTTCTGTTTCTGCAGCCAGATGCAGTTCTGGTTGATCCGGGTACCTTGCCCAAACCTCCAAACAAATATGCTGAACTGTTAAGTTGTTTGCTGTTCCTGTCAATGCACTAGATAATACATAGCATTTTGGAGTAATTGAGTTTATGTCTAAACCTTCATAAATGAGAGATTCATTTGTGCCAATTTAAAACCATTAACATAATTTAATTCACATGGTAGAAATAAGTGGAAAGGCACCCATTTTTCTTTTATCTGACTATTAATCGATAATGCTGCAAAGTTTCTATTCATTTTTCTGGTTCATTGAAGATGATAGCTCAGTTGGGGAGTAAATAAGGTATCAAATCCCTAAAAAAATTACTCAGTGCTTCTAGTGAGAAAGACAGTTTCAAGTTTTAAGAAATTCTTGATTTGGGGCATGCTTTACACAACAGAAGTTAATTCTCACACAGTTTTTCAGGCCAGAAGTCTGAAATCTGTGTCACTGGACTGACGTCAAGGTGTGGGCCTGTCTGGACTCCCTCTGGAGGCTCTGTGGGAGAATCCATTCTTTGCCTCTCCCATTGTTGGCTGCCTGCATCCCTCCAATCTCCGCCTTCTGTAGCTGTACAACTGCCACATTGTCTCCTCGTGTTCGCTGTCCACTCTTACTCTAAAACATATGCATATTTTATTGTGTTTTAGGGAAAGCTTGCAAAGGAAATAGTGTTCTCCTTGAACAACTTTTATACAAATTGTTCATGCTCTTGGTTACAATCTTTATAAAGTGTCAGCATTGTTATTATACATATTGCTACAAAATAACAAAACAAAATGTCAGAATGTGAAGCTGCTTCTTAATGTATCCTAATCTAGGTATATACATTTCTGAAGGCAGTACTTACATTCTATGCTCTTCAATTTATATCAGGTACCACAGTTTGGGTATCCATTCCCCTTTTGATTTGCACCTATGTTCGTTCCATGTGTCGCCTATTGTGAATAATGCAGCAATAAACATAGTTGTACATATATCTATTTGTGTTACTACTTATATCTCTGGGACATTTACTTAGGCATGAGGTTCCTGGGATTGTTGTAACATATGCTTCTCTTTCTAGTTTTTGACGAAGTTCCGTACTGTTTTCTATAAAGGTTGTACCATTTTACAATCCCACCAGCAATGCATGAGAGTTCCCAGTCCTCCAATAACTTTGCCAGAATTTGTGGTTGTCTGTTTGTTTGGGGCGGGGCGGGGGAGCGTTTCTTTTTCACCTTTACAATTTTGCAGGGATAAGATGGTATCTCATTGCAGCTTTGATCTGCATCGCTCTAATGGCTAATGATTGTGAACATCTTTTCGTCTATTCCTTTGCCACCTGAATGTCCTCTCTGGTTACTTGTTTGTTCATGTCCTTTGCTTATTTTTGGGTTGTTTGACCTTTTGTTGTTGAGGCGTTGAAGATTTTCTATAGATTTCAGAGATTAAATCCTTATCAGATGTGTGGTTGCCAAGGATTTACACCCTAATCTATAGGCTCTCTTTATAGCTTCTAAGTAAAAGTCTTTTACTAAGTCTTTTAATGAATATAAGTATTTCATTTTTATTGTTATCTTCCATGTATGGATTTTTAATTTTCTTTGATAAGTTATTTATTTTGAAAATTATGTGCCCAAGTTTTGATCATGTTGTCTTCCAGGAGCTTTCTAGTTTTAGCCTTAAATTTTAGGTCTTTGGTCCATTTTGAGTTTTCTTTAATGCATGTGTGAAATATGAATCCTGTTTTATTTTTCTGGGTATGGATAATTAGTTTTGCTGGCACCATTTGTTAAAGGAATTGTGTCTTCCCTGTTGAATAGACTTTGAGGCTTCATCAAAGATTAGCTGCCTATAGATGGATGAATTTACTAGTAGATGGATGAATTTACTTCTCAGTTTTACTCCATTGGTTTATATGTCTGTCATGGTACCAGCACCAGGCTAGTTTGAATACCATGGTTGTATATTATGTTTTGAGATTGGGAAGTATGAGACTTCTTAATTTGTTCTTTTTCTTCACTAGATATTCAGGATTATCTTCCTTTTCATATAAAGTTGGAGGTTAATTTTTACATGTCATTAAATAATGTTGGGAATTTGGATTGGGGTTGCTTTGTATGTATAGATTGCCTTTGAAAATATTGATATTTTCATAATGTTGTCTTCCAATTCATGAGCATGGAATTTTTTCCATTCATGCAGATCTCTTTTCATTTCTTATGATAATGTTTTATAGTTTTCTTTGTATTAGTCTTGTGTGTCTCTGGATAGCTTTATTTCTAGGTATATATTTGGGGGGGTGGTTATTGTAAATTATAAGGAACTCTAGTGGCACATTAGTTAACGTGTTCAACTGTTAACTGGAAGGTTGGTGGTTCAAACTCACTAGCCCCTTCATGAGAGAAAGACATGGGAATCTCATTCACAAATATTTACACCCATGGAAACCCCATGGGGCAGTATTTCCGAGTCAGAAGTGACTCAGCAGTGGGCTATTATGTTATTGTTGTTGGGCTCTGTTGAGTCGGCTCCAACTCATGGCCACCTTATGTACAAAGAAGCAAACACTCCCGATACCTGTGTCATTATTAAAATTGTTACATTTGAGCCCAATTTTGCAGCCACGGTGTTGATCCATCTTGTGGAAGGTCTTCTGTCCATCTGTAGTACTTCCAATATTCTCCACCAACACCGCAATTCAAAGGCAGCCATTTTGCCCATTCTTCCTTTTTCCAGCTTTCATATGCATGTGAGACTCTCAAAAACACCACGACTTTCCCTGGAAACACTTTAATTCTCAAAATGACATAATTGCTCTTCGGCCCCTTAAAGAGGTCTTGTGTGGCAGTTTACCCAACACAATTCTCATTTGATTTCTGGGTATCTGTTTCCATGAGCATCGAGTGTGGACCCTAGTGAAATGAAATCCTAACAACTACATTTTTCTCCATTTATTGTGGGTCTGTCGATTGGTGCAGTTGTAAGGATCGTGGTTTTCCTTACATTGAGTCACAATCGATATGGAAGGCCGTAGCATTTGTTAAATAGTATGTTTGGCATATAACTCACATATCACACAACTCAATAGTTCAATCCCAATAAACAGAGCTGCTCAATCATCGCCACAATAAATTTTAGAACATTTTCTTCTTTCTCATGCTCACTGTTGTTAGCTCCCCCTTTCCAGTAACTTCCTTGCCACACCCCTAGGGAATTATCAATCCAGTTACTGTCTCTATAGGTTTACCTATTCTGGATTTCATATACAGATAATCATACCATACAAAAACAACAAATAAATAGACAAAGACGCCAACAACAATGATCAAATAAAACAGAAAAACGTGAGTCAAAAAGAAAACAGAAAATATTAAAAACGGAAACAACTTTAAGACAACATCAAAAAGAGATGAACTAATAAGGCCTTACATTTTAACCTAACTACCTCTGCCACAGTCGACTTTACAGCAAGGCTCTCCACACCCCTCAGCTGTGGTCAGAGGAGAGTGATGGTGGGAACCTGCTAATGGATTTCTGGCTTTTACTGTCCTCCACAGCCTTCGCTTCTGCAAAGGAGGTGTTCAGAATTTAAGTTCTGATACTATCCCCTCTTCTGGATTTGGGTTTTATTATTTATTATCCTTGGATTCACAGGCTGGTGTGCTTCTTCCAAGTGGACAGTTTGATGCCTCATTTGGATGGATGTTTGTTTTAAGACAAACCTTTAAGACCGCAGATGCCCTTCTTCCTGATAGCCATGTACCATCTGATTTCTTCACCACTCTTTGCTATAGCACCCATATCTTCAGTGATCTCTCCACAAAGACAATATTGAGTAGTCATGTCATAAGAACTAACTGTTTTTGTTTAGGGCTATGCTGAAGTATGAGTCTCCAAACTATGAATATAACCATGATTTATGTATAGCTCTGGTTCACTTGAGAGCCACCATTATCATTTTACAATAGAGAACTTTATAAATCATCCCTATGGGACAGAAGGTAATTCTACTGACAGTATCATTAATTTAGCCAATGATATAGAATTTAAAACACTGTTGAGAAAAAGAAATTATTCATGCATAGGCCAGTTTGTCAGACCACAATATATGGATTGTTGACTTGTACGAATTAAACCCTATGTGACAAGACACTATTTACATGAATAATGAGGGTTGGGGGTAGGGCAAAACTTTCAATAACACTTATTCTCAAAGGCAGAAGCATATCTGCTAGATTGACACATGTCATAAAAAAACAAAAAGAGCATTAATATGCCTGACGGCACTGCCCAGAAGTCAAGTCAGAATACAGAAGTACCAAAGTACATCAGACATATAAGACTTAAGATAGGGAACCAGAAATATCAATTTGTAATGAAGATAACCACAAAGTAAACAGGAGGAGCCGGGTCGCGACAGAACTTTCAAATAGAATTGAACTCAGGTAGATTTTAACTTGGGTGAAAAGAGGGCAATAGTCAATAAAACTGAGGTTGGCAAAAGAAAAACGACGGAGGAAGGAAACATTGGTAGGAGTGCTAGAACGAAAGGCAACAGAAGCAATTACTGCTATACACGCAATCCTGGAATAACAGTCATGCAGGCTGAATGAGTGGGTGGGGGAATGGGGATATACTCAGAAATATCTACAGATTTGATGACAGAGGATATCTGCCCCTGGGTATTTATTTTTGCTGCAAATACATCCATCAGTGTGTGGAGATATACCAGGAACAAAGTTATCCAAACTTCTGAGACACAACCAACTGAATGAGTCTCTGGACCGGGGGTGCCCTCAGGACCACTGTCTGCAGGGACACCAGGGTTATCGACATGACACAGTCCGCAAAGACGATGTCTACATTCTCCGGTGGTCATCACCAACAGGGGGCTTAAAAGCTTGTGAGCAAGCCATCTAAGGTGTTGGCCTCTCCTAGTCTAGAGGAGAAGAAGAAGAAGATGATGATGAAAATTCAAGACAGATGGGAGGACACTGGTCCAGAGGACTAATGGACCACATGAATACCAGTGACCTCTAAGACCAGAAGAACTAGCTGGTACCCACTTGAAAAGGTCCTGGGTAAAGTGGAAGAAGAAGTCAAAGTCATAAACAAGAACTAGTTGAGTTGTCAGAGAGTAGTAGCCCCTCCCAAGGAAGGCTCTTGCCATCCTTCAGGTCTGGAAATGAACTCATCCCCATGGCTCAATTTGCAGGCAAATAATCGGCAGGTCAATAAGGAGAACAACAATACTAGAAAGGCATAAGCATATCTTAGAACCACTTCCCATTTGAGATCACAGGGGCAGCATTTACTCCAGGACAATGTTCAGAAGGGTAGGAAAGAGGGAAGAATGCAAACAGAAAACACATGGGGGAGTGGAAGAAGTGATCCTATGTGGTGAGTATTATAGCGAATGAGATAAAATAAAGCAGGTAGGAATTATTAAATGTAAAACCGACGATCTGTTCTGTAAACCTTGACCCAATTCACAATAAAAAAACCTTTTTTTTTAAAAAAAGAAAAAATGCCATTAACCCATGCTTCTAAAAAGTACTTTTGTGATTGTTCATCACCAACTGTTGCTTTTATACTATACTGCCATAGACGTCCCATTTTAAAAATATATGTTCAGTATATTCAGATAAATGCTAGCTTGTGCAAATCATTCTTGGAAATGCGTAATCCTAGCTCAAAGCCTTTATTCACTGCAAACCTATATTATGCTATTTGACCACCTTAAGGGTGTTTGGCTCATTAAAGCAGTGAGCCTGCGGTTATTCTTTCTCTAGCTGCTTTCAATTGACTATTCAGAGATTAGTTTTCCCTACACACAGTCATTGAACTTAGTCATCTCAAAATAGCTAAAACAAAGCAGTATGGATCAGTTCCAGGTTCAGTGGTCCCACCGTAGGAACAAAATTCATTTGTTAATTAAATGCACACGACCTACACCACTGCCTCCTGCCAGCTTCACAGTTCTGATTCTGGGAACTCTAGGTTGGCCAGGAAGTAGAAGTAAAATAGACGTTGTTCTCCCTTGCTAACTAGTCGCCTGTAGACGCTTTTTTTCTCACATAAGCCGGTAGATTAGCCTAGTGTATATCAACTCCCCTACGTGCCTTAAGCAAGCAAAAGAGCAAACTATATTAATAATAGTCTAATTTTGATTAGATGAGTCTAACTTTGATGCCAACTGTAGACACGTGGTACCCTACCTATGTTTGAGCCTGCTCCTTTGGGGGCTCCCTGAAGGCTGGAACTGTATCTGTCTGGTTTTCTGAGGTAGCTTCAGCACCTGTATGGCGTCTAGGACATTGACATTTCTCCATAACTATTTTGTTGAAAATAGAAAATATCGAGAAATAAGGTTGAAGAGCTTCAGATGCCATACTAAGGAATGTGGATTCATCTCAGAGGTTGTGACAAATTAATTGCTTTAAGTAGGGAAGTGACATCATGATTATTATTATTTAGAAAGATTTCTCTTCCTTGAACCAAAACTATCCTCTGAAATGACTTTTTGGTGAAATGACAGATTGACATACAAAATAAATGATATTGTCTGTGCGTGTGGTGCTCTAATAAAAAGCCATCTTCCATGAGACCAGCAGGCCAACGATCACCGTGCAATCAGAGCGAGGAAACAAGGGGGCAGGGCAGTTAGAGTAGGAGAAACCCAGTAACCAGAACACAATTAAGGAGAACGTTGACCTATTGTGAACTGACCAGTTTGGGTAGAGATTCTCATGGGAACCCAATTCACCATGTGAATTCTCACTGAAAATGCTGTAACATATTTTTAAAAATAAATAAAAACTCCCTGTGGCAGCACATGCTGGATGGGGGACACTCCATCTCACTCATCATGCCTCCTGAGCACAGGGCTTGGAATCTGGATTCCACTCAAGAGCTACCTACTAAATGAATGAATAAAGAGATCCCTTAAGATAGTTTCGGAATCGTTCGGAAGATCTGAGAGATTTTAGGACCTCCTGAAGGTTAGCCCAGTGATTTGATCTCTTGATTCAAGTAAGGCGTTAGGAAATTCACCAGGGCCGAGTGAGACATTACCCTGACTTAGCCTCTTCAAACAAAATTCATTCTGGGGGTTCAACTGGAGATAGTTCATTCTCTAAGATATTGAGGGGGACCAGTCATCTTCCTGATGACATATTCTCCCGGGACCTTCACAGGATGCTGATGACCTCTGTAGCCCATCCCCAAAGTAACAACAGCGCTCCAAAGGAAGAGGACCAGCAGCTGCTTCTATGGTTGGTAGACTACGTTTCAGCCTTGAGCTCCTAGGCGATGCCTTTCTGTGGGTCAACTGGGCAGCCTCTGGAAGGCTGACCTGGGAAACAGGAGCGTCACAAACTGACAGTTGAGGCAGGCAGTTCATGGCCTCTGGTGTCCACACCGCTCAATAAGTCTTGCACCTCCCCAAGCCTCCCCCCTCGCCAACCTAGACTGTTCCCAACTACAAATGAGAAAATTAAACATTTACCTTGATGAGAAAATACTCCTATCTCCCTGACACTTCCTCACGCCCTCGCCAATGTGATTTAGTTATAGTTTGTAGTAGCTAGGGTTGGGTTGGTTTTTTTTTTACATTTTTAATTATTTTGTAGAGTTAAAATATGTAATAATGGATAACTGTGCAATACATTAAATGCTTATGGGTATGTGTGCCTTCTGTTATAATATAAAATCCATCTATTCTGGTTGATGGGTTTTAACCTCACACAGAATACTTTAAACTCCATTTGGACTTGTGCCTACAATCACCTTAGCAAAGTCTCTTAAGTAACTGCGCACAGCCTAATTAGTATGCATTATCAATTAACAAACTTAATAGCCGGCAGATTGATTAGATCCTCTGTTGCAGGGGCAGAGCTGAAGCGAAACAGAATGAAAAATCATTGCACGCATACACTGCAGCTTTGTTATTTTCTCGGATCCCCTCCTCCTCCTTCACATTCTTTTAATTAATGCCTGCATATGGTTCTGCATATCTGGTAAGCCCAAGCTTGGCCTCGCTCTTCCACGAAGCTCATTCTAAAACAGAGGGAGTCTGTGCCGCCCTTTCCTTTTGGGGGTTCTGTGCACGTCGTTTCACCCTCTTCTTGCCCCCTGCATAGGACTGAATCATAAAGGCTTGCTTCTCCCCGCCTGATTATCCTCCCCTGGTGGAAATGGGAGAGGAATAGAAAGGTGAGTGTGGGGCATGGACTGCTCCAGGGTCACATGGGTGGGTTTTGACCACCGTAAAGCACTTCGGGCTATCCTTTCCAAAAAGAATGGTCCAAATGCACTGTCCTGTTACATCTTGTCTATTTTGATGGACTGGAGACAACATGAATAAATGAAGGGGACCCCACACACACACACACACATTTTCTAAAAGCAGGGATTAAGCTAAAAGAAGTTTGCCGACTGCACTGTTCATAAAAATGTGGGCATTATAAGAATTTTACAGCGTCCATAAACATTCAACATAAAACTCTAAAAAGACTTCTGAAGACATTTCTGATCCCATAAATTGTCACCTTGTAGTGCTGATTTGGGTTTTATTTTAAACAACATAATGGTTCGTGCCGATTTTTTATTTATTAGCTGCTCTCAGGTATTATATCATTTTGTCTCTACGTGGGAAGAGTTACAATTAGGATATGGAGGAGGCTCAGAGAGATTTTAATTTCCAGTCTGGGGAATTACCCCTGTGTTTTCAGTTGAGTAAATGTTCCCTCCAAAACCGTACTCGCTCGCTGCTGCCGAGTCCCTTCTGACGCCTAGCAACCGAGAGGGCGGGGCAGACCCGCCCCTGTGCATTTCCCAGGCTGGGCATCTGTATGGGAGCTGAACTGCTCAGCTTTCTCCTGGGAGGTGAGTGGTGGGTTCAAACTGCTGACCTTGCAGATAGCAGCCCAATGAGTAAGCTACTACACCACCGGGGCGCCTTTCCACAACCAGACTGGTGATAAGCCCCAGCACCCGGGACTAGTCAACGTTTTCTTGAAGCAGGGTCCCCCCCCCTCCCCCCATCTCTCTGCCTTCTCCCCGCTGGCCACACTACGCACTAGCCGGCTCACTCTGCCTGAAACATACAAAGCGTGTTCTTCCCGCTGACTTCCCAAGCCCTGGGATGCTCAGTCCCTCCTTTTCTGATGTAGGTTTCAGCTTAAAGGGCACCTCCTCAGAGAGGCCTCCCTGATACCCAGTCGAAAGCCATGCTCACTCCTCACCCAACCACCAGTACTCTTTCATCCCTCTGATATTGATGTCCAAGCTTTCCCACCATTTGAAAGCATCTTCCCTAGTTGCTTTTTTTTGGTTTCATATCTTCCTCCCTGTAAGAAGGCAAGGTTTCCAACACCCAGGACTTCATCTGTTTATTCTTTACTCTTCTAACACTCAGCATAGTGCCCAGCGCCTGGTATATTTTAGATACTTAGTTCATAGATGTTGAATAAAAACATAGCTGAAAACAAACCGAGAAAAAACGCACACACATACACGTCAAGGGGCTTCAAAAAGTTTGTGGAAAATTACATGAAAAGATAATGGAATTCTTTGCAAAACTTTTTGACATTTTTCATTATCTTTTCATAATATTTTTCATGAACTTTTTGAAGCTCCCTCATAGACAAATAACAGTCTTTCAAGCAAAACAAGGGACTATTACCTGGTTTAAAATCAGGAGAAATGTGTATCAGGGTTGAACCCTTTCATCATATTGCTTCCATTAGTATGCTCAGCAAATCAGCCCAGAAGCTGGACTAGATGCAGAAGCAGCTGACACCAGGAGGAGAGGAAGGCTCACTAACGTCTGGTGAGACGCAGATGACACAGCCAGGCGTGCGGAAGACGTGACCACGTGCTGGCTGACGGAGATCAAGAACCTCAGAATGGATTGCAACTCAATGTAAAGACCGCCCAAATCCTCACAACCGAACCAATTGGCAATTTCATGATAAACAGAGAGGGAAAATGAAGTTACTAAAGATTTATTTGACTTGGATCCACAATGAATGCTCATTGAAACAGCAGGAAAGGAACAAAAGGGCGTTATGACATCAGACCTCTTTAAAGTGCTGAAGAGCAAGGCTGTCACTTTGAGGACGAAGGTGTGCCTGATCCAAGCTGTGATGTTGTTGTTGTTTTTAAGCTGTGATGTTGTTAATGGCATCATCCACATGTGCAAGTTGAACACTGAGTAAGGAAGACCAAATAAAAATTGGTACATTTACATTATGGTGCTGGCAAAGACTATTGAAAGTATCATGGACCATCAGAAGAACAACAAATCTATCCTGGAAGAAGTACAGCCAGAATGCTCCTTCCAAGCAAAGATGGTGACACTTCACCTCCTGTACTTTGGAGATGCTGTTAGGAGAGACCAGTCCCTGTAAAAGGACATCATGCTTGGTACCTTAGAAGGTCAGCATTAAAGAGAAAGACCCTGAACAAGATGGATTGACTTAGTGGCTGCAACAATGGGCTCAAACATAACAACAATTATGAAGACAGTTCAAGACCAGGCAGAAGGGGAGGTAAATTCTTGAGCGGAAGTTCAGAGAACTCCTGTGGACCTTTGAGTCTTCTATTGAGAAGTGTGGGAGAACTGTCTAGATAACCAGATTGGTCAGCTGATGACAGCAGTTGAAACTGTAGACTGATGCATGGAGGTCTAGTACACTAATCTCTCCACTTTGGTGTATGTTGGCACTGTTTCATAATAGAATGTAGAAAACAAACCCCAAACTTCTTGGGAGTCTTTAGTGGTATGCTTTCCTGATGGAATGATAATCCATAGGGGCAAACAAACACCTTGCCTCTGTGAATTATTGCTGGGTACACGAGGGTATGTTGGCACAGAAGAGGGTGCTGTTGGGTATCAGTGCTCCCCATAAGGGAGACTCTGGGAGTCTTTTGAGGAAGATTCTTCATTGTTTACTTAGTAACCTTTCAGGATCAGGGCAATGAGGCAAAGGGGAAGGAAAAGCTTAGTCCTTTTTTTCCATGCACTGTGTAAAAACAAAGGCATCCTAGTGTAGTGGATCACATGTTGGGCTGGTAACCACAAGGTCAGTAGCTCAAAACCCACAGCTGCACCATGGATCAAAGGTGAGGCTTTCTACTCCCATAAAGATTTATGGGCTTGGAAACCCACAGGGATAGTTCTGTTCTGTACTATGGGCTCTCCGTGATTTGGGATGGACTCAATGGCAGTGTGTGTGAAAACAGGGAGAAAAAAGGACTAAGCTAGTTTAATATAGGTCTTGAAGTTTCTCACTGAAGCAGGCTAGAATGATAACAGTAATTAACCCCACCTCACTGCCAAACTGGGCACATACAGCTTCATCTTTATCCTGAAGTGCCGGGTAGGTTTGAACTGCTGAGCTTGCTGTTAGCACCTAGCACCTAATACCACCAGTGCTCTTATATCTAGAACAGGGAACACTTGTTGAGGTACAACTAACACTTACTAAGGGGTGGTCACTATGCTGTTTTATATTACATCCAACATTTTGCAGGTAAAAAAGATAAACATAAAGACGTATGGTAGTTCACTATGAACTCCCCTCTAAGCACATCAGAGACCCCTGCTTTCTAGCGCCATAGTCTTTGTCCACTCAGTCCCATCACCTCACAATTATGGCTACCATCTTAAAAGCACCAGTATGTACTATCACTTAACATTAAGTCCATTCCAACTTACGGCGGCCCCATGTGTTTCAGAATAGAATTGCATTCCACGGGGTTGTCGATGGTTGATTTCTCGGAGGTAAATCATCAGACCTTTTCCCTGAGGCACTTCTAAGCTGCTTTGAACCATCAGCCATGCCTCTAGGAGCTAAGCACTGGGCTGCTTGGACCAGCCCAGGATGCGATGCATATTGCTGTTGCTGTTGGGTACCATTGATTCGATTCGGACTCATGGCAACCACATGGCTCAGAGTGGGATATAACATATATTACTGTTATATGCACAATATGGTGGTGATCTGTGAGTAGAAACTTAGGTAGACAAGATGGCTGGGCAAGTATGGGATGGGAGTGAGCGTATATCCATGAATATATATATATATATTTGATGCAGATGTTTGTATATGTGTATTTACTTTTTCCACAAATATATCCATAAATGTGGTGAGGCATACCGGGTACAAAGTTATGGATACTTCTTAAGCATAGCCAAACTCGCTGACAGAATGCCTTACTGTCTAGGGGCTCAGGAGCATTGCCTTGGTGACCCCAGCTCAGTTGGCATTCCCCGGTTCAGAAGGCAATGCTCTGCCTCCTACTTGGCTGAGTAGCAACTGGGGCCTTAAACACTTGTGAGCAGCCACTTAAGGTGCCACCGTTGGTCGTCCCCTGACCAGGGGACAGAAGCACATACGGAAACAATTCATCCTACAGGCCTAGTGGATCACACAGATAATCCGCCTCCACAGCCCAAGACCAGAAGAGCCGATGTTGCCTCATTGCTACTACCAACTGCTCGGAAAAAGATCACACTAGAAGGCCCAGGAGGCAGTGGAAGAAAGGTGCACAACGGAACACAAAATCATAAAGGAGACAGGGCTTCTGGTCAGATAGAGACTAGTGGGACTGCTGAAACTATGGCCCTTCGTCAGCCTTCAGGTCTGGAACTCACCCCTGTGATAGAATAATCAACCATTTGAGATCCAAGGGGCAGCACCTACCCAATGACCAAGTGCAGCAGGTTAGGAAAGAAGAAGCAATGGAAACCAGAAACAGCGGGGAGGAAGTGGGCTACGCGGTGGTTTCGTGTAGGGACTTCGAATGGGTTTGTTGAAACAAAATGTATGTGAATTGTTGAATGTACAACTGATGGTCTGAAATGTGTGCATAAGCAAATGTGGTGAAGAAAGCTGATGTTGCCTGGCTATCAAAAGATAGAGTATCTGGGGTCTTAAAGGCTTGAAGGTAAGCAAGCAGCCATCTAACTGAGAAACAACAAAGCACGCATGGAAGAAGCACACCAGCCTGTGTGACCACGAAGTGTTAAAGGGA
>NW_022111373.1:73369636-73371171 GCF_000313985.2 Echinops telfairi | reverse complement strand
CCTTAGGTAGAGGTACCTAGCCAACAGCCCCCAAGGATTCCTCCTGTAAAGATGCCAACCCCAAACTCAGTGCCAGCATGGCATTTCTGACGCATAGGGACCCACATAGGGTTCCTGGGCCTGGAAATCTTTACAAGGGCAAATGAGCTGACCTTTCTCCCTCGGTGGATCTGCTTGCCCGACAGTGCCACCAGGCTCCTTTGGTACAGATGACGGCCTAGAAAACACCAGGCCTAGAAAAGAGCAAGCCTCTGTAAGGGTCTCTCTGAGTCGGAAACTCCGGGAGCCTGGTGGTAACACAACGGGTCATGCACTGGGCTGCGGACCGAACCACAGGAAGCCGCTCCTCGGGAGAAAGACGGCTTCGCACTCTGGTAAAGAGTCTCAGAAACCCGCAGGGGCAGTGCTACCCCGTCCTATGGGGTTGCCATGAGTCCACATTGACTCGATGGCAGTGAGTTTGGTTTTTTGGTTTTGGTTTTGAGTCGACCGAACAGCACAAACAACAAAAGCAGCACACTTCTTAAGGTCAGGATGGGATCCGTCACGGCTTGAGTCACTGTTTTTAATATGCTCCATAATCTAGCTTCCCGCCCCCTAGCTTGACCTCAGTGAGGTGGTAGCTAACACAATCGAACGCACTGTTGAGGTCTTCGGTCTGAAGGGAAGTAAACTTTCAGCAGGATTGGCCAATGGGGCAAGATGCTGAACATTAATGTGGTATTTTGACAGATTCCACTCAGAACCACACAACATTTTGAGGCCGAGAAAAGTCAAAATGCTCTTCAGCATTCATTTTTCAGCTGAGTAAACGACTTCCCTTCTAGATTCTTTAAACGTATACAGAACCACTCTGACCCTTTGCATTTGAACACTGCCTTCAGCTATCACTTTAAAACCCAGCACTCTCCACAATCAATCACAAACGAGCCAAACTGGAAAAAGTACATGTTCCATCCTCAGTCAAACCCACGTGTCTGATTCACATCATCTTTAGCCCCTTGTTTTATATCAGTTACTCTCACTTCGGAAAATGCCTGCCTAAATTTGCTTTCTTAGCGTAAGTTCTTGTTCTTGTATTTGACACTAACTCAAATAGCCTTGAGGCAATTAGCCTCTCGATCCCCTTCAGAATTGTCTATACTTTAATGAGTTCCCATTTAATCTCTTCTTTGCCAAAGCGTCCCACTCGGAATAACTAAGATCCGTGACTCCCTCTGCTGTGCCGTCGCTGTCTCTGGAATGCCCTTTGTTAATAATGTGCCTGCAACTGCACCCACACTCCCAATGTGGCCTCGCTGGTCCTGACAAAGAACAGGGTAATTCTCTGGGTTTATATCCAATCCCTCTTCTTAAGCACCCCCAAATTGGGGCTCTTATATGATCTGTGCTGCCATTAAACCCTGAATTTTTTTAAATTTAAGCTTTTTCTTCCTCTCTCCCCTTCCTTTCACTCATCCAAATTTCTAGTTTCCAACCACACTGGGGAACTTTGTACCATTTAGGCAACTAAATGTCAGTGTGTCATTGCATAA
>NW_022111373.1:73354212-73368679 GCF_000313985.2 Echinops telfairi | reverse complement strand
CTGATGCAGAGACCCCTGCCAGCCCTGAGATGTTTCCAATGCCACTGGATCCAAGGACTTTCTACCCACTGGCCTGTGATCGTCTACATTCGGCACCATTGCATGTGTTTCATGAGTCTGAAGAGGACTTTATAGATTGGTATTGGTCATATGAGCTAATATCAGACTTATGGACTTGCTCTGGACTGGGCTGGGATATATTCTCAATGTTCAATTGCTCTTGTAGATAAATCCCTTTCTTATACACATGTATGTCCATGGATTGGTTTCTCTAATCCAGCCAGACTAACACATAATCCATTCGATCTAGGGCCTCAGCTGCGGTGACCCAACTGTCAAGAGCTGTCTGATGCTCAATGGGATCTGTGTCTGGGCCTTGGTTCACCTCCATGTGCATATTCTGGGGCTTCATTCACACGCTTGGCATCTGGGGTGGGGGGTGAGTAGGACCCAGAGGTGGCTCCGGTGTTTATTTCCATACTGTGTGTCCTCCAGTATTTATTTCCTAGAGCGGTGGAGAGCCACAGACGAAGGAAGGGAGTGATTTGAAAGGTGATGTGTGTCTTGGCATGTTTTCCCTGGTTTGCATATGGAGATACCTGGAGTGTACTGTGTCACATCCCTTTAAACCTAAACATGGCTTGGTGGACAGTTCAATGCACCGATGCCAGTCTCCCACATTGGTCAGGTACAGCAGGGTCTCTACACTCTGCCTACTCCTGAGCTGCAGAAGGAGGCTCATTGGTTGTTGTTGTTGCTGTTGTTCTTAGGTGCTATCAAGTCCATTCTAACCCATAATGACCCGATGCACAAGAGAATGAAACAGTGCACAGTCCTGGCCCTTGTGCCCGAGCCCATTGCTGCAGCCAGCGTGTCCATCTATTGCTCATCGCTAAGCAGGCATCACCCCCCAAAGCAGGTGAGCGGATGCCCCTGTACTCTCAATCCGCATCCATAAGGGATCACAGTGAGTGTATAAATGCTCCAGCCTCTCCAGCCTTTGCTGTGCCAATTCTGAGGTGTGCTCTCTACAGTTCTTCACAGAATTCCAGGGACATTGAACTCCCATTGGTCACTATGGCAACCAACTCATTCCAACACTTGTTGGTTTTTCTCCATTCATAATTTCCTTTTCTGTGTCCTAGGATCCCTTCTTACCTCAATCATGTTTCCTATGATCACCTCCTAAATCAGCCGCCTGCATCCAACTCCTTGTTGCAGGTCAGTGTTTGAGGAAATCTAAACTAAGACAAGGAGTGATGATAACAAGATAGAATTGAAGCTTTGAAGAGCTAGCTGTGAACCAATTTATAAAATGAAGAACCAATCAGAAACCCACACCTCTTTGCATGGTATTCTAGTCATGCTGCTAATGTGTAAGGAGTCACCTGAAAGCACGACATATAAGTCCCTGGCCCCCTGCCCAGGGGGACGGACAACAGAAATGTGGTGAAAAGAGACAGCAGATGGTGTAAGATATGAAAATAACAATAATTTAATATTTACCAAGGGTTCACAAGGGTGAGAGAGGGAGGGGGAAATGAGGAGCTGATATCAAGAAGTAGAAAGAAAATGTTTTGAAAATGATGATGGTAACATATGTACAAATGTGCTTGATACAATTGATGAATGGATTGCTATAAGAGCTGTGAGAGCACCCAATAACATGATTTATATAAAAAACAAACGCTTAAAACAGCGACTTAAAATGACACTGTGTTATTATTTCCTCTCCTCGTTCTGGTGGTTGACTGGGTTCAGTACTTCCGTGGGGTCAGGCCTGTGATTGCAGGCAGATTGTGGCTGTGGTGGTTACATAACCTGGTGTCAACTTGAGAACACTAAGAGTGACGGGGTGGAGTTCAGCCTGTCAATCAGGTCGTAGCTTGATGACGTTACTTGGAGGCACAACACAGAGAAATAGCTCACTGGAGACCAGATACACATACTTCCTGTGAGACATTCCTGTTGACAAGCCACATGGAGCTATGCTGATAGAGCCAGAGCCCTGGAGCTGGAGGAGCCACGTGGAGACCCCTGCCAGCACTGAGATGTTTCGACCAGCACTGGATCCACAAGAATTTCTACCCACTGGCCTGTGATCTTCCTGCATTTGGGGTCATTGCATGGCTGTATGAGTCTAAAGAGGAATTTATGAACTAGTATCAACATATGGGGTAATATCAGATGTACGGACTCGATCTGGACTGGGATGTGATGTTTTCTTAGTGTACAATTACTCTTTGATATAATGTTCTCTCTTACATACATTTGACTATCTCTGGATTTGTTTCTCTACTCCACCCGGACTGACACAGTGGCTAAGGATAGAGTCATTTTTAGAGTTTCCTTACCGCTATGTCTGGAAAAGGGTGTTAGCTGTCGATTGGGATCTTACCTGGAACTATTGGGTGAAATATGTACACAGGACCCCATCATATGATGTGGGCTTCCTCATAGTATGATGACTGAGTTCTAAGAACAAACATCCCACAAGACAGTATCAGGCAGAAACGATCATCTCAGAAAGTTACCTAGCATCACTTCTACCGCATTCTATTCATCTGGAATGAAGCACTATAGTCAGCCTGTATTTAAGGGAAACAGAATTGAATGCTACCTGTTGACAGGGCAGTGTTGAGAAATTTGATATGGTAACATGCCTTGAGAGCGGGCCCTGGAAATGAACTCCTAGTCTAGCTTACTCTCCATCATCCAGATACTCAAGAGAGGACAAAGCCCTTCAGAGATGCTTCTTTAGGTTGGCAGCCCAATTCCAAACCCACTGTGCCACCAGGGGAAGCCAGGGCATGTTTCTTTGATGTTTGCTTGCCATGATTAAGTCTGTCTCTCCAAATCCCTCCTCCTGTTTATGGGAGATTCTTCTTTTTTAAAAAAAATCATTTTTAAGCAGTGAGGAGGGAAGGAATAAAAGAATTTGGATTGTTAGTCTCCCAGGAATCAAGAGTATCAGGGTAAGTAGATAGTTCCTTCTTATGACAAGGATTGATTTAATCATGAGAAAGTAGAAGGAAACTATATTAATGGCATATTCAAGTTTTTAAAATTGAACATAGAAATAACTAGGTTAATGATCTCTTTTTCAATAGGGAAATTCTCCTTATATTGACTATTTTGCCCTCCGAAATGTCAAGCCATTTATCCTATTGTTAAGGTGCCCATATTCTCAGTGGAAGTATTTTCCTTTAAATGCTAAGCTATAGCAACCTTGAAATCAATCCATTTTCTCTTTGTGCTAAGAATTAGAATATCATAGTAGGGCACAATCTAATTGATGTTAGCAGAAATCGCTGCCCCAAAAAAGGGGTGGGGGACCCAAAGTCTTCAACTTGATCTGTCCTTTTAAGACCCACCACCGGATACTAGTTGCTATTTTTGAACTCATCTATGCTCATTGATCTAACTTGTCAGAAATCAATCAATAATCAATCAATATGTTCTCTGAACTCAGCAATGAATTTGGGAACACTCAATTTGGATCCTAGCACCACCTAGTGACTCCACTCCAGGTACTTATCCTTAGTTAAGCAGTTTCACAGTTTCGTCATCTGTCAATAATGGCACTGCTATTTTTGCCATCACGAAAATAAGCTTGTTTATAGGGGACAATCCCTGACTCCTAATCATCTCCTGAAAGCCTGTGTCTGTAATTCAAGAAGCCACTTGTCGGGGTTTCAGGGAGAGAATTAGGGCAGTGTAGCTATAGTAAGTGCATACTCTGGGTGTGGACACTGAATGGATCAGCTGTTAAAAATGATGCATTATGTAAAATAATATGAGTTAATCTTTTGTTATCTAGTGAAATGTAATAAATTGCCCCCAAACTTAGTAACTCGGAACAACAATTCACTACGCTTGCTCACATCATCATTCTGTGAGTCAGGAGGCTGGCGCCTCTCTCTTTCTCTGATGTCCGAGACCTCGGTGGGGAAACTCAGAGGGCTGGGGACTGGGCAGTTGATGGTCTTTGGGTTTCTCCCTCTCCCTGCTTCTCCACATCATGACTTCATGTAACTAATTTAGGTTCGCTCTACATGAAAGCCTCAGGGTAGTCATATATGTACAGGGCAACTGAGGGCTCTCAGCAAGAGTATTCCTGTGAAACAAAGTAGAAAATATCAGTCTCAATGTCTTGGCCCCACAGGGTCACACCACTACTTCTGTCACATGGGCCTGATCCAGCAGAAAGAATCTACTAAAATTCTAGGGGAAGGGGCATAGCACTCATGCATCAGTGGACGGAGACTGGAGAAATATGCCACTGAGTGGATTCTGACTCATGCTGAGTCTGTGTATGCAGAGTACCCTGCTTCATGGAGTGTTGAAGGTTGTGACCTTTTGGGAAGGAGATGACCAGACCTTACCTCTGGGTGGATTTGAACTGCCAATCTTTCAGCTAGCAGTTAAGTACTTAATCATCTGTGCCATCCAAGATTTAAAGAACCACAGTATTAACCAAGTATCCCTTAAAATGTAGCACGGTTAATTGTTGCTCGGTGTGGTCAAATCGGTTCCAACTCATAGGGAGTCCCAAATTCTGTGTATAAATTCTGCCCATATCTCTAACTGACTACTGAACTACAGGCAGGCCCTTGTTTATGAGAGTTCAATGTACAGATAACTTCAGCAAAACAGAACACAGCCCTGTGCCTGATCCTGACCACCCTCACCATCGTCTGAGCTCACGGTTGCAGCCAATGTGCAACCCATCTCGTCGTCGAGGGTCCTCCTCTTTTACACTGCCCTTCTGTTTTACCAGTCATGATGTCCTTTTCCAGGGACTGGTCCCTGGTGACAAAGTGGCTACTCATTTGGGCTATTAGCTTCAAGATCAGCAGGTAGACGATGGGGCTTCCTCCTCCCACAAAAAGTTACAGTCTCAGAAACACAAGGGCAGTTCTGCCCTGTCCTATAGGGTCATGATGAGCCGGCATTGACTCAATGACAGCGAGTTTGGTTTGGTTGGTCTTGGAAGAAGTATACTCCTTAGAAATACGCCTTAGAATACTCCCTAGTGACCAGGATGGCAAGACATCATCTCATGGACTGTTAATTTTCCACCAGGCTTCCTAACTTCTGGTAATGGAAGAGAAGAGCCTACTAGGTTAATGGCTTGGCGTCAAGTCTGACTCATAGTGACCCTGTAGGACAGAGTAGAACTGCCCAGGTGGGGTTCCAAGACTAACTCTTATGGGATGAAAAAGCCTCATCTTTCCCAGGTAGAATGGCTGGTGGCTTCGAGTTGCTGAACTTGCAGTTAGCACCCCAAGGCCTAAGCCACCTACTGTGCCACCAGGGCTGCAAAGGCACTGGAGAGCCACTGAACGCAGCTGTTGGAGGAGAGACCACACTTGCATGAAGTGCCCGTCTTTAATTCCTTCTTACCTGAGGGCAGATCCTAGTCCATGGCAAACAGGGAAGCTAACACCAGTCTAGAAAAATCTGATCGCTTCCTGCCTTGAAGAATAGACCCACTGCTATTGAATCAGTTCTGACTCCTGGTGATCCTATAGGAAAGCCCTGTGGGTTTCCAAGGCTGTAACTCTTTATGGGAGTAGAAAGCCTCATCTTTCTCTCTCAGAGCAGCTGGTGCTTTTGAACTGCTGACCTTGCAGATCACAGCTCAACTCCTAGCCATCACGCCACCAGGGTTTAAAGAATAAGAGAACAGAATTCAGAGAAACTATGGTAGTCCTAAGGTGAAAGTAGAGCTGTCTCAACAACAAAAAAGGAGTCAAAGCTAACTCTCTCACTGTCATTGACTAAAATCTCAGAGCAGCCCTATTGACAGAGTAGAACTGCCCCCTGTGGGTTTCTGAGATTGTCAATGTTTACGGGAGTGGAAAGCCTCATCTTTCTCCTGAGGAGTGGCCGGGAGTTTCAAACTGCTGACCTCGTGTTCAGCAGCCCGACACAGGAGTCCCAGATTCTGTGTGCCAACTCGGCCCTAATCTCTAGCTGACTATTGGACTATAGACAGGCTCTGGGTCACAACCATGCCATTTCCAGACTTCTACCTGCCCTTTAACATGATATAGATTTGCTCTCCCTTTGAAATGCATGAACCAACCCCCACTGACAACACATTCTTCATCAAATTGTCTTCTTGAAGCATGGGCATCTTTTAAAGCACTGGAACGGTTTGAAGCCTTTTCTCACACTAAAACCCAGACGGAAATCACTGCCATCAGGTCAGTGCTGACTCCGATGACCCCTGTAGGTCAGGGGAGAGCTGCCCCTGCGAGTAGCTGGGACCGTAACATCGTCGCAGGAGTAGAAACCCGGTCTTTCTCCCACAGAACGGCTAGTCCTCTAAAACTGCTGACCATGCAGTGAGCAGCCCAGCACGTAGCCCCCATGGCAGCCGGGTTCCTTCTTCCACTGAAGTCAGGCTAAAGACAGGGTCAGCGAAGCACTGCTAAAGAAGAACGAAGAAAGAGCCCTCACAGGCCCCAATTTCACAATGTCCTACCCAGCCACAGAAGTCCACACAGCCTGTACTGGTACATTGGCAGAAACATAGACCAATAGAACAGAGCTGAGAGCCTGGAAGTCAACCCCTGCCCCTAAGGACAGCTGAAATTTCCCCAAAGGGCCAAACCTCCTTAAGTGGGGGAGAGGTAATCTCTTTAACAAAGGGTGCTGAGAAAAGGGAACATCCATTTGCAGAAAACGGAACAGAATTCATCTCTCAAACCATGTACAAAAACAAACTGAATATGGATCAAAGACATAAATATCAAACAAAATTATAATGTCATAAAAAAGACAAATTTTGGACTCCTGATACATGGCCTAACACACTATCAAAAATTAAACACACACACAAAATTAAAAACTGATGATTTTTATGTCCCAAGGGGATGATTGATAAGACTCACTGCCGTAAATTAACAAGGAGGTTTTGAAAGGGAACCAAAGGCAGATAAATAAACATAGATCCAAGAATGGATTTTGGGCTTGCACGAAATTCTAGCTCCAATTTAAAAACAATTAATTCTTACATCATGGTCCTGCTCAATATTCGCCCTCAGGAAGGGAACACAGAAGACATGGGTGCTATAGAAACGTGTGGTGAAGAATTTAGATAAAATAGTGTCTGTGGCTATCAGATAAAATAGCGTCTCGGCTCTTATAGCCTTGTTTCCAAACAATCAGCGATATAAATGAGATTTCAACTCCTAGCAAACTCTCATGTGTTTCTGAGACGGCGGTCTGCAGGCTCAAGAGTAGAAAGCCCAATCTTTCTCCTGCTGGGTTGCAATACTTTACTGAATTAAATCAGTATTAACCTGAAATCGATTTTTTAAATTAAGATACAGATTACAATCCATATTTTGCCCCAGAATCACTCCATCTTCTCCCTTTCTCTTGTGCTACTATTGTCACAGGTATTGAGTTTATATACAGGCAGTCCCAGGGCTCTGGGCCTCTAACTTTTTTTAAAAAATCATTTTATTGGGGGCTCTTATGGTTCTTATCACAATCCATCCATTCATCCATTGTGTCAAGCACATTTGTACATTTATTGCCTTCATCATTTTCAAAGCATTTTCTTTCTACTTGAGTCCTTGGTATCAGCTCATTTCCCCCCTTCCCCACTCTCCCTCCCTCATGAAACCTTGATAATTTATAAATTATTATTTTTTTCATGTCTTACACTGACCCATGTCTCCTTTCACCCACTTTTCTGTTGTCCATCCCTCAGGGAGGGGGGTTATATGTAGATCATTATGATCAGTTCCCCCTTTCCACCCCACCTTTCCCTTACCCTCCTGGTATTACTACTCTCATCATTGGCCCTGAGGGATTCATCTGTCCTGCATTCCCTGTGTTGCCAGCTCTTATCTGTACCAGTGTACATGCTCTGGTCTGGCTGGATTTGTAAGGTAGAATTGGAGTCATGATAGTGGGGGAGGAAGAAGAATTAAAGAACTAGAGGAAAGTCGTATGTTTCATCAGTGCTATACTGCACCCTGACTAGCTTATCTCTTCCTTGCGACCCTTCTGTAAGGGGATGTCCAATTGCCTACAGATGGGCTTTGGGTCTCCACTCCACACTCCCCCTCATTCACATTGATATGACTTTTTGTTCTGGGTCTTTGATGCCTGATAGCTGATCCCATCGACATCTCATGATCACACAGGCTGATGTGCTTCTTCCATGTGGGTTTTGTTGCTTCTCAGCTAGATGGCCACTTGTTTACCTTCAAGCCTTTAAGACCCCCCAAATGCTACAGTTTTTGATAGCCGGGCACCATCAGCTTTCTTCATCACATTTGCTTATGCACACATTTTCTCTTCAGTGATCATGTTGGGAAGGTGAGCATCACGGAATGCCAGGTTATTAGAACAAAGTGTTCTTGCATTGAGGGAGTACTTGAGTAGAGGCCCAATGTCCTTCTGCTGCCTTAATACTAAACCTATAAATATATGTACACAGATCTATTTCCCTTTCATTATACATAAATATATTTACATATGTACATGCCTGTATTTAGACCTCTACAAATGTCCTTTGCCTCCTAGTTCTTTCCTCTATTCCTGTTACGTTCCTCTTGTCCCACTATCAAGTTTGGCCTTCATTCGGGTTTCAGTAATTTTTCTCGGTAGCTCCTGGACATCTGACTTATGGACAATTCATACTTATCCTTTAACGTCATGTAAATTTGTGCTCACTCTGCAATGATTGACCCAACCCTGACTTTCACCCGATTCTTCATCACAGTCATCATCACTTTCTGCATGGCAGCTTGAACATCATTGCTTAAAGACACCCTTGGGGATGGATCTTGTTTGTAACCCACGGGCTGCCTGGACTTCCATGTCGGACAGATGCCGAGCAACCTAGCTAAGACTGAAAGTGTTCAATGGTCTTTCAGCTGCCATCACTCAAATGGCATGCTTGCTTTAGGGGGGAAACAATCAGTAACTTTTGGAAGAGACATGAACAGTTTTTGCAATGTATCCCTCAGCGTCCAGTTTACTCATAGCTACATGAGTAAACACATTGGGAAATATGACTCATATTCAAGAGAAACTGCAATCATCCGCATCTTGAAGTTAGCAAATAGGGAGGATAAATAGGTACTATAAGTATCCACCACTCATTTGTCAGTTTTTCATACTGTGATGGATGGCTTACATGTTGCTGGGATGCTGGGATACTAGGAGCTATGCCACTAGTATTTCAAATACCAGCGTGGTCACCCATGGTGGACAGGTTTCAGTGGAACTGAGGGACTCGGAAGAAAGATGTGGTGGTCTACTTCTGAAAAACGTGGCCAGTGAAAATCTTATGAATAGCAGAGGAACATAATCTGATACAATGCCAGAGGATTAGCCCCTTAGGTTGGGAGGTACTTCGAATATGCTCAGGTAAGGCAACAATTGTGAGGATGCACAGGTCTAGGCAGTGTTTAGTTCTATTGTACATAGAGTTGCTATGGGAACCAACTGATGGCCCTTAACAACAATAATAGTATTATAACTATGCTGAAGAACATAAAAGGAAATGTGTGTTTAGTAAACAAATAAGAGGTCTCAGTAGAGAAATAGGAACTTTTGAAATCAAATGGAAATTTTAGAGCTGAGAAGTAAAATATCTAAAATTAAAATACAATGGATGGACTTAATGGGAAAATAGAGATAACAATGGTGAACTTGAAGATTTACCATAGAGATGTTTTACTCTGGAGAACAAAGAAATGAAACGTATTTTCACAGATCTGTTAGACAATATGAGAAGGACAATTATGTGACATTAGAGTCCCAAAAGAATTGAGGAGAGGAAATAAGGCAGACAACTATTTTATGAAATAGAGGTCAAAATTTCAAAATTTTGTTCAAAACATACATTAAGATTGATGAAACTAAGCAACCCACAAGCAGTGTAAACACATGGAGGGCCACATCGATGCGCATCACAAAGTGCTTGAGATCAAAGATAAAAGCCCTTAAAGAAGCTAGCGTGACGGAGCCCACTGTCCACAGGGATGCACAGGAAGAATCACAGCCGAGTTCTTGTCAGAAGTAACGGAGGCCACGAGCTAGCTTTTCAGTGTTGAAAAACAAAAACAAGAATTCTATATTCAGCAAAAATATCCTTCAAGAACTAAGACAAAATAAAAATATTTTCAGATAGAAGAAACAGTGCACCAAGAAAATTATAACTTTAACTCCATTCTCCCACCCCCCAACAGTTTTATTGGCAAGTAATTTACATATCATATAATTCAATCGTTTAATCATATCAAGGAGAATTGTACAATCACCCCCACATCAATTTTAGAGCATCCCACCCCCCACCCCCGTGGTTAAATCACCTTTAAAATGAGTTATGCAATCACAGTCATTCTAGTGTTCCCTCCCCCTTCCCATCTTCACTAATTACTCCCCAAATCCCCTTCCTTCCCTATCATCTCTTCCCCCACCCCTGTACTCCCTATATCCCCTTGTATCCGTTATTATCATGATGCATCCACTCCTCCTGTGCTTCACAGCTGGGAGACCCAACAAACAACAACAAAAAACAAAATCGCCCTAAGATGGTAAAGATAAAATCATAATAGTGCAAAGACAACAATACAAACAATGTACAAGAAAGAAACGACCCCCATCAACATTCAAAAAGACAGGGAAGAAATTTTTGTCATGGGACCAGTAAGAGACACTTACACTCAGAACAAATTCAGGTGGTGTCTGTAGGGCGGTCAACTGGCCAAGGGTCGAGTTTGATCCGGCATCATCAAGATGACAGCGGTCTCTGCCTGATAGTCAGCCTGTCCGAGACTCTTGTCTGTGGCTAGAGCGGATCTGCCGTGGCTCAGTCTGACCTGGTACTCTGACGATGGGTTTTGGGCTTTCACCATCACCATAGCCCTCCACAAATTGGGTGTTTCCATCCTTAATTTAGGAGATAAGCTTATCCTGCCTGTTTGCTACCAGAGTTGTTTGGCTACTCTCGGTTCCTCATCTGGCTCTCCTCTCTACTTCGTCACTTGCTTAAGACACACTTGCACCTCCTGCACACAAAGACGGACTGATGTTAGAAGACGCGGAGTTAGTTCTGCCTCACAGAGACCCTATCCCACCGAATGAAGCTCCGCCCAGGTCCTATGCTTGAGCCCATGGCCGCAGTCACTGTGTCGGGCCATCTTGCTGGGGGCCTTCCTCTGCCTCGCTGCCCCTCTACTCTACCAAAGAGTATTGAAAATGTATTGATTGAGCTTATTTCGGATCATTTCAAGAAGCGATCACTTTACTAGCCAGCGTGAATGTATCTGTTCAGAGGCCTTGATGGAGTTTGAGAATTTCCTTCACTGCCAGGGGACAAGGTGACTTCAGACTCCTCCCCAGGTGTGTGTTTCAGACTGAGAGAATGGCTCAGAAGCCTGTTTCCTCATGAACTTTTTGAAGTTATTGTCATCATATTTTTCTTCAATTCTTTGAACACAATTTCTGTTTGTTCTTTGGAAATGTGAGTGACAGCTGAGCTGAGCCCTGGTGGTGGAGTGGTCACCCAGGAGGCTGCTAGCTGCAAGGTCAGCAGCGGGACACTACTAGCTGCTCCTCTGGAGAGAGACCGGCTTTCTCCTCCTGCAGCGTACAGGCTTGGAAAATCACAGGCGCATTTCTACAGGGCCACCATGAACTGGCATTCGCTCAATGGCGGGGAGTTTGGGCTTTTTGAGTTTGCTTTGTTTGTGACTTATTTTGCCTGAGTGCTTTTTTTTTTAAAACATGCCTGAAGTTAACAGTAGAATCTTTCTCTTGCACAGTGTACAATCATTGATGTATCTGCTTAGTACTTTCATGGTTTTACCATGACTTTAGAATGTAGTGGTTAGCCAATCTTCTGAGCTGTAGTTGTGCTCAGAAACCATGAGCCTGTAAGACTTCCACCCTCTGCTGATCTAGCTGGGTATATTTGGGGGGAAGTCATCAAAACGTAGCCAGTTCCCAGGTGTGCCTCAATTTCCCTTTCTGCTGGGCTCTCTCCGTTCTCCCCTGCCCTGCACATGCTCATAATATTGCAGCCAGTCACAGATGTATTGATAGGTCAGCCGTCGCTGTATAGAGAGGTTAGCCAGCCTCTGTGGTTCTCTTGCTTCCACGTTCTCCCTCATTAAGTTACGGCTGGTCCACGGCTCACCTCATAGGTCAACCTTAGACAAACAGAGTTTCTGGTTTCCCTCCTTTGTTTCTTGTCAAGTTTGCTGTTTTACTGACAACACTCTAGGCTTTTGTGCTTTATTTCAAATACCCCGCTCTGGCAGCGGAGCTATTGGTTTTTAAAATCATCCTTAAAACTACTGATGGGATTTGGGCAGTGGAGGTGGTGAGTCATAAGAACAACCCTGCCTCTCCTGTTCAGACCCCAGAGCATTTTCATGAATAATGTCCTCTCAGAATTTTGTTGTTGTTATTGGTCAATTCCTAGAGCCCCAGACTTGTTGATGCGACTGTCTAACTTGATCCTTATATTTTGAGATAAGGGTGCATTGACCTATCCAGGCGACTGTAGCCAGGAACCCCATCCTATAACGATCAGAAGCTGTTTGCTAGGATGGCATTGCCATCTCACACATGTTACTATTAATTTACGAGGTGGCTTCAACCAGTTTGTGGGAAAAAATCCATTATCTTTCCATTGAGGTTTCCCACGAACTTTTTGAAGCCATGGTGGTGGCTCTTGTGTCTGTTCATCTTATTGAGTGTTTCTTCATTTTTACTGTTCCTCAACCCACCAGCATGTCCTGTTTGGTAAACTTCAAGGGAGACTGGTTTCTAGCACATACACATCGCTAACAGACAGGTAAGACCATGACTCGTTTAGGAACTCAGGCTGGAATTTACACTTTGCTATTGGCTCACGCCAAAGGAATTTCATCACCGGGGAGAAATTAATCAGGAAAGAAGAGCTCAAACAAGGCTCGGAAACCCAAGAAGCTGTCCTTGGTGGGTAAGGAAAATGAGAATGTAAAACTGAGGGTCGTTTAGACAAAAGAGGAGTTTAATCATGGCTTCTCGAGCTAAAAAATGTTAGCTTATTAGACTCGATTGGAAGTGAGAATGGGGTCAGTTGGAATTAGGCTGGTGGATCGTCTTTTAAACTTTCATAATAACTTTTGAATTATTTTAACCGTCAAAATGCATTTAGAACCACTTACTTGGACTATTTTCAAGGGTCCCTAACAATAGCAGAGTTATAAGCGTACACTCTGTGCCAGAGTTCTTTTACAGATAATATATTTAATCCTTAGCAGCAGTTGAGGCAGGTCTTACCAGGACAAAATTAGAGATGAGAAAAGAGGCTGAGAGAAACTAATTACCAATAATGTGCCCAAGGTCATACAGCTAGTAAGTGGTAGAATCAGGTCCAAGTAGAGGTCCTTGAACTGCTTGAATAATATTACATCGACACTTATCCCTACCTTGAAAATGGACCAAGTCTCGTAAGGAACTCTCTAAGATTTTGCCTCTGCTATTTGAAAGCTAATTATTTTATTTTAAAGGCAAGCCTTCAGTCTAGCTCTCAGGCAGAGTCTGTTGATTCTGCCTGCACACCGTGCTCCTTTTTAGTAAGAGACCATCACACCACCTTTTGGACACAAGCACGCACTGTCTCTTGAGCTGGGCTCCTAGTTCTCAGCTAGACTACACTTCCCGGTCTCCCTTGGAAGTTTCACCCACGTGGCATCACGATTGATAGAGGGCCAGCAAAAATAAAGAAGGCCTCAATGACACGAACTGGCCCTGTAGCTCCAACAGTGGATGAGGAGGAACCGGGCAGGGTTCATTCTGGTAGACACGGGGAGGTCGGTCAGCCTCACTTGGTGATAAGTAACAACTTAGAGCCTAGGGCGGGGCATCTGGTCCAGCGTGGGCCAATGAGAGCTAAGGGGCTGTGCACGAAATAATTGAACTTCTGGTCACTTTCTTCAAGAAAACATGCCTGCCTTGATTCCCTGTTCCCCTTTTGCTGAGGTCTGGAAAACAGAAGCCACAAGAGTCTGAGAAAACCCCGAAACAGAGCTGCCTGTCTTGCACAGCCTCAGAGAACATGGGGGGTGGGAGGAAGGATTTAAATTTTTAAAGGCAGCCTTCAGTATGATTATGGCTCGATGTAAAGAAGCCTAGAATCTCATAACTGGGTCAATGATAACATCATGATACATGGAGAAAAGTTGACGTCAGGGATTTTGTTTTGGTTGGATCTACAATCAGTGCCCATGGAAACAGCAGTCAAGAGATGAAAAGATGTATTGCATTAGGTGAATCTGCTGTACACGGCCTTTTTAATGTGCTGAAAGTAAGGATTTTACTTTGAGGGCTAAGGTGCGTCTGACCCAAGCCATGGCATTTTCAATGGCCCCATACGCATGGGAAAGTTGAACAATGAACACAAAGGACGGTGTAAGATATGAAAATAATAGTCTATAAC
>NW_022111373.1:73346945-73354095 GCF_000313985.2 Echinops telfairi | reverse complement strand
ACACAATGGATGGAAGGATGGATTGTGATAAGAGCTGTAAGAGCCCCCAATAAAAGTATTTAATTTGAAAAACAAAACAGAAAGACCGAAGATCCAATGCAGTTGAATTGTGGGGCTGGAGAAGAGTATTGAAGGTAATGCTAAAAGGCCAAGCCTCTCTGTCTTGGAAGAAGCATGGCTAGCTAGAGTGCGCCGTAGAGGCAAGGACGGCAAGTCGGCAAGTCGTTGTCTTCCCGACTTGGATGTGCTGTCAGGAGGGAGCAGTCCCTGGAGAAAGACAGCATGTTGGATTAAGTGGGGGGTCAGGGGAGAAGGGGAAGGCCCTCAGGAGATGGATTGCCACCATGGCTGTAACAAGGGGCTCGGGCATAGGAACCATTGTGAGGATGGTGCCGGACCGGGCAGTGTGTCCTTCTGTTGTACATAGGGTAGCTATGGGTCGAAACTGATCCTACGGCACCTAACAGCAGCAACAACATTGAACGGTTTGGTAGATGGCACAGGGCAGTTCTACCCTGTCCTGTAGGATTGCTCTAAGTTGGCATGGACTCAGTGGGCAGTGGGTGTTGAGGTAGGTGGCGCGTTCTGTAACTTTAGTACTTTACTGGACCCTCTAAGCTTTGCTTTCCCCCATTGTAATACAGGGTGATCATTTTACCTCCCTCCTAGGCCTAGAATAAGGGGTGGGGTAAGATGATGTGCATGTCCCTAGCTCATGGTAAGACCCAACATATGCTACATTTATCGTGCGGCACTGAGCTAGGGGCTATAAGCAAAACCAACCCAAACATGGCATTGTCTAATAAGAATACTAGTGGCTCTAAGGGACAGAGTAGAACTGCCCCTAGGAAGTCCAAAGCTGTAACCATTACAGAAGCAGACTGCAGAGAGGCTGGTGGGTTTGAACCCCTGACCTCTTGGTTGGCAGTTGAGTGCTTAACCATTGAATTAGAATATAGACACTTTCCCTTCAAGTAATCAGTGCCCTGAGACTCTGAAGAGACTACCTATTCAATGAGTGCTGTTGGCGCGCATGTACAGGAATGGTAGCTGTTAGCACCTGCGTTATGAGTTGTGTTTCAATCTTCTTTTTGAAAACCCGACTTTCTCGCCCTTCTCGATGCTCCATCCAGCTCTCCTAGAATAATGATACATTAATGGAAGGTTTGAAAAATACATGCACTTCTATCATTGTGGGGTTTCTTCTTACATATTGGAAGTTAATTCTTAGGGAAGCAACACCTATTGGGAGGTCAGCTCATTACTGGGTTCCGAGAACGATCAACTTCTTTTGATGAAAGAAATGACTATTTCCCCACGATGTGACGAGATGTGACGAGTCTCGTCTGCCTGCTCCCCTGCCCCACCTTGGTGTCATTCCATTTTCTTTCAAAAGGATATGTAGTACATTGAGAAAGTGACAGCGTGGTATGACTGTTCAACATTCAATTCATGTCTTCAGTGCCAGCAGAGGGAAGGTTGGAAATATAAGCACGGGCCCTTGTTTATTGCAATTTCACAGCCGTGGCAAATGCCACCGAACTCGGGGCCAGTGGCAGGAATGAGTTAAAACCTGGTAGCAATGCTTCCTGTCTCTCCTGCTGCCTCATCTCTTTTCAGGGTGGCTGCCAGTTAATGCATATAATATGCTAATGTGCAAAAATCAGGAATAAAGGGGAGGACAGGGAGAGGAGGGGCTGGTGAGGGCCAGAGGAAGGGGGAGAGGGCCAGACGGGCCTGGTAAAGGAGCGACAGAACGGAAACGGAATGCTTGAGAAGGGAGGCAGAGGATAGCTCAATGCACAGCACGCCCTTTAGTGAAACAGAGAGGGCTGTGGAGAGAGCCATGCATGCAAAAGAGAGTTATTTGAATTTGCTCTTGCTGGGAATCGTATTTACTTTATTCACAGCCATCACGTGGATTCTGACTCCGAGCGACCCTATAGGACAGAATAAAAATATCCCCATGAATTGCTCAGAGTGTAACCTTTTGTCGGAGCAGGAAACCTCATCCTTCTCCCTGGGAGGAGTTGGTGGTTTCAAACTGCTGATTTCGCTATCCCAGCCATTGATTAACCCACGCAGTCACCAGGCCTAGGCAGTGATAGTTGCTGTTGTTACGTGCCGTCAAGTCTGATCCCATGCAGAGCCACCCTCGGTATAACAGCAGGAAACTCTGCCATCCTGCTCCATCCTCACCACGTCCATTGATGCAGCCGCTGTGCCCATCCATCCTGTCCAGGCCCTTCCTCTTTTTTGTCTCTCTACTTTCCTCTTCTGATAACATGTCCAAAGCATGTGAGACAAACTCCCGACATCCTTGCCTGTAAGGAGCATTATGGTAGTGCTTCTTCCAAGAGACATTTGCTTATCTTTTTGGCAATCCATGGTACTTTCCATATTTTCTCCAGCACCATAATTCCAATACATCAGTTCTTCTTCAGCCTTCCTTATTCATTGTTCCAATATCACATGCGCATGAGGCATTTGAAAATACTGTAGCTTGGGTCAGGTGCACCTTATCCTCAAAGTAACCTCCTTGCTTTTCAACACTTTAAGAGGTCTTGTGCAGCAGATTTACCCGATCCAACATGTCCTTTGATCTCTGGATTGCTGCTTCCATGAGCATTGACTATGCCAGGACGAAATCCTTGATAACTTCAAACTTTTCTCCAATTATCATGAGGTTGCGTATGGTTCAGTAGGAGGGTTCTCATTTTCTTTACATTGAGTTGCAATCCACACTGAAGGCCTCCATCCCTGATCTTCATCAGCAAATACTTCAGGTCTTCCTCACTTTCAGCAAGCAAGCTTGTGTCATCTGCATATTGAAGGTTGTTAGTAAGCCTTCCTCCAATCCTGCCCATTTTTCATATAAATCAACCTGTCTAATTATTTGCTCAGCATACAGATTGAACAAGTATGATGAGAGAAAGCAATGCTAACACACACCTTTCCTGATTTTTGCACTTGATCTGTTCACGCAATTGCCTCTTGATCCAGGTCCAAGTTCCTTATGAGCACAATGAAGTGTTCTGGAATTCTTATTCTTCCCAAGATTAGCCACAGTTTATTATGACCCACACAGTTGAATGTCTTGGCATTGTCAATAAAACACAAGTAAGCATCTGAGTTGGTTAATTGTGCCAGCCTGGCCGATAATCACATGTGGGCTAATTGGAAGATGGAGGGATAAATGGGTGGTGAGCCTCGCCTTTCTAGTTCTCAGGTCTCTTGTTTTGTGATGGTTGCACTGGGTGCAGCTGCCTTAGCAGTTCCCTGCTTCAGCTTGCAAGATTGATTTCCTACAAGACATCCCCAAGGAGAAGCTACATGGACCTATCCCGATGCAGCCCTGGGTGCTGGAGCAGCCATGTGGAGACCCCTGCTAGTGCTGAGATACTTGTTCGTTCACTGACTCAGCTTTCCTCCTGCAGTCGGCATCATTGCCTCTGTTTTGTGAGGTGGAGGACTTTGTGGACCGGTGTTGGGTTAATGGGTTAATGTTGGACTTGTGGGCTTGGGCAGCATTGGGTTGGGATGTTTTCGTGATGCACATTTTCTTTACATAAAACTCTCTCTTATACATGAGTTGCTGTGGATTTGTTTCTCCAAAGTACCTAGACTAATACAGCATCTTTCTGGTATTCTCTACTTTGAGTCAAGATCCATTTGACATCAGCAACAATATCCCTTGTTTCACATCCTCTTCTGAATCTGGCGTGAGGCTCTGGCAGCTCCCTGTCAATGTATTGCTGCAACTGTTGTTGGATGACTTCCAGAACACTTTACTTGCATGTGATAACGTTGATATTGTTCTATATCTGAGCATTCTGTTTGAACACCTTTCTTTGGAATCAATACAAATATGAATCTCCACCAGTCAGTTGGCTAACTTGCTGTCTTCCAAATTTCATGGCATAAACAAATGTGTGTTTCAGTGCTTCATCAGCTTCTTTAAACATTTCAATGGGCATTCCATCAATTCCTGGAGCCTTGTTTTTGGCTAATGCTTTCAGTGCTACTGAAAGTATCAGTGGTTCTTGCTCATATGCTAGCTCTAGAAATGGTTGGATATAGATTAGTGTGTTTTTAGTACATGGCTGTTTCTTTCCATCTTCTTTTGATGTTTTCTGTACCATTCAATCTTTCAATATTGCAACTTGAGACTTAGACAACACAATATGCAGATGAAACAACCCTGCTGACTGAAAATGAACAGGACTTGCAGCATATGCAGATGAAGACCAAGGATTGCAGCCTTCAGTACGGATTCCAACTCAATGTAAAGAAGAACAAAATCCTCACAACTGGACCAGTAGGTCACATCATGATGAATGGAGAAAAGTTGAAGTTGTCAAGAATTTTGTCTTGCTTCGATACACAATCAATGCTCATGGAAGGAGTAGTCAAGAGATCAAAAGACACATAGCATTACACAAATCTGTTCCCAAAGGCCTCTTTAGATTATTGAAAAGCAAGGATGCTACTTTGAAGACAAAGGTGTGCCTAACCCAAGCCATGGTATTCTCCATTGCCGCACATGCATGTGAAAGTTGGACATAGAATAAGGAAGACCAAAGAAGAACCTATGTTTTAAGGGCTCAAGTAGAAGGCAAATGTTTTGAGAATAATGATGGCGACAAATGTACAAATGTGCTTGACACAATGGATGGATGGATGGATTGTGATAAGAGTTGTACGAGCCCCCAATAAAATGATTTTTTTAAAAAGAAGAAGAACCAATGCATTTGAATTGTGGAGCTGGAGAAGACTATTGAAAGTAGCATGGGCCCAATGGATGGTTGGATGGATTGTGATAAGCGTTGTCTGAGCCCCCAATACAATGATTTTTTAAAAAGAAAGAAAGAAAGAAAATGACAATGGCGGCATAAGTGCAAATGTTGCTTGACACACTGGATGAATGTCTGGATTGTGAAAAGAGATGTAAGAGCCCCCAATAAAAGTATTATTTTAAAAAAGTAGCATGGACCTCTAAAAGGACAAACCGAGCTATCTTGGAAGAAGCATGGCAGAGTGCTCCTTTAAGACAAGGCTATTGAGGCTTCATCTTACGTACTTTGGACGTGTTGTCAGGAGAGACCAGTCCCTGGAGGAGGACATCATGCTCGGTAAAGTGGAGGGGGAGGGAAAGAGTGGAAGGCCCACAAGAAAAGGGGTTGACACTGTGGCTGCAACAATGGGATCAAGCACAGGAACAATTGTGAGGACGGCTCAAGATGGGGCTGAGTTTCGCTCCGTTGTGCTTAAGGTCACTATGGGTCAGAATGGACTCGGTGGCATCTAACAACAACAACAGCAATCACATTCTTCTTGAAGGTGATATTCACGGCTTAGTCAACTCTGTGAGTTTCTGATTCAAAATGGCCACTACCAGCCCAGTTCAGCTACTAACGTCTAGACATTTTATTTTTAACAATTTCCAACTTTCCTAGATTCATGTTTCGCACATTCCAAGTTCCAAGTCCTAGTCGATGTTTGCAGATGTTTCATCTCAGTTTGAGGTACGCCCCATCAGCAAATGCAGGTTTTACTCGATCAGGCTTTGCTCCATCCACACCATTTTAGTCTGTTTTATTTGGAAAAAAACAGCTCTTCTTGGGTCATTATTTTGGGTGCCTTCTTGAGGGGCTCATGTTCTGGCACCATCTCTGAGAGTCTTTTGCTTCCCTTCATGAGGTTTTCCGTTTCCGACAATGTTTGATGCTGTCTATAAGGTTTTCAGTGGCTAATTTCTCTGAAGTAGACAGCTTGTTCCTTCATTGTCTGTTCTCAGTCTGGAAGCTCCGCTGAAACCTGCTCACTTTGAATGACCCTCCTGATATTTGATCTACCACTGACATAGCCACTGGCAACACAGCAACACACAAGCCACCCAACAAACCAAAGTGACAATTATGGGACAATGGTACAGGGAGGATGAAAGTGCAATATTTTCATTGACTCCATACCAGTCATCCCTCTGCCTTATCTCTCAATCCTGCTTCTGGTGCTAAGTTGTTGCCAACATCTTTGAGTCTTAGAAGAAATCAGGGAGATCCACATTCCCACTCACCAATGCCATTTCCTTACATCTCCCCCACAGGATGAACCAGAATTTAAGGATGGGCTCAAGTAAGGGATCACCATTGTTTGTTGGTTTGCCATCTTTGCGTGTTGTTTTAATGCTGGAAGTTAGGCTACCAGTATTTCAAATAGTACTGTTAGGAGTCACCCATGGTTGGACACATTCCAGTAGGGCTTCCTGACTAAGAGAGATTGGGGGGAAAGGCTTGATGATCTTCTTCCAAAAATTAGCCAATGAAAACCCAAGAGACCACTACAGAATATTGCCCAATATAGCGCTGGAAGATGAGCTCCCCTGGGGTACAAAGCACTAAAAGTCCACCGTGGCTACGCCAGTGTACTCAAGCGTGCCAACAATTGTAAAGGTGATGCAAGCAACATTTCATTCTGTTGCTCATGGGGCCTCCTTAAGCTGGCACCAATTGATGGCAACTAACAGTCAGACATAAGGGAGTCTCTTGGTGGCATGTTGTGTTGGCTCTCAGGGAAGTCAAGTATATGGGGGCCCTCAGTGTTTCTGACACATCTACAAATAAGGGATGTAGCCCGCGGGGTTCTCCCTGGGACTTGAGAGTTTGTCTGTATGTCCATTGCTGCCCAGGGTGCTAACTTCCATAGTACATGCCTCTTGATAACCTGGCCTCCTGGTAGAAAAAGGGCAACGACAACAAAAATAATTGTAAAATTTTAGAGGGAAGTGACCTAGAAAAACGAGGGACAACAGGCTCTGAAATCTGACCCAAATTTCCAACTGTTTTTCCAACTAGTTTTCACTCAGCAATTTCAAAACCACTGCCAATTTATCTTTCAACAATTCTGCTCGGTTCAAGATCAGGGAATGTTTACATTTAAAGTAAGAAAATCTGGCTATACAGTGAACCCTCGTTTATCGCGGTTAATTGGGTCTAGACCCTACCGTGATAAATGAAATTCCGCGAAGTAGGATTCCTTATTTGTAAATCAAATATTTCCGTAGTTAGAGCATAGAGGACATGAAAAAACACCCTTTAGTCACCATTACACTCGTATTACCCAATTTATTAAACGAAAAAGGGAAAATACA
>NW_022111373.1:73344798-73346482 GCF_000313985.2 Echinops telfairi | reverse complement strand
GCTTCAGAGTAGAATTGTGTTCCACAAGGGTTTCAGTAATGACAGAGCATGCGCTGTTACGCAAAAACCGCGATAGAGTGAAGCCGCGGAAGTCAAAGCGCGAAGTGGCGAGGGTTCACTGTACATTCTTTTCTAATTTAAAAGAATTGCAATTCTTGCAAAAAGTTCAGGATAAACCATTTCAGGTCTTTTCTGGTGTCTACATTTGGGCTGTATGGTCTCCCTGTGCTTTTTCTTGAACTGTCACAGAACATATTTATGTCCCAGCCCCTTCTGCCAATTCTCTTCCACAATCCACAGGCATCCCATTTTGGCACAACTCTGAGGACAGCCAGAGAAAATCTTGTCTTCAGTCCCAGCCAAATTCTGCTGTCACAGAGGAAGGCATACACAGCTCCCTTCCTTACACAGGATTGTGCCCTTCCTTACACGGGAGGGACCGTTGTCAGAGGGCAAAGTTCTTGAATCGCGCTAAACATGCCAAGGAACGCGGTCAACCTTCCATTAGTGGCTTGAACTTGAGACAGATTTGAGTTGACTTGTCAAAGGCCTAGATGTAGTTTGTAGTTGAATTTGAAAGGAAAAAACAAAACAAAAAACAAGTTTAAGAGACTGTGCTAGTTACATAATCTCATGTCAGCTTGAGGATATTAAGAGTGAAGGGGTGGAGTCTAGTCTGTCAGTCAGGTCACAGCCTGATGCCTCCTTGTGGGTGTGGCCTAATGAGGATTCTGGGAACTTCCTCTCTTCCTCCCTGGAGGCAGGATGTACGCTCTCACTACTACACATTACTGTTGACAAGCCACGTGGAGCCACGCTGATGGCAGCCAGAGCCCTGGAGATGCTTCCACTGCCACTGGATCCACAAGACTTTTCACCCACAGGCCTGTGATCTTCCTGCATTCAGTATCACTGCATGTGCCGCATGAGGTTAAAGAGGGATTTATGCACTAGTATCAGACATATGGGGTTATGTAGGACTTAGGGACTTGATCTGGACCGGGTTGGAATATACAATTGCTCTTTTATATAAAGCTCTTTCTTACTGTGTGTGACTGGATTTGTTTCTCTAGTCAACCCAGACTAACACAGAGATATTTCTTCCTTGTGCATTGATTTTAAAGTCTCTGTTGACTTCTTCTACTTGCCCCAGCACAAAGAATGAAGACTCCTTCAAGAAACCGGAGTCTCTGGATTGTGCAGAATGTTAATGTGCTTTGCTAATAAGTGAAAAGTTGGAGATTTGAGTTTACCCAGAGCCACCTTGGAAGAAAAACCTGGCAACCTACTTCTGAGATGTCAGATGTTCTGTGGCTGCATTCAGCATTATACTCTTGTCGAGAATTATCAACACATGATCCCATTGACAACAGCAACTTGAAAGGACAGATGAGAATCTTGGGGTGGTGGCGGCAGTAAGTTTGTGTTAATGATGCTGAAATAGTTTGGAGAAAGTTGGCAAAATTTGGATGTCACCAATGTACATATAGAAATGGTTATTTAAAGTATGTTCCATTATGTATATTTTTATTTTTTTTAATTTAAGGGGTAGAAGAAAATTACAGAGAAAACTGGTTTTCCATTCAACCCATTCACATTTATTTTTATTTTTTATTTTTTTAACATTTTATTAGGGGCTCATACAACTGTTATCCCAATCCATACACACATCAATTGTGTAAAG
>NW_022111373.1:73340544-73343162 GCF_000313985.2 Echinops telfairi | reverse complement strand
GTGTCCCTGGTGTTGTCCCCCGCAGGGCCATGGGCCAGTGAGGGGCATCACGTCTCATAGTGGGGCTGGCCATGTCACATTTGTTTTAATATGCGGCATTGACTGTAATCCTCACAGGGAACAAGCAGCCATCTTCCTCCTGTGTTTCAGGGCTCCGTTGTCCTTCCTTCTCGCTTTCAGAGCCGTATCCACGGCCAGATGCTGGACTGCAGGTCTGCTCTCACACACGTGGACTACCATGAGTTAGACTTGACTCAATGGCAACTGGCTTTTGGAAAATACCCGTAAGTTGTCAGGCTAAAGTGAGATCAGGTAGTAGATTCAGGTGCAAAGAACCTGTTTGCTAATAGGGAAAAGTCAGTATGGTATATAGGTTATGAGCACAGCTCTGGAGGGTGGTATACAGGAGATCTATACTTGCTGCACATTTTTGGAGAGCCTCAAACTGCCCCACAAAAAAGTCTACTAAAAATGTGTTTTAATGCACAAGCTATTAAGGTGGTACTTCCCAACCTGATTGGTTAAATCTTCCGTGCCCTAACTAACGACCCTAAGTTGATCCCTGCAAATTAATGGATTCCTGACAAAGGCTGGTGCTGGGCACAACGAAGGGGCTCAGAAAATACCGTTTGATTGATTTGGGACTGTGGGCTAGACTTGTGCATCTCATCAGCTGTCCCCAGGTGAGACCTTTGGAGCTGCTGTCACATTTATTAGCACAGAATTGATTTACCAAACTCAAGGAGGGCAAGGAATTCCTCTGAACTGTAAATTAGTAAATTGCTTTTTAATCTACCATAAAAGATCACTGAAAAAGTCCTTTTAAAAATCAAAGGTCTGCTAATTCAATCATGAACACATTTACCCAATGGTGCTCAAGGCAAGAGGAAACTTTAAAAGCTGCACAATTACCGTTAAAAACATATAATTCAAGAAAGGATTTAGGTTTAATTATAATATTGAATGCAGGTATATGTTATTCTGAGGAGACATTGGCCTTGACTCTAATAGTTGCCTTAAAAAATGAAATGGCACTTCCTGCAGGATAAGGATATGCTCCCTGACCAAGCCCACTTCCAGGGTGGGCCCCTGAAGGAAACGACACAGACAATGCTACCTTCAACAGCATCCTCCCAGGGGCCGAGTGTGTGCCCCCAACACTGTCAGTGCCCAGAAAGGGCAAAGGAGGAAAGGGGATACTTGGCCTAGTGTATGACTGTTGAACACATACCACATTGCAGATAGAAATCATAGCGTCCGGCGATGTGTCCCTCATTTAATAGCTGAGGAAACTGAGGCCCAGAAAGCTGACGGGCTCTGCTTGCCACAGGACTAGAATCCTGTTTAGCTTCTTCTTCTTCTTCTTTTTAAGAGAAGCTCAGTTTATGCTTCTAGCCTCATAATTCTGCATTTTTATTTTTTATTAATTGGGATTTAATACATCTATCATATCATTCCATAATTCAATCACATCAAGTAGAATTGTACAATCGCTACCACAATCAGTTTCTAAACATTATTTTTCTACATGGATTCCTTGTCCTGATCTCCCATTTACCCTACCACCACCAGTGCTGTACCCTCCTTTCCCTTAACCCTTGATTCTTCTTGTTCCTATAGGTTCATCAATCCTGGGTTTTGTTTGCCAGAAAAGTATAGAAGTATAGAAGATAGCTTCAGGAGGGTGATGTCATATTAGAGATACACCCTAATACGCCAGCTCAGCTTCTGAGGTGGATGTTTCTCTGGCACTGGACAAGGACTAGAACCCATTTCTTCTCGGCCTTAATTTCTCTTTCTCTTTCTATGATAGCGACCATTCTCAAATGGTAGTGTCTAAATCTGCGTGGCACTCTTTTCTGTTTCTGCCCCTCTCGTTCTGATTCTGATTTAGAAGGAGTGAAGCATCACCAGGTTAACTCATGAGAGGGCACGTTTGAGAAATTCTTCTTTGAAGTGGAATGTTATTATGGCATAGGCTTTTTCATTTATTTAAGCACTTGATCAAGAAGTGAAATCCCTTTGAAAGCCCTCATGCACCTCAAATATTCTCTTATCAGTTCATCTAGAGTAGCGGTTCTCAACCTTCCTAATGCCACGACCTTTTATTTATTAGAGTTCCTCATGTTGTGGTGACCCCCCAAACCATAAAATTATTTTCGTTGCTACTTCATAACTGTAATTTTGCTACTGTTGTGACTCTGGCGACCCCTGTGAAAGGGTGGTTCAACCACCAAAGGGGTCGCGACCCACAGGTTGAGAACCGCTGATCTAAAGGCACACTGGGGTCCCTGGGAGCTTGTTAAAAAAACAAACCCTAGTTGTATGAGCCCCTAATAAAACAATTTTTAAAAAAGAAGGTAAATAAAAAATATGTATATTGTTACAAAATCATAGAAAGTTACAGTAAACAGAAACAACAAAACAACAAAAATGCAGACCCTCCAGGGCTAGCGGAGGCCTAAGCAATCAAGATCTACCAAATCGAACAAAAAATCTTACCATAGTGAATGATGGGGGGAGTGCGGAGTGGAGATTCAAAGCCCATTAGTAGGCCACTGGAGATCCCCTTGCAGAGGGGTCTCGGGGAGGAGATGAGCCAGTCAGGGTGCGATGTA
>NW_022111373.1:73333688-73340085 GCF_000313985.2 Echinops telfairi | reverse complement strand
AAAAAAAAAAAAAAGAAAGAAAAAAGGACCTTCCCTAGAGCTGACAGAAAGAGCAAGGGGTCCCCAGCCCCTGGGCTGGCACCCTGAATTCAGACTTCCAGTCTCCTAAACTGTGAGAAAATTCATTTCTGTACATTAAAGCCATTTATGTTATTTATGTTATAGCAGCAGAAGAAACTAGAGATGAATATGAGAGAAAGGGGCAGATCTGGAAGCAAAATCTCAGGTTTTCAGTCTAAGCCACCCCCTCAGTCATTATCTTTCTTTTACTACTTCCGGGGCAACAGTAAGAGAATTCTCACTCTTCCACTTTTACATAAAATGTCTTGGGATTGTGGTCCTCTCATGCTTTTCCATATTGAGTGTGGCTTCTGCCCGATCTTTGTTTAGACAGGCACTCTAGCCAGTAGTTAATGAACATTGTTCCTGGTGGGTGGAAATTAAGCTCATGGGAGCTGGCCAGTATTGTGGATGCTAGGCTAGAACGCTCAGAGACACCTTGTAGACAGCTCATTCCTACTGTGTGTGGAGTGTTGGTTGCTGACGGTTATCAGTTGAATCTCTTTCCAGGACTTGTCCTCTGCCAAAGTTACACTCTGTCTTGCCCGAAGGTACAAAGCGCCACTCCCTTCTGGCCATCAGCCAGCCTCGCCCTGGAGTGGTACAATGGCAGAATAATTCTGCAGGGACCATCCCAGCTCCAGGGCTCTCTGTGGGATCAGCTGAGGGCCTTGTGGTGATTCAACTCAACTGCTCTCTCTGCACATGCTTGCTTCATTCTGTAGCACTCAGGTGAAATGCCCCACTAAAGCTCCTGCAAGCCTATCTGCATCTCAGAGTCTTGTTTCCTGTAGAGCCTGACATTTGTTGCTAAGGCTAGAAATACTGGAGATGATGTGACTTAGCGTGAGCCTTCACCTTTCCATCAATGAATTCTTTTCTGCTTTGAACTTGAAGCTGGGTGTTTTCAGTAATGGAAAGCATTTAGAATGAAAAGAAAAGCAATTTTTTGAGGTACTATAGATTTGGGTATAATTAGTGGGATGCATATGTTCCAAGGGGCCTTGGGCGCTGGGACTGGTGGGATGAGTCCCATTTCTCCAGATTTGTACAGTCATGTAGGCCCTCACCAGATGGCAGCATACATTAAAAGTGGATAGCACTTTACTGTAAACCCCAGAGGCAGAAAATGTAGGTGGGTGCAGTATGTCCCATTGGTCACCAAAGGGTTTAATTCCCATATCTACTATTTCCCCTAAGAATACGTTACTCTTTGGATTGAAGTTGAAGAATTTGGGATGATCAGTTGACAAACAGTTGAATATTAAGGTATATGAAAATAACTACATTGAATGAGAAATGTGTTTGTGAAAATTATTATTATTATTATTATTACTACTTCAGACAAAAGCACTGTCACCCAAAATCAGACTAGTGAAAAATGCAAAACTTTATAAGATAGAATCTTATATTTCAGAATAAGAGATTCTGAGACAAAGAACTTCTATATTTAGGTTTTCTTTTCTTTTCTTTTTTTAGATAGCTGCTTGTTTTATTTTTAAGATCATTTTATTGGGGACAATTACAGCTCCTATAACAATTCCTACATCCATTGTATCAAGCATATTTGTACATATGCTGCCATCATGATTTTCTAAACATTTACGTTCTATTTGAGCCCTTGGTATCAGCTCCTCATTTTTCTCTACCTCCCCCACTCCACCCTGGTGACCCCTTGATAAATTATAAGTTATTATTATTTTCATATCTTACACCAACCACTGTCTTGCTTCCCCCACAATTTCCTCCCCACTCCCTTGCCCCACCTTCCCTTACGCTCCTGGTATCACTACTCCCGTTTCTGTTCCTGCGGGGGTTTATCTGGCCTGGATTCCGTGTCTTGTGAGTGCTTATCTGTACCTTTGTACAGGCTTGCAGTGAAAGGCAGGACTGTGGTCACGATAGTGCGGGAGGGTGTGGGGTGGGAGTGGGGGTGGCGGGTTCCTGGTGGCGGCTGAGGAAACTTCAAGGAACCAGAGGAATATTGGAATATTGTGTGTTTCATCAGTGCTATACTTCATCCCGGTTGACTCATCCCTTCCTTGCAACCCTTCTGTGAAGGGATGTCCCATTGTCTACAGATATGTTTTGGCTCTCTGCTCTGACCCCCCTCATTCTCAACAATATGTTTTTTGGTTTTCTGATGCCTGTTACCTGATCCTGTCGACACCTCATGATCACAAAGCTATTGTGCTTCTTCCGGGTGGACTTGTTTCTCTGCTAGATGACTGCTTGTTTAACTTTAAGCCTTTAAAACCCTAGATGCTGTATCTTTCTGATAGCTGGGCACCATCAGCTTTCTTCACCACATTTGCTTGTACACCCATTTTGTCTTCAGTGATCATGCTGGGCCAGGAGGGTGAGCATCAAAGAATGCCAGCTTGCTAGAATAAAGTGTTCTTGTGTTGAGGGAGGGCTTGAGTAGAAGCCCAAAGTCTGTCCACTTCCTCAATGTATTGCCATATAAATATATGTACATATGCCAATACCTCTATTTTTATGAATTAATATACTTATATGAGTGCACACCTATGTTTATACCTCTATCCATATCTTTGCTTCCTAGATCTTTCTTCTGTTTCCTTTTATATTCCTCCTTTCCCACCATCATGCTCACCTTTCTTCTGCCTCTCAGTAATTCCTCTCGGCTAGATTACTGTTCCTCCAACACCCCCAGGATCTCTACGTCCTCCTTGTTTTTGATTTTCTTTCCCTAGTTGTTCCCCTGTCTATGGCTTTGTTTGCTCACTGCTCACTTCCCCTGCCTCCTCCTTCCCCTAAGTCCCTCTGGAACCTTCAGTCCCATTGCTTTCTGCTTGGGCTTGCTTCCCGTGCCTATCTTATATCGGTAGGCAAACCAACCATAACGTAGACAATACAAAAAGAAAACAAACAACCAAAATGAATAAAGAGAGAGAGAAAAAATATATAAAAAGAATAATAGCAATTAGTAAAAAAAAAAAAACCTGAAAAAGTATAGATAATTCCAGGTCTTTCTCTGACTTTTATGATTATTTCCCCACTGGTTCTGGGGGTGATGGTCTGAGAACTGCCCCTCCTAGCCTGAAGATACCAGAAGTAAGAGAAGGAACAACAACAACAAAACAAAAGGTCTCAATAAAAAAGAAAGCAGAAGATATTAAAAACTAAAGCAATTTTCAAGTGAGTTGAAAGGGAGATCCCATGATAAGGTATGACATTTGAACCTAACTACATCTGCCATGCTTTCTGTCTCATGGCAAGGCTATTTGCATCCCTGCAGAATGGTCAGAGGGGATTCATTAGATGCTTGATCCAGGTAGGGACCCTGTCAATGGATTTTGGGCTTTCACTGTCATCCATAGCCTTCTGAAAACTGGGTGTTTACAATTTAAGCTTGGACACTGTCTCCCCTTTGGGTTTGGATGTTACTTTGTCCAGTCCCTGAATCACACAGGCTGGTGTGCTCTTCCATGTGGACTTAGTTGACACCTCACTTTGATGGCTGCTGGTGTTGAAACAAGCCTTTATGACCCCAGACGGTATTCTTTCTGATACCTGGGCACCGTCTGGTTTCTTCATCTCATGTTGCTACAGCACTCATATCTTCAGTGATCTCTTCATGAGGGCAAGCATCAACGGGCCACATCATAAGAACTGATTGCTCTTACAGGGAGGCTAGACGTAAGTGTGGGCCCCAAACGACGAGGGTCTTTCCTTTTGTTTACTTACAGAAATGGGATCTGACAACACAGATGGCTTTGCAACTTGTTTCCTTAACCATTCTCTTTTTAACCCATTTAATTCAAAACCGCACAGCCATGGGTACCAGTCACCATATCAGAGTGAATTTGATGCTACCTGGAACCTAAGTATGTCTATTATTCTTGAGGCTCAAGCTTGGATATGGAGAAACACACGAACATTTTCAGATTGCCAATGCGAATTCTTATTTTCCCCAAATGTAAAATGTATATCTAAAACTCTCCCGTCACTGTGTCTCTAGCCCCAAACCAATTCAGTTGGTCCTGGTTCTTAACAAAAAAAAGATGATTCTTGAAAAAGAAAACCCAGTTACAGAATTATTCTCAAAGTCACCTTAATATTTTCTTTGCCCCGTGCAGGCCATAATTCTCTATTTGCCATGAAAAAAACAAAACCATATATATGATGAAAAGACAATGCTAACCTAGTTTCCACCACTCCCTTTTTGTTTGTTTGTTTCCAAATTCAAGCAAAGGTTTCTTGTAGAAAGAAGCAAAGTTCCTCCTCCCGGCTCCATCACTGGTCTGTAAAGTAAATTGCAAAACGCTTCCAAAGTCTGGCCACATCCTCAAAGTGACTGTTTAAACCCATTACTTTCTCTTTTAATCAAATCACGGTTGTGTCAAAATACACGATTCTCGCCATGAATCTCCCTGGCTTGTTACAGGTCACCGGTTGCACCTTGAAAATGTTTGCTCTTCTAAGCGTCTTCTCTCCAGCCTCCAGCTAAATCGCTCCAGACCAAGCCTATCATTTTTCTATGCACAGAGAACTCTAATTAATATAAACATAAAAACAACCAGAACCTGTGCTTTGCAGAGAGAGGAAGGGACCATGCCTGGGTCAGTAGGTACCTAGGACTGCTTCGGATTGGGGTAAAATGACTATTTAGATGCACACGAGCATTATTCCATGATGTGAAGGGGAGAAGAAAAAACAAAAACGGCCACAAAACAGCTCCGTATCTCTGAGTGACCGAGCGACTGCAGCCTTTATTCTTTGCCGCTTTACAAAATATTTTATCTAAAGCCGCCAGAGGGCTGGTAAGGGAAATAGTAATTATGTTTAAACAGCCAACACTTGACTAGCATAAAATATTTGTACAGGCTCTTAAACACGAAGTTAAGTGCCAGAGGCTCTTCTCATTGTTTAATGTATTAAGTAAATAAAAATGTATCTAAGACGTGGACACACAATTAGTTTTGAGTTATTTATCCTGGAGTTTGTGTGGTTTAGAAAAACTCCATCTTCTTGGCTGCTGCTGTCCTGATGCATTTAACTCCAGCCATCAGCTATGATTAAACACCTGCTGTTGTGGGGAAACAAAGCACACTAATCCAATATGTATTTCTGACATCTTAAATATCACCCAGTCCCCTGACATCAGGCACAGCTTTTCAGCGGGATGGAATTCCAGAGCATATTTTTCTAATTTATGGATGGACAATAAATCAAAATTAAGCCTTGGGCAATGAAATATACATCAGTGCAGAATGAACTGACTGCAAACGAGGACCCTGCACAAGGGAGGGAAAAGGATATATTAATGGAATCCTGAGCCGCACACACTGACGTGGGAATTAAGGAAGTTTACCGCGCCCGCCGTCCCTGTGAACCTAGAAGGCAGAGGTGGAAAATGAAAAATTGTTTTTTGTCTTTTTAAAACAAGTTTTTTCACGCACATTTAGAATGGGGGTGGAGGGATCATTGTTTTTAAAATGCTTGCTTGTGGGCAACTCAAAGCCCGATCTCCACTGGCCCGTCCCTTATTTTTAATAGCGCAGGAGAGTTTGGCACTGTGGGCGCAGTGGAGTGAACAGAGGCGCGGTTGGCATCTTGTGTTTGTCAGGAGGCGCGGCTGGGGAGCTGGCCATCTCGGAATAGACTCGACCTTGGACTGACCTCCAGCTCTTCTGGAACCTGGAGATGAAAGGTGACATTTAGAGCTTTGTTCTCAGCAGAGACCCCCGGGTACCTCTGGCGTGGGGCCACCACCCTCCTCTGTCCGGCTCACGGTGGCCAACTCTGACCCCGGGTGGAGCTCATGCTGGAGTGGCACATGGGGCTCATCCTGGTCCCCCACACTGGCAACCTCGCTGCATCTGGACCTAGCCTGCCAGCGGAACCGGCATATTTATCAAAGATAATGCTTCATAGTTATGGACATGTCAGGGCTCTTTACAAACATTATCTCGTGACTCCTTAAAGCATTCCTGTGAATGGGTTAATGGTCAATATTATTCAAATGCTAGAGACAGAGATTCAGGGCCACCATGACATTGAGAGCTTTGTCTTGGCCTGAGCAGCAGGTGGGAGAAGTGGCCTGGTGAACCTGCTGACGGACTTTCATGTGCGGCCCAGCAGGGCTGCAGACAGCCCCTGCTGCTCGACGTTTCTTTAGCCTATGGTCATCATAGTCTTTCTATAGAATGACCCCTTTAGAACACTTACTGCTTCAGATCCATATGCTATTTGTTTACTGGCTTCACTGTTAATTACCTATGAACAATTATTTCTTGTAGCTCATATAACGAGTAATGTTTTAAATTATAGCTATTACCAATGAAAGGAAATCATGCAGTTTAAGAATTGT
>NW_022111373.1:73332649-73333588 GCF_000313985.2 Echinops telfairi | reverse complement strand
CCCCAAGTACGTTAGAAAGAATCCCAGCTTGTTCTCTGGCCCTGCTCCTGTACTGGAACGGCCTATATGGAAGACTGCTTGGGTAATGTTTTCAAATTAGTCTTCCTCCGGGTCAGCTGCTCTTGGGGGGCTGAAATCTGCAGAAGCCGTGTAATTTGAAAACGAAGGGTGTCACCAATCCTCCTTCGCCGTTGTAGTTTGTCTTTTTGTATGGATTGACATCTAGTTCTTATTAGTCTTCAATGTGATTTCTCAGAGAAAATATGCACAAATCTGGAAGGAAATTCTTCATATGAAAATACAGTGCAGTGCTAAGCAAGGTGAAAGCTTCTAAGGAAAACCTTTGTTTCATGAGGAAATTGTTTTTAAAAGATCTTTTATTTTTTTTCATTTTTTTATAAGATGGTAGTTATATTGGGGATGGTAGTAATAATGGCTGCCATTAGGCTTTGATGGGTACCCGGGTGGGAGGGAAAGACAGCGGAGGGGAAATCACAGGTGAGACCAAGGTTTCCCAAAGAGGAACGCCAGCTCCTGGGGCACTGGAACGTCCAGGGCGCTGCAAAACCAGGTACCTACACTTCAGCCTGGATTAGGGGTATAGTGAAAACATGTTTAATTGGGGAAGGATGAGAGGCCCTTTTTTTTTCCCCCTGAAATTGGGGGTGTAGACCAAATAAGCGTGGGAACCTATTGGCTAGAGGGCCGACCAGTGTGAACTTGGGGATGGGGAGAGAATACCCAACAAAAGGAAGGCGGGTAGCGAATGATACCACAGAGCATGCTATTGGGAGGTTTGCTACGTTTTTTATTTTAGTTGATAACCTGTTTTCTTTTTTCTTTTTAAATTTTAAATCATTTTATTAGGGGCGCATACAACTCTTATCACAATCCATGCACACATCAATTGTGTGAAGCACATTTGTACATTCATTGCCC
>NW_022111373.1:73329989-73332062 GCF_000313985.2 Echinops telfairi | reverse complement strand
GGCCTACTAATGGGCTTTGGGTCTCCACTCCGCACTCCCCCCATCATTCACTATGGTAAGATTTTTTGTTCTGATGATGCCTGATACCTGATCCCTTCAACACCTCATGATCGCACAAGCTGGTGTACAAAAAGAATGATCTGTTCTGTAAACCTTCACCAAATTGGCAATGAAAAAAAAAGTTTTAAAAAGGGACAGCCGGTGCCCTTTCTGCTATCATGCAAGCTGCGCGCAGGCAGAGGCCCAGGTGCTTTCAAGATTCGGCTCTATCCCTAACTGCCCTTCCGCCCTCCCGCCCCTCCCCCTGCCCCCATGGTCAAGGCAGGCATTCCTGCTGGCAGTGTCATCGATGTTCACCATGCTGTACAGGAGGTCCTGAAGACCGCCCTCCTCCACCAGGCCTGGCACGCGGGGCTCACAAAGCTGCCAAGCTACCTTTGCATGCTCACGCCCAACTGGGATGAGCCTAGGGGCATCAAGTCAGTGGAGGCCCTGTGGGGACCGCCAGATCCACCTGATTAAGGTGGGTGACAGCAGGAAACTGGGGGAATGGGTAGGCCTCTGAAAAACCGACAGAGAGGGGAAACCTGGTAGGGTGGTTGGTTGTAGTTGTGTGGTTGTTAAGGACCATGGCAAAGACTCTCAGGCCAAGGTGGTCATCAGAGAATATTTCAAATGCAAGAAATGAGCAAAGTTTTAAAAACCTCAAGATTATAGATAGAGAGAGCTAGAGAGAGAATAATGGCTGGCATTGGTTGATGTCCCTGTTCTGCATGCCTTAAGAGAACTAGTTCCGGTTACCTTCAGCGCTCGCCTGAACCACTGGGTGCTTTGAGTTAGTGGCTCTGAAGCAACAAGGCCGGTGGTCTGCTTCCCTAAAGACTCCAGCCACAAAGACCCCCCAGAGCAGTTCTACTCTGCAGCAGCGGGGGTCACCCTGGGTCGGGGTTACCTTGAGGAGGGCCACCAGCACTAGCCATCCATACAAGGAGACTCCAACAGTGGTACTGGGTCACCCTGGCTGACAGCGGAGGATTTGAGCCTCAAGGAATATAGATGTCATATCCTGGTGAGTGGAATCAGGGAGCAAACCCGAGCAGTTGGCCAGCTGAGCCGCCTGTTAGGCTCTATCTCACTGTGCTGCAGGATGCTGCAAGAGTATATTTTAATGCTCAATTTTCTATCTTTGAAGATGGACAAGGATACATATTTATATGCATTAAATTTTAAATTCTGCAAGTAACAACTTATTTCTTCTAGAGGTAGTGTATCTCTATAAATCACTAAAGGAAGCAAATGGCTACTGTTCATAATAGCTATTGTGTAATTGATTACAGAGAAAATTGCAATATTAAGAAGTACATCTTCAAGGTCTTCATAGTACTCTATCCCCATTTTCCCCTAAAAAGTTTATATTTTAAAATTCTTACTACATTAAGAAAAAAAAAATCTAACTAAATATAATGAATGAAGGCCTAAGAAGAAATGAAAGATTTCAACTGTACAAATGTAAGAATGAAAAAGATTATTTTGCTTGTGGTTAAATTAAATAAGAGCATGTAGGTGTTTTTTTTTCCTAAAATGACCTTTAAAACTATCATCATTAAAAGCTTGAGATATAATCAGAAGAATTGGCTGAAATCAAAAGCATGTATACTGATGGCCCATAAAACATTATTAGTTTATTGTAGCTGCAACAATCACAATGAAACAGTATATCTCATGCTTTGAAAATTCATAAATTTAATCATATTGTAATCAAAGGCCTACTACCATGCATCAGGTGTGAGGTTCTAATATTCAGAGAATACAGGACAGGTGTGGTTCCCCTTCTGGAATTATCTCCATGGTGCTGAAAATCTTGATCATTGGAAAGGGGTTTAAAAAAAAAAAGCACCCCTAAGAGGTGCCCTGATGGTCTAGTGCTTTTGAGTTGGGCTACTAAGTGGGAGGTCAGTAGTTCAAAACCACCAGCTGCTCCTCAGGAGAAAGACAATGCCATCTTTCCCATAAAGATGTACAGTTCTGAAACCCACAGGATGGTTCTCGTCTGTCCTGCGAGTTGGAATCTAC
>NW_022111373.1:73325100-73329303 GCF_000313985.2 Echinops telfairi | reverse complement strand
AAGAACCACTGAAGATGGCACAGTTAAAAATTAAAAACTGTTCGTGCTACTTATTATTAAGTCAACACTGAACAATGCCTATCAAAGCTGGAACAATTTACAAACCCAAAGAGATGGCCAGGGGGCAGGCGTGGGGGAGGAAAATAAGAAAGAAACTCATCAGTCCAACAGAGAGCAAGACAGGAAAGAAATGAGACCTGGTAAAAGAAAAGACTAGAATAAGATGGTAGAAACAATTCCAAATATGTTAGTCATCACAATAAATACTTGTAAATCGACTAAATATGCTAGTTAAAAGATTGTTTGATGAGATTTTTTTATTATGGTAAAATATATATCCTTTTTCAATCAATGGAATTAGGCACTTACAGTTAGGCACTGTGCAACTATTTCCAAAACACAAACAAACAACAACCCAGAGCCCCAAGCAATAACTTCCCCTTCTCGCTTTCCCTCACGCCTGCTAAATCGTTTGTCTTTATGCATTTCCTATTCCAGACATTCCATATAAGTGGCATTCCTCTTTTTCAGTCTGACTCACTTTACTCCAGATCATGTGTTCAAGGTGGTTAGCTGGTGGAATGCTCATCTTCCACGTGGGAGACCTGGGTTCGAGTTCCGTCACGTGCAGCCACCACTCCCTAGTCAGAGGAGGCTTACCCATTGCTCTAACGCTGAACAGATATCAACAGTTTCCAGGCTGAGTTAAACTAGGAAGAAAGGTCTAGTGATCTATTTCCAAAACCAGCCAGTGAAAATCCTGTTATGGATCACAGCAGTCTGATACACAAATTGCCGCGGGATGATGGCTCAGAACTGCACAGCACTTGGGTCACCATGGCGGCCCAACGTTTTCTAGGTTCACCCGTGTTGCATTATGCATCCGAACTTCATTTCTCTTTATGGCTGAGTAACATTCCATTGCTGTGTGTGCACCACATTTTGTTCATCCATTCACATGCTGGTCGACCGTTAGGTTGTGCCAACCAGTAAGAATGTGCATACTCTGTTAAAATAAAAGCCAAGAGATTGTTTTTGAAGGTTCAAAACAGTTCGATCCGGAGAGATTTCTGATCCCCCAAAGTGAAATCAAATGATCCAGACGGATGGAGTAACCGAGGCACAGCTATGAGGTAAAACTCGAGAACTAAATGGTACAACAGGCATCCTGGCAGGGCCGTAGTGCTTATGCATTGGGCTGCTAACCTCAAGGTCAGCAGTTTGAAATCAGCAGCCACTCTTCGGGAGAAAGAGGAGGCTTTCTCCTCCTGTAAAGAGTTAACAGTATTGGGACTCCACGGGGGAAGTTCTACCCTGCCCATAGGGTTGCCAGGAGTCAGCATGACTTGATGCACTGGGAAAAGGCTTACGTTCTGGGAGTGTTATAGGAACAGGTTGGATAGATGGACATGGGCTATTCTGAGTCATTCGTTTGACGGCATAGGGAGGTACACAAGGAGCTGATAAGATCAGTGGTTTGAACCCACCAGCCACTCTGTGGGAGAAAGGCGAGGCTGTCTGTCCCCTTAATGATTTTAAGTGTCATAAACCCAAAGGAGCAGTTCTGTTATGTCCCATGGGGTCCAAATAGTGGGAATCAACCCAATGGCAGTAAGCTCATTATTATTATTTTATTTTATTAATTTTTTGAGAGGAAACCACTCAGTGATACTTTGTGGACCAAATTATATAACAGGAAATGGGAATTGAGGCAGAAGTTCAGAGCTGAGAATGGGGCTATCTGAAAATCTTGAATTTTTACTTTCCTGCTCAGAATAAAATAGCAGTAATGACTTGAAAAACTTTAGCTGGTCAATCAAAAGATCAGGATTCTAGTCTCAGAGTAGTTATTTTTTTGTTTTAAAAATTACTGTTCTTTCTGTCTCTGTTTTATCTTTCTGTAACGGTTTCATCCCTGGGATATATTAATTTCCATGTGCTTTAAGATGTATCATTTTAAAATGCAACATTTCATTTAATTTCAAATTGACTTGAAAAGACCAAACTAAATCAAATCCACGACCTTGGAGTTGATTCTGACTGACAGCGATTCTCCAAAGCATTCCCACGGCTGTAAATCTTGACCAGAGCAGATAGTCAAACTCCAACTCCCACCCAGCCCGTCAGTTTGGGCTCACATCAACCGCACTCCTGAGAAGCTAGACCTTCCCCTGTGGGTTTCCCAGGCGGCACGCTCTTCGGAGGGCAGGCAGTCTCACCGTTCTGCCTCAGAGCAAGTGGCGAGTTTGAACTGCCGACATTGCGGTTAGTAGTCCAACTTACAACCCACTATGCCCTTTTTAGTTTTGCTGCCCCCCCCTCCCCTCCCCCATGGAGCACTGGTGTTTTTAAACCACCAACTCAACCAGGGCTCTTTACATGAGAAGAGGTAAGTATTTTGCTGACAAGCAACACATGTTAAGTGTCTTGCTTCAGATGTCACAGGTAGAAAGGACCCAGAAACTCCACACTACTGACTGGATTCTTTCCACTCACAACACAACAGTCTCAGTATCGTAAGCGTCATCTAGGTGGATGTGTATTAAAAGGACTAGCTGGCTGGACTCAAACATTCAAACTTGCTGGCGTCGAGTCAGTTCTGACTCATAGCAACCCTGTAGGACAGAGTAGAACCGCCCCCAGGAGTTTCTGAGACTTTAAATCTTTATGGGAGTAGCAGTCTCATCTTTCTCCTGGGGAGGGGCTGGTGCGTTCGAACCGCTGGCCTTGCTGTTAGCAGCAGGCCCACGAGTACTCCCGCTACCAGATGGATTTTCATACACAAAACACTACACTCACAGCCACCGAGTCAATTCATAAGTACAGCAGCATTAATTTGACACGGGGTTGGTCGTCAGATCTGAAATGCCCACTGAAGCCTCACGGCCAGTGTTCCCCTCGGAAGGTCAGCACATGCTGTCCCCATCGTGACCAGAGAGAGATTTTAGAATTGCAAAAGGTATAACCGAGTGGTTGGACACCACCAGCAAAGGAGTTTGACAAGGCTGTCACATCCACTCAATATTTCTACCGAAATAATCATGGGGATTGCTGTTGATGGTCACCATAGTGGGATTAAGGTTGGCAGAAGGAGATGATGTAATCTCGAGTACACTGATAACATCCTCGCTGCTGAGTCGGGGCTTTCTGCTCTAGGAACGCTGGTGCGTCAGACTCGGCTTGATTTAGATACTGACACTGGCAGCTGGGAAGCAGAATATTTTAGCAGCAGCGCAAACTGGAAGTGAATGAGGAGAGCAAGCGCAGGGTCATGCTGCAGTCGTTTCTGCTAGGGCGGTGGGCCCCTCACCTAGACAAGGGAACCCAGCACCCCTAAGAATGAAGTCCAGAACACAAAAGGCCACCCCACGAAGTGGCTGGCTCCCCACCACCTCCCTGTGGGCCGTTCTGGGTTCTCACTTCGCCCTGACCATAGGGGGAGGAGATGAGCCACCCGGAGATGGGGCTGCTGTGGAGCTGAGTTAAACCCAGAGCGATGACCACACTCTCTCAGGGAAGGAGACGAATGACAAGGGGCTGAGAGGAAGCTTCATCTGTTTCCACAATCCTGGAACAGGTCCTTCGGAAATTACTCACTCTGTGGGTCTTGATTTCCTGGCAAATAACTCTTGAAGTAGAGAGATGCTATATATCAGAGCAAACCCTACCTGGGGGTGTCCAGGAGGATTTGTCACAGGGCTTGTGAAAACTGTGGTTTTGAAGAATTCATTACTAGGCGAGGTCTCAGGCTCTTAAAGAAGCAACATCTTTTGAAAATTAATTCAGAATTATTATTACTATTTTTTATTTATGTAAGAAATACTTTATTGGAGGCTCTTACATCTCTTATCACAGTCCATACATTCCTCCAGTGTGTCAAGCACGTTTGCACATATGCTGCCATCATCATTTTCAAAGCCTTCTCTTCCCACTTGAGCCCCTGATGTCAGCTCCCGATTTCTTCCCCCTTCCTCCCCTGCCCAATTCAGAATTATCTTAAGAAGCAAAATGCATCTGAAAATCATAAAGTATCTTATGATTTTGAAAATCGCCTACTCCTGTGGAACACTGACTGAAACATGGAGGTGATAAGGAGGTGGGGGTGGGACACATACCTATTTTAATGATCATTAAACATTGAATAATTACTTAACATAATCAATAACCATAAAACATTATTAATCAATAAACTATAACAATCAA
>NW_022111373.1:73311659-73312576 GCF_000313985.2 Echinops telfairi | reverse complement strand
TGCAGTGCTTCACATGGCGAATGCTTTCCCCGGAAATCTGTGTTGCTTCTCTGTGCTTACTAGGCTCCTTTAATCTCTCACAGGTGATTGGTTTAAGGCATCCCCTATACCGGTATGGCCTCATTAGCATAACAAACATGGTCCTATGTGCAATTGGTATGATGTCCACAGGTTTAGGGGTTCAGGATTTACAGCACATATTTTAAAAATAGTTTTATTGGCATATATCTCACATACCATACAATATAATTGTTCAGTCCTACTACGAAAGTTTGTGCAACCATCACCACAATCGATTTCAGAACATTTCATTCTCCTGCTCGTTGTTAGCTCCTTCCCACGCTTCTATCCGTTTCTTGTCTCCATAGATCTATCCATCCTGGACTGAATATACAGAAAATCATACAAAGCACAAACAGGAAGCAAGCAAGCAAAAAGCCAACAACAAATAGACAAAACAGAAAGACTTCCAGCAAAAAGAAAGCAGACGATACTAAAAATGAAACAGCTTTAACATGGGTCAAAAAGGGAGATCGACTGATATTAGATTTTAACCTCATTACCTCTGCCATAATCAGCTTACACTGCTTTCTGCCTGATAGCACAACTACTCAACCTCTCTGGAATGTGCTCAGAGGGAATTCACCGGTGGCTTCATTCACCTGGGGACCCAGGAAATGGATTTGGGGCTTCCACTGTCTTTCATCCAAAACAAGCCAACCAAACTCACTACCTGAGTACCTGACTGTTGACTCATAGCGACCTCATAAACCAGGTAGACCTGCAGCCCAGGACTTTTCGAAATTAACTCTTTATGACAGCAGTTCTCAACCTGTGGGTCGTGAACCCTTTGGGGGTCAAATGACCCTTTCACAGGGGTCGCCTAATATATCCTGCATATCAGATATTTACATTAC
>NW_022111373.1:73303677-73308170 GCF_000313985.2 Echinops telfairi | reverse complement strand
GTGAAGGGAGACATCGGACAGTGTAAGATATGACAAAACAATAATAATTTATAAATTATCAAGGGTTCGTGAGGGAGGGAGGAGCAGGGGGTGAGGAGTAAAAATGAGGAGCTGATACCAAGGGCTTAAGTAGAAAGCAAATGTTTTGAGAATGATGAGGCCAACAAATGTACAAATGTGCTTGCCATATGATGGGTGGATGGATGGATGGTGATAAGAGTTGTATGAGCCCCCAATAAAATGATTTTTTTAATTAAGGAAATAAAAAATTCATACACAAAAAGAAGAGCTGATACCAAGGGCTAAAATGGAAAGTAAATGTTCCCAAAAGGATGATGGCAACATATGTACAAATATGCTTGATACAATTGATGTATGGAATGTTGTGAGAGCTGTAAGAGCCCCCAATCGAATGATTTTTAAAAATCATAGACATTTTGTTTTATCACATTGATTGCGGTGTCCTGAACCATGTCAGTGATCTTCAGTCTGCTGCCGTCCATTGCTAGTCGTCTCATTAGAGGTGTGACACTGTAACTCTTCATGGGTGCAGAAAGTCTCATCTTTCTTAATCTAGGAGGTTAGGTCTCCAAACAGCTCGTCCTTAGTCGTGAGATCTGATCACTCATGACTGGCTTCTCCCAAAGGTAACTAACCCTTGAAGAGAGCCGATGCTACAGGCAGAGGGTGGGTGGAAAAGAGAAGTGAGAGGAAATATGTGGTCAGAAGATAAAGAAGACGAAATAAGTAGCCAGGAAGGGAATGTGAATATAAAGCTGCTACCATGAGACGTCCTCATTGCCACCTAATGAAATAATGATTGTGTTGCCTTCTGAGGTTCCCTTCTCAGAATTGTTACATGTGTTACCTACTATTCATAGCAATGTCCCTACAAATTTGGTCATTCATCATCTCTATCTGTTGTAGATGAGGAAGCTGAAGGTTGGGGAGGCACAAAGAAGCAGTGGTACTAATGACATGGTAGCTTCAGGTGGTCACCTCGATGAAAGAGCAGCATCTCCCAGACTTGCGAAGCTGAACGATACAGTTGAGCCCTGAGAGGCTCCTTCCCTTCTATGGTTGCATGTATTCCAGAAAGCTATGTAATTAATTACATGACGAGTGATACTGTGGTCTGCAATGTTTCCATTGGCGTTGGCCATAAGATACCAGGATATTTAAGTGGCTGGGTTTTGTGAGCACCAGGCCCATGGTTTGGTTTGTTTTTCCTTTTGTGTGTGTGGATAGCAGAACTAACTACACTGAGCTAATTTACTAGAAGAAAGCATTTCAGATCTTCAGATGCTATTGAAGGAGGTTTCCCAGGGTGAGCTGAATCAGGCTCCAATTTGCCCTAGACCTTTTCGGTCACTGTATGCTGGGGCAATACAGTCATCGCTTCTCTGTTGACCGAGGACATCTGTCATGCTACACTGCAGGGGTGGGGAATGCCCGGTCCACGAGCTGTATAAGGTCCATGAAATCATCAAGACCAGCTAACATCACATGCCTCACCCAAACCCAGCAATTCCAGCCATCACGTTAAACTACACCAAACTCATTGTTCTTGAGTCTATAGCAACTCATAGCGACCCTATGGGAAAGGGTGGAACTATCCCTGGAGGTTTCTGAGACTGTAACTCTTTCCAGGAGTAAAAAGCTATACCTTTCTCCCTTGGGGCCACTAGTGGTTTTGAACTGCTTCTGTTTAACAGCCCAACATGTAACCACTGAGCCACCTGGGCTCCGAGCTATCACATTAGGACAAACATTAGTTAAATATTTAACCAGTGTGGCCTGAGCATGATGTTATAAATATCCAGATGTGACAAATATCTAGCACCACCCCTGTGCTAGAGGGAAGTCTTGGATTGAATTTTTGGAAGATTCTTGATATTTCCAGGAGCCACAGAAACAATGTGGCCTCTCCTGGTCATAGGACAGCAGCGAGCCGGAACTCCGTTTATGGATGAGGCCACCTTTGAAAAGACTTTGACCACTTATTTTTCTTTGGGGCTGGACACTCAACTGACTGTGTATTCAGTTCTAGGACTGGGTTATTCCACTTGCTATTACTAAGATAATGATTTCTGAGGTTGGATGACAAAGGTAACAATTTTGTCAAAACTATAAGTGGAGGTGGAGAGGTAGAATTAAGTTTTCCAGCGTCTGCCCTTCGATTCCTTCAGGAACGCGGGTCCTCATTACGGGTCGAAGGTGGTGGGCGGAGTTACTTCGTCCCTTCTGCGGTGGAAAAGGGGCCCTTCTCAGCTCCCATCGCGACTTCTCAAATGAAAGCGATAACGTGGGATCTTGTGACGGTGCTTTATGTTACTCCTATTGATGTGCATTCAAAAGACAGTTCGGCAGTGAAATGACCTTGGACTGTGGGAAGAGGTCAACTTGTGTTTGGGATAAGTAGCTTACCTCTGTGCATTTCTCATATTTAAAGGAGAAATCATATTTATCCCAAAGATAGCCCTTGAGTGGTGCAAATGGTTAAGGTGATGAGCTGCTAAGAGAATAGTTGGTGGTCCGGGTCCATCCAGAAGCCCCTCAGAAGGAAGGCCTGGTCATCGACTTCTGAAAAACCGGCCTCTGGAAACACTAGGCACACAGATCAACTCGGACCCACAGGGGGGTCATCGTGAATCAGAACTGACCTGATGGCCAGCGACAGTGGTATCGCACAGGATTGCTGGGAAGCATCGAGATGTAAGTATGTCCTGTCTGGCATCTATCTATCAGTATGCTTCAAAAATGGTATCCACCATGATTTTAGATGAAAAATAAAAAGGATTCCCAGTGAAGATGCTCAATGCGATATTCCGGGTTAAAAGGATAATGGGGGTGGTGATCTGTCTGCACAAATATTCTGGCTTGGAATACTTTCTGAAGCATTCTCCTCTGTCACCCCAGGCTGAAACGACCCCAAATTGACTTGACTGCGTCTAACAACTTTCAAAAGGGTTAAAATCAAGAATTCTGTTGATGGAGCGGTAATAATTGGGTTACGATCCGCATGGTCGGCAGTTTGAAACCACTAGCAGCTTCATGGGAGAAAGACTGGGCTTTCAACTCCTGTAAACAGTTTCAATCTCAGAACCCCACAGGGACTCGCTGTGAGTCAGCATTGACCCAATGGAAGTGAGGGTTTTAAAAGAGCATCTAGCAACCATGTCAAGCCTGGAAATCCCTGGATGTCACATACGGTTTAGCACTCCATGGCTAATAAAAGGTAGGTGGTGTGAACCTCGGAAGGTGGTTTGGAAGAGACAGGCCTGGTGATCTCCTTCCAAAGGTCACCCCATTGAAAACCCTATGGGCAGTTATACTATGCACATGTGAGGTTATTATGAGCTTTGATCCATTCCAAAACAATGAACAACATTGTGAAGCCCTACACTTCGATATGAAAACAAATAACCACCAAAATACACAGATGAAGCATTTTCGTTATAAGTAGAACAGACGAAGAGGTTTTCTGGACCACAAGTGCAATAGAGGTGCACAGTGTGGGAGAGCTGCTTAGCAACAAGCCTGAAGTGACGATGTTCTACTTCCGGGACAAGCGGAGCTGCAGCTACACGATTCCTTCCGGGAGGAGGCCCAGTTCTACCTCTATTCTTCTAACTCAACGTGCACTTTAGATCACAGGTTTATAATTCAGAATCCGTGGCTTCTACATGGGGTCCCTGGAGGGGTTCCTAAGGGGGTTGTAACCCCATAACTTGGTATGCAAGATTTTCTGCTCTCTTTGAAATAGTCATTTTAAATCAATATTGTCAGAAGGGGTAGTACCACCCACATGAAGCATCCATTCCCATCGGAAAGATCATCCCTGGTCCCTTTCAAATGTGCCCTCAGACCCCGGTGCAGGTGAAAAAGACTTTGATTTTCAAGCCCACCCAGGGATGACAAGAAAACACACACAAAGACGTGGATAACGTCTCTAACTCCATTTACATAGCCAGCCAAGGCATTTTACTGCCCACTGACTTTTCCAGGAACGGATTCGCCAGCACGCTGGCGAAGGCTGTACTGAGACTGGCTGGCCACTTCACCACGGGCTGTTCTCTTTTGGCAAATCCCTTTCCCACAGCAGCGCGTCGCCTGGGCTTTGAGCTCCTCATCCCACCGCCCATGGGGTTGCACCTGGATGATTCCGCACAGATGAGTAAATAGACTTATTTAGCTCTATTTTTAAAAAATCCTTGATTAAGAACAAAGGTCCACAACATTCAACTGAATCATTTTTCTTCTTCAGTCAAAAACTCATGTTTTAAGGCGGTGCAGGCGTTTGACAACGCCCTCCCTTCCGTCTGCAGCCGTCGCAGCGGAGCTTCCCTGTGGACAGAGGTCCTGGGTGACACATTCCTGGTCCCCTGCAGTTCGGGTGGGTTGTCTGAGCCTGCATTTCGGCCTTACTCTTTTCTTTCCCTCCTCCCCCTCCCGCCCGGGCCCGCCGCCCTCCCCTGGCCCTGTGATCGGGC
>NW_022111373.1:73290968-73303383 GCF_000313985.2 Echinops telfairi | reverse complement strand
CCCCCGGCAGCAGCCCGAGGCGCCGGGCGCGGCGACACACGGCCCCCTCCAGAGGGGCCTCTTTAACGGCTCCCCATGAAATAATAATTCATTTTGCCACTAGGAGGGAATAAAGGGAGTATAAGTGTCTTGATGGGATTAGAGGGACCCCCCCCCCTTCCGAGATGATTTAGGGGCCGTGATAATTCATTTAATAGGGGCCTGGGGCAAATTGCTAGACAGGGAAATGTAACCGAACCAGCAGAGAAAGGGCGCCCGACCAGGCTGTGGGGGGAGAGCCGGCCTCATTAGCAATATTTAAGAGATTCCATTTAAGAATGAGCCATAAAAGGCAGGACTATTTTATCCACCTGGTTTGGTGGCCTTTAGCTTTCCTCCGCATGAATATTAAATTCGAAATGGCACGACAGCAACACATTTTGGAAAGTGTTCTTGGGGCTGTTATTGGTATGGTTGGTTTAGCTTCTCGTTTGTTAACCTTTTAGAATGAATATCATTGAAAATGGATAACTGTACACCAGAACTTGAAAAGATTAGGGAGACTATAATGCGGTAGAAGAGGCTGTTACTAAACTGGGTAAAGGATTTGAGATTTTATTGATCCAAACACAAAAGGCAGAGAGAGAGTGAGTCGGTAAATGGCAAATTACTTTGACAATTCCCAATTTTCATGCAGATTTCGTGAGGCCGCCCCATTCAGAGCCCCCGCGGGCGGCCTGGATGGGACCACAAAGGCGGGGAGGGCCGCAGATGGGGCTTGGCCTACAGACCCTGAAAACTCAAGACTCGCTTTGCTTGGGGAAAACGCGTCCGAAAAATAGAAAAGAAAAGGAGTGTTTGATCGGTCAGATAAAGACCCATTTTGTTTCCACGAGGCAAAGACAAAGTTTCATCATAAAACTCCTTCAAATGTCGGTTCTTGATGCCGGAAGCAGGAAGGGGGTGGGGGGGCACTTACTTTAAACAACCAATTTGACAAACTCAAGAGGTTCCAAGGGAGAAATGGCCAGTGGCGACTATTGTGTAAGGAATTCTCTTGTTGACACGTGTCCTCCTCTGCTTAGTGACTCTCTCACACGTGTCCCCCACGGAACTGGAGAGGTCTAGGCAGGAAACAATTGAACATACACACTAGGTTCAATCCACTGTGTCCTGCACATTTGTGGGGTCTAATGCTGCCCCCCCCCCAAAAAATTATATTCGCAAAATAAAACATTCAATTTGATTCTTCTCCTCTTTTAAAAAATAACTCTTCCAGATATGCCCCATCCTATTTTCCTTTGATTCCCCCCCTCCCCACTAAATCACAGCTGTGCTCTGTTATTTTCATAAAACAACTGGCAGGGGTCTCTATCCACAGAGCTTGGCCACATAGGATACATAGGATGCATAATTAATAAGTTCTTTAAAAGACTCTTAATCAAAAAGGACACTAACTTTATGTAAAATTATTCACTTACATATATTGGTTTGTGCCATTTTCCACAATGACTGTAAAGTTGGCAGCTAAGTATTATTATAGGTAACAAAGCTTAGCCAGCGTCATCTGTAAGGCATGCATTACAAGGGTAGTGTTCATATAATCTGTTTTCTTACTGCATATATTCCACCATTGCCTAGGAAAGATGCTCTATTTTACACAGTTGTCAATCACTCTGAAATGTGGTGAGAGCCTCAAGTTAAAGTAGAACAAAGGTCACTAATGTGCTATATAAGGAGCCCTGCTCACAGAGTGGTTACACATTGGGCGTAAGCAGGCCAACACTACCAGCTGAATCGCAGGGAAGAAAGTTGAGACTCTGTACTTCCCCGAAGAGTTATAATCTCAGAAACCCACAGGGGCAGTTCTACCCCGTCTTCTAGGGTCGCTATGAGTCAGCATCAACTCCATGGTCATGAATTTGTTTGGTTTTGAGAAGGAACTCTGTAGTCAGTGGCTGGTTGAGTTTACTCGGGATCCCCTGCTTGGTCTTGAATCCTAAGAGTGGAGGGCCTGCTCTGCAACAAACCAAAAGATGGGTGGTTCAAGCCTACCTTGCAGTGACTCAGAAGAAAAGCCTGGTGATCTACTCCTATTTGTGGAAAACCAGCCAACGAGCATGCTGTGGGACCTGGTCCTCCTCTGACAACCATGGAGCCACCACGACTCAGCACGGACTCGGTGGAAACTGTTGGTTTGCGTGTCTCTTTAGTTACTAACAAACCCAAACCCCCACTTCGTAACAAGCTGGGTCAAGTTGGAACCAACCCCTGCGAAAGTTCATTCTCTCCAGATCAGGAATTTTCGTTCTTTCCTTCTTCATGAAAAAGTCACCCAAGCCAGCCATGGGAACCCAAGAAAGATAACTATTTTTGCTTTTCTGAAATAAAGTTCAGTTGACCATTAGAAAATCAGAAAGCAGAGACGCTCCACGAGATGCCACTTAGAGTGGACAAAGTCCCACCCTAGCAGGAAATGCAAGATGCGACGGTAAACAACACCCAGCCCTTGTTCTTGCTTTTAAATGAGACCCGTGTGTTTACAACTCACTCAGAGCACCCACCAAAAGCCACGGCCACGGAGCTGATTCCCACTGACAGCCACCCTAGTGGACAGGGTAGAGTAGAACTGGGTTTCTGAGACCGTGACATTCCAGGAGAGACAGCCACCACTTTCTCCCTGGGAAGTGTGACCAGGTTCAAATGGCAGACTTTGTGGTTGGTGGCCCAACACATAACCCACTATGCCACCAGAGCAGTCGCACACTCTACTCACTGCCATGGTGCGCCACGCACTCAGCAATCCTGTAGGGCAGGGTAGAGCTAGCTGCCTCTGGGCATTTCAGAGACCGGAACTCTTTACAGGAGGAGAAAGCCTTGCCTTCCTCTCTGGGAGGGGCTGGGGATTTTGAACTGGTGAGCTTGCAGTTAGCAGCCCAGCTCCAAACCACCATACAACCAGGGCTCCTCTTGAGAAATCGCAGATCTGCCCAAGAGTTGGGGAAAAGAGTTGGCAATATATATCAAAAGTTATTAAGATGTTCATTCCACCGTATCCAGTCCTCCCACTCTGGTACTCTTTTCTGAAATGAAAACAAAGATGTACATAAAGAGATGTTTATGTTTTCACATGTACAATAGGGGGAGGACCCAGAAACCTCACAAGCATCCAATTTAGGAAACAGTGAAATAAATTATGATGGCATGCAGTGGAATTTAGTAAAACTATATTCAATGTTATACATACAAGATGCTCTGAATGATATAAATAATACAGAGAAGAGAAACTGTTAGCAGGGTTCTCTGTGTGTGGCGGGCAAACATGCTTCTCTCTCGTATTTTGTGTGTGCGCTGCTTTTTAGTGTGAGTATGCATTATTTTATAATCAATAAAAATATTAGGTATTCACCTTTCTATATATCAAATACATATATGCCTCCATACAATTAATTAATTCCTTCAACCTTTATAACAACTCAAGCTTAAATTCACTCTCACTACCATTGAGTCTATTTTGACTCATGGTAACGCTATTGGGCAGAAGGGAATTGTCCCTTGTAGGTTTCTGAGGTTGTTAATCGTTATTGGAGCAGAAAGCCTCATCTCTTCTCCGGAGAGTGGCTGGTGGATTTGAACTGCTGGCCCTTCAGTAAGCACCCCAATGCATGACCCACTATACCACCAGGGCTCCTTCCTTAAAGCTTCTAGAGTCAAAAATAAACCAAAATCAGTTCATTGGATGGCGTTTTCCTTAAATAACGACATGAAAAATAGATGGACCTATGTTTCATTCTTCGAGAACTTGCAGATGTAGGTGTTTCCTTCTCTGTCCAATAGAGCTCATAGTGGCCACTGTGCATTTTCTTTTGTGATCGTGCAACACAGTTTGTGTGTTTGGTTCGAAACCTCCAGCCCGTGGGTACTCAGTGCCAATTCCCCATGACAGGCAGCAGCCCACGCTTGCTTCCCAGGGCACACATGTTTCTTTAACTGACGGGTCACACACAAATAATAGCATATGGCAAATTTGCAAGGACAGACCTCCTCTCAGGCCATTGCTTTATCTGCAACAACCCTCTTTCAGCAGCAGCAGCCTGTCCATAAATGTGACCCCTTGGCTCTTCTTTTTTTAAAAAACTAGGTCAAGTGGCTGTCCCTATAGTACCATCAGGAAATTCAATAAAAATCAAGTCTATCTTGTGTTTGAAACATACATTACAAATAGATGTATAGGTGGAGCAGATATTGAGAAAAGAAATGGTAAAGATTATGAATATTAAGATTTATATTAATCTATAAGCCTATTAAAGTACAGTAAAACCTGTCCTTCAGACCACCTTTTTAAAGCTATCACCTCCCTGATGGGACCACTAAATTTCGGGCCAAATTATTTTCCCATAAAGAACAATGAAAAGAAAATGATTATATTAAGACTACTTCTACTATGGTTTCTTTTCATTGTTCTGCCAAAAAGGATTCCAAACAGTAAAATAACATTGATTTTGACCTTGTTAATGAACCTGAAGAACTTCATGGAATACTCAAACACCAATTCCATTTTTCTAACAGGGGGGAAAAAAATACAAAAAAAAGGACCCTCGGTCTCACATTTTCAAAACCAGCCGCAGCAGGTCGGGATAATCTCATTGGTATTGGGCAGATGTGGCTGATCTTGATATCGCTAATGTTCCATAAGGCGTGTCATGTGGATTTTTCTTTGTGCCCAAAGCTGGGGTTGATTGTGTGATTTGTAAAATATTGAAGGAGCCTTCAAACCGAGAGGCTTATTGCATTTCTTTTTGGTTATGAAAATTCTCATATACTCTGTTAGTGCATGACTTTTAGCTTTCCCAAATGCCACTCTCTCCAAGGGAACAACTTTCTCTCCTTTGGCCTTGCAAGGACTCCCTGTGGTTCTGACTTGCTTTTCTTCCAAACAAAACTGCCATGTGATCTACACTCCCTCTACCCCCTACAAGGTGGACACTGGCTCTCTTAATCAGGCTTCTCTTCAGCAACGTGCCTGGTGCTGTCACTCAGAAATACCCAGCCCCCTTCCTGTAAGGCTTACGCTCTAACACCTGAAGGCTCTGGAATGGTTCTTTGCAGGCTCCCAAGATGACAATATTGGGGTGTTTTTGGTTTTGTTCTTTGTTTTTCACTCCCTAGATCTCCCTCCTAATTAAGACTTTGAAGAAAATTGTTGTTGTTGTCAGTTCTGACTCAGCAACCCCATCTATGTACAATAGAACAGAACACCACCTGGCCTGTGTCAGCCTTAGAGTTGTTGTGATGATGTTTGAACCATTGTGGCAGCCACTGTATCGAGGGTCATCCTGTTTTTCCCTGCCTCCCAAGCATGATGTCTTTTCCCAGAGACAGCGCTCTTCTGGTACGAAGCCCAAAGTACGTGGGACCAAGTCTTGCCATCCTGGCATCTAAGGAGCATTCTGGCTGTACGCGACATAGTTGTGGGTGCTTTTGGCAGTCCGTGGCACTTCCCATCTTTTTTCTCCAGCACCATCATTCAAATGCATTGATTCTTCTTAGGTCTTACTTACTCACTGTCCAACTTTCACATTTGTATGAGGAGACTGAAAATATCCTGGCTTGGGTCAGGGGCACCTTACCCTCAAAGTAACCTCCTTGCTTTTTAACCCTTTGAAGGGGTCTTGTGCAGCGGAGTCACCTGATGCAATGCATCATTTGATCTCTCAATTGCTGCTTCCATGAGCATCGATAGTGGATCTAACCAAGACTTATTTTGCATTCCCATTGGTAACCTAAATAACGCTAAGTCCTTAAATACCCTTTTAAGAAAAGAAAGAAATCAGACAGAAGGAAAAATTTGTCAGATATAAATAGTCTCTAACATATCTTAAAATTCATCAAGAAAGTGTGTCAGAGGAGAACCACGCTCCACAGCATTTTCATTGGCTGCTTTTGGGGATGTGAATTGCCAGGTCTTTCTTGAGACGCATCCTTGTGTGGACTTGGACCTCCACATTTTGGTTAGCAGCCAAGGACATCAACAATTTTTGCACCAAGCCATGACCTCAAATGATTCATGCCCATTTGGGGGTGGGGGTTCTTCAGCAGACTCCTTCTTCTACAAGGGCAATACTATGACCTGTATGTCTTCATCCCAGGCCAATGTCTGCCATTATCAACTCCCCAAAAGACGTGAGCTGAATCGCCTGCCATGCCTTCCATTTCTAAACTTGTCTCTATTCTTTGTCTGCAGGTTACTGGACTTGCATCAGATCTGAAAGGGTTCTGGGGGGCACTCTGGTCCAGCTCAGAACTATCATTTTAGAGATGGAGCTACTGAGGTCAAGAGGGAAGAGGGTGTCCCAGGTAGAATCAGTACACCTAGCCATGAACCTCATGGAACCCCTAGGAGTCCCCAAATGAAGAGGTGCATGATCAAAAGAAATGTATGTCAGCTGGTATCTTACAAACACTGGGGTGTTATAGCAATATGCTAGCTCACTTTCTTTTTTTCAGGTTGAGGTTGAGATAGCAAGGCATGTAGGGGGCAGTGAATCACACATGGCATCTCATCAAGTGGGTTGCAATACCAGCTTGAGCATTAGCTAACTGTAGGACCTCGGGCAAGGCTCTTATTCTCTCCCAAGTGGGGATGACAACACTATGCGCTTTAGTTGGACCATTGGAAGGGCAAAGGAATTGCTTTTGTCAAAAATGGACCGTGAAGCCATGTGCATGCCTATAAAGGGAAATAGCACAGGTAAAGACATAGACACACATACAGAGTTTAACTTGGACATTTCCCACCTCTTCTGAGCAAACTAACTGGGGATCGGAGATGTAATAAAACACAGGCATCTGCTTATAAATCTAGTGGCATCCTAGGGAACACCCCACCAACACATCCCGGCAGCTGCCCCTGCTGTGGGCTGTGGGATTTCAGAATGAAGTGGGACTCTCCTCTCCTCAAGGGACCCTGGGGACAGTGAATACACGCTGGGCTGCTAATCACAAGGTCGGCCGTTTGAAACCACTAGCTGCTCCACAGAAGAAAGAGGAAGCTTGCTACTCCCATAGGAGTTACAGCTGGAAATTCAAGCGGCAGTTCCACCCTGTCCTGTAGGGTTTCTGTGAGTCCCCATCGATTCGATGGCAGTGAGGTTTTGGGTCCTTTCCCCACTAGGGACACTAAGCAAGTACATGCCTTTGAAAACGAGGGGAAGAAAAGACAGTGTACCTAAGTCATGACCTTCTCCCTGTCCTTCAAGACCTTTTCAAGGTGATAAGAATGTGTCTCCTCTGAGCTTCTGCACATCTCTTCTCTTCCTGGCTCACTCACCTGAAGGCTCATGGGACGCACTTCTCTCTCGGAGCTTACAGTCCGTCCTTCTCACCGGCCTGGTTTCTTCTTCTTCCCCTGCCCAGCCTGTGAGTGAAGCAAGTCTTTTCAGCTGCTTACCCCAGAACCAGGCAGAAAACGTCAGGGGAGAAGGGGGCAATGCTTTGTTCCACTTTTGCTGTTTCTATGGGAACCAACGGTTTTCTTTTGCAGTCTGATTGCTAACCTAGGCAATGCTACCGCCATCGGTACCTTTCATTCTGACTGAACTCTGCCTTCCTCTGACACTGAATACACATCCTTCATTTTCATTTGCTTTGTCGGCAAACAGTTACTGAGGGGTGATTGTGTGCTAAGTAGTGCGCTAAGGACGGAAGAAATCAGCAACACAGTCTTCATGTGCGCTTGTCGTTTGTTTTTGTGCTTACTTGCTTCTAAGGTAAACCTGAGCGTCTTCCCTCCCCAGGCATCCAGTTACTTGAGGATCATGAAGTCCATCTTAGAACAAGTGGCTATGAATCCAATCTCCATATTATACCAATATGATAGAGGAATAGAGGCCTAGAGCATTTAAACGGCTCCTTCTGAGCCACTGGCAAAAGCGAATGCACTTGGCTGCTAAGTGAATGGCTGGAGGCTCGTGTCCACTCAAGGGGGCCTCAGAAGGGAGCCCTGAAAAATCAGCCACTGGAAATGGGCATCTCTCAAAGACCGAATGAGGATTGATTACAGTCGGTTCTCCTTGTCTGTGGGTTCCATGGATCCAACCAACCTCAGATTCAGAGGGGGGAAAAGCAGTTAATTGATCAAAGTAATCTCTCAAAGGCCATTCAGTGCTATTATGTCACATTTCCATGGTTTTCGATTTTGTAAGTAATCCAGAGAGTATTTAAAGTAGATGGGAGGATGTGCATAGGTGGTGGTGGGGTCAGAGTGAAGACCCAAAGCCCATGTGTAGACAATTGGACATCCCCTCACAGAAAGGTCACAAGGACGGGACGAGCCAGCCAGGGTGCAGCATAGCACCGACAAAACATACAACGTTCCTCTAGTTCTTTAATGCTTCCTCCCCCCACTATCATGACCCCAGATCTACTTCACAAATCCGGCTAGACCAGAGCATGTACGCTGGCACACATAAGAGCTCTCAGCACACGGAATCCAAGACAATCCCCTCAAGAACAATATAATGGGGGGAACAATACCTAAGGGTAGGAGGAAGGCAGGGGGAGAAGGGGGAGAAAGGAGGAACCGATCACAAGGATCAATGTCTAAAAGCCCCACCCCTCCAGGGGGATGACCAACAGAAAATGGCTGAAAGGAGACAGCAGATTGTGTAAGATATGAAAACAATAATAATTTATAATTTATCAAGGGTTCACAGGGGTGGGAGGGTGGAGGAGGCAAGGAGGGAAAAAGGAGCTGATACCAAGTGCTCAAGTAGTAAGAATATGTTTTGAAAATGATGATGGCAACATATGTACTAATGTGCTTGATCCAATTGATGTATGGATTGTTATAAGAGCTGTCAGAGCCCCCAATAAAATGAGTTATACATTTAAAAGAGAGAGAGAGAAGAGAGAGAGCTCCAAGGCAGGGGGTTGGCTTGGGTTGGGTTTTGAGTGGTTGTGGGGCAGGTCTGGTCAAGAGATGTCCTGGAAGGAAGCTAAATGTCCTTTCCAGCCTGGAGCTTCTAGAGTCCGAAGAGGATGGTGGTGACCTGGCCAGCCGGTCCTCAGGAGAGCTGGAGAATCGGAAGCAATGTGAGCTGCTGCCGAGGCCGCTGTTTGCCTGTACCATCACCATCAGCATCAGGCTCACTCACCGCTTGGTTCAATGCTCTGGGATTTCTCAAGTATAAAAGGTGCACTATAAAATCAATCACAGGAAACTCTGCTGCTGGCAGCTCAGAACAGCTACAGTAAGAGGTGTCCACTCGATCAATAGTCCCTCACGGCGAAGGGGAAAGAATACCATTAAAAAGATGTGCTCTTAGAACAAACTTCCCTCAAGTAAGAAAAAAAAATCCTGCCTTAGAAAGAATACACAGGAAGCTGGAAATATATATTGTCTTTCCTGACTAAGATGAAACAAGATGGGAAAAGGGATTTAGTGCTTATCATATACTTCTGCTTTCATTTTAATGTTACCCATTGTCGGGAAATGCTGTTGTGTTTAAGAATCCAGTCTTAAAATGAAAACAGAATTAATGCCATGGCACCAGGGTAGGAAAATACAGGATCTTAAAAAATAGCTTCCCAAGGAACAAGCGGAATGTTCAGAATACAGTAGACCTCATCTGCCTAACTATAAGAAGCATATGTAAATGCATAAAATTATATGACATTAAAGGACTGAGCCCCTCGAACAATTCTAAAGAGGGATTGCTTGGAGATATTTCTGGTTTTCATTCTATTCCAGAGGTTGAAAATGGCACACACAAAATAATTGTATTAGTACAAACATGACGTCATGATCCTTGTTAAAGGTACAACACTGCAATATAAACAAGTGAAAAAATTGGGGAGAAGACATCTTACAATATTCTTGATCCACAATCATTATTTAGTTTTTACTGGTTATAGTAAAGTACTAGCATTAAAGAGAGAATAACAAAAGGAAAAACAGATCAAGTGATTTCATCAAAATTAAAATCTTTTGTGTACCAAATGGCTTTATCAAGGAAGTAATGAGACAAGAGAGGAGAGAACTGGGGGGAAGCACATGTGTAACAGGGGGAGCCCTGTTGCTGCATCAATTCAGCACTCAGCAGCTGACACCAGAAAGTGGGCAGTTCAAACTCACTCAGTGCTTGCAACAGAGAAAGATCTGGGGTCTAGCCCCATGACGATTACAGCCCAGAGCAGCAGCTTACGGGGCAGTTCTACTCTGTCCTGTGGAGTTTCTACGAGACAAAACTGACCAACTGCAACCTATCAGCAAGAACATATATATAAAATGAAGGTTGAATATGAAGAGTAAATAAATAATTTCTACAACTCAACCAAAAAAAAAAAAAGGCAAACAATTAATTGTTTAAATGGGCCAAGGACTTAACAGAGATTTCTCCAAAGCAAATATGTAAAATGTGTAAATGTATGTATGTATGCATATATATATAATAAGCATGTGGTAATTAAGAACCTATGTCAACTTGGCTAGACCATGATTGTCAGTGGTTTGGTAGATAATATGCAATCATATTGTGACCTATCCTTCATTTGGATAGGCTAATGAATGATAATGAAAATGAATATCCTTCATTTTGTGACGTGATGTGAGCAGCCCCTCAGTTAAAAGGGGAGTTTCTTTGGGAAAGTGGCCTGCATACAATATCTAGGGGTGTCTAGCGAGGACCTCTCTCCTGCAATCAACTTGACACCCTCTGACTGTAGTTGTTGGAACAGATGCCAGCAGACTGTCTTCTGAGCTGCAGCTATGGGGATTCTCCAGCGCCCACAGCACTGAGTCCATGGGCCGCCATCTAACTGCAGAATTCATGTGTGTAACTGTGTGAGGCAGAAGAAGCCACCAACCTCATGAATGTGGAACTTGCCACACACACAAAAAAAATCCTACCTTAGAAAGAGTGCCTAGGAAGGTGGCAAAATACAATGTCATTCCTGACTCATATTAAACTTCATAAACCACTTTCTTGAAGAAGAAAAAAATCTCTCTATGCACGTATGTGTATAGATCATTGGTTTTGCCCCTCTGGATATAAACTAACCAAGACAAAGCATATAAGAAGATGCTCAACATCATTAGTCATCAAAGAAATGTAAACAAAACCACTGCACAATACCACTTCTTGCCCATATAATTTGTAATAGTTTGGCTATTAACAGAAAATAACAAGTGTTAAAGAGGATGTGGAGAGATTGGAAGCGTTGTCCGTGGCCGGTGGCAATGTAGGCCCATACGGCTGTGGTGGAAAACTTTGGCAGTTCTTCAAAAAGTGAGACATAACAGTCACCCTGTTGTGGTTAGGTGCTGTGGCCTCCGTTCCAACTCAAAGTGACCTTGTGGGGAACAGAATGAAACCTGGCCTGTCTGGAACAATCCTCAAAACTGCTGCCATGTGTGAGCTCACCGTCGCTGTGTCAATCCAGGGTATTGAGAGCGCTCCTCTTTTTAATGACCCTCTATCCAACTATGCCACCCCACGCCAGTGATTGGGCTCTACTGCACACATGGACAATATATGTGAGACAAAGTCTCGCCAGCCTCGCTGCCAAGAGCATTCTGGCTCTACTTTTGTCCACAGCCGCTTGGCTTTCTCTTCTGGCAGTCATGGCACGCTTGACATCCGCACCAGCGCCATACTGCAAAGGCATCCTTCTTCTTCGGCCTTCCTTACTCAGGATCAGCTTTCAAGTACAGGGCCTGGGTTGGGCCTGCTTTGGTACTCAAATGGGCACCTTTGCTCTTTAACATGGTAAGGAGGTCTTTTGTAGCAGACCGGCCCAGTGCCATAGGTCCGCTGATTTCTTGACTGCCGCTTCTATGGGCATTGATGGCGCATCCAAGTAAAATGAAATCCTGACAATTTCTACCTTTTCTCCATTCATCGTGATGTTGCTCATTGGTTGATTGGTGAGGGGTGTGTGTGTGTGTGTGTGTGTATGTGTGTGTGTGTGTGTGTGTGTGTGTGATAATCTCTACCGGAGGTTCTAGTCTTAGGTCTTCATCTAAGTCCTCTTGGCAATTCTTAGGTGGTTAAGGAGTCTTCTGATCCTGATGCCAGGTTCTCCCTGTAGTCCCGTGTCTCAGTTCACTCGCTCAATATTGTGGCTGTGAGGTGTCATAGAGTCAGTTCCCACTCATAGCGACCTTGTGTACCCAGAATGACACACTGCTCAGTCTTGTGCCACCTCACAGTTGTTCTTGTGTTTGAGCCCATCCATGTAGCCACTGTGCCAAGCCATCCTGCCAAAGGTTTTGCTCAACAGACAGATTGAATACAGTGAAAAGATATAATGCTGTCCCGACACAACCGCTGAAGACAAAGCGGGTGAACAAGCAAATGTGGTGAAGAAAGCTGATGGTGCCCGGCTATCAAAAGATATAGCGTCTGGGGTCTTAAAAGCTTGAAGGTAAACAAGC
>NW_022111373.1:73278664-73290684 GCF_000313985.2 Echinops telfairi | reverse complement strand
AAAAGATATAATGCTGACCCCCACACCTTTCCTGATTTTCAGCCACACAGCAAGCACTTGTTCGGTTCAAATGAGTGTCTCTTGTTCTATGTTCAGGTTCTGCATGAGCACAGTTGAGTGTCCTGGAATTTCCAGTCTGCTATCTTATATTCATATTCGAGATTTGTTATGATTCACACAGTCAAATGCCTTTGGACAGTCAATAAAACAATAAAACAAAACAAAAAACAATAGAACCAAACCTCTTTCTGGTGTGCTCTTTTTATAGCCAAGATCCAGCTGACATCAGCAATGATCTCCCTCTTCTGAATCTGCCTTGAGTCTCTGGGAGTTCTCTGCGGAAGGACTGCTACAACTGTTTGTAAATGATCTGCAGCAGAATCTTACTTGCTTGTGATATGAATGATATTGTTCTATAGTTTCCACATTCTGTCAGATTGCCCCCTTTTTAAAAGAATGGGCACAAATATGGAATTCTTCCAGTTTGCCAAGTATATACCTTAATAATTCAGCTCCTTATATGCCATACACACACAAATTGAAAGCAGGTACTAAAACAGAGAGTTGATTCTGACTCATAGCAGCCCCATCGGACAGAGAACTGCTCTTCAGGGTTTCTGAGACCATCAGCCTTTACATCAGCAACCAGCCTCAACTGTATCCCTTGGCATAGCTATTAGGTTTGAACCGCCTGCCTTAAGATTAGCAGCCCAACTTTTAACCCACTGGATCACTTATTGTCGTTGTTAGGTGCTGTTAAGTTGTTTCTGGTTCATAGTAACTCTATGTCCTCCCAATTTTTATTATGTTTGAGCCCTTGGTGGCAGCTCCAGTGTCAATCCATCTTGTTGGGGGCCTTCCTTGTCACTGCCCTTCTACTTTACCAAAATGATCACTTTTCTGGGACATTACTTTTCTTACATGACTAGGGCTCTTATTTTAAATATAGACCTACAATTTCGTTTAAGGGTAGCCTCCCAGAATGTCTTCTGTATTAAAGCCCATAACCCAGGATAACGTGCAGGCATCTGCTTTTGCAGCCCCTTGGATGGTTCCAGGGCCCCCCACAGTGCAATATCCCCCCCACGTTGGAAACACTGGCTTAGAGATGGAAACGCTGCCTTCACCAGTGTATAGACCTAGATGAAGCTCATATTGAGAGACAATAGCATCGTATTTTTATATTTTTAACTTAATGTTTTCTATGATTTGTAGCATTATTTTTACTTACACTGTATTTTCAGTGGAAATATATAAAACAAAAAGTTTCCCATTCAACAATTTGTACACATACTGCTCTGTGTTATCAGCTACATCTCCACATCTTATCAACATTCTCATTATTTCTGTTCTGGTTATTTTCTCAATTTTAAAAATCTATAATATTATAAAGTAGATTTATATATACGAACATGCTTAGTGTTTAATTCCCAAATAACTCATGTTGATAAAAAACATTTTATGTTTTTCTCATGCACTTACAATCTTCATCGTTTGATTGTACTAATAGTGTATAGGAAGGATCTTTGGAAGATCTGGAGCCCTGGTGGTATAGCGGTTTTGTGTTGAGCTGGTAACCACAAGGTCAGCAGTTCAAAATGAGCAATTGCGTTGAGGGAGAAAGATGAGGCTCTCTACCCCTACAAAGAGCTACAGTCTCAGAAACTCACAGGGGCAGTTCTAACCTGTCTTATAGGGTCACCATGGATCAGCACTGACTCGATGGCAGTAAGTTCATTTTTGTTTTGTTTTCAGAAGATTTAGTTGTGTGTGTACAAGGACTCCAAGCAAGACATTAAACCTATCTGGGCTTTAGTTTTGCCATCTGGAAATAGGGTAGTGAAGAAGCTCGATCGTCTCTGTATGATGTCCTCTCAGTTGCAGGCATCTACAAAGCCCTAGGGAGTGAGAGAGTTTCAATCAACCAAATGTTTCCTGCATGAATTTCAATCTTAACCCTAGCAAGACATAGTATTCACTTTTTTTCTAGAAAATTTAGTGTTTGAGGCATTTTGATGGTTTAAGAGTGGTCATCCTACGAAAGACCATCAGCTTACATTTTATGATCGAGTAGAAGATCCCTGGGTAGCTGGATCTTGCCCAGTAGTTGTCTGTTGGAGCGCGAACAGAGGGCCTCAGAAGCAAGGCTGGTGATTTACTTCTGAAAGGCCCCCCTCCCCCAGCCAGATCCACTGCTATGGTGACGCACAATGACCCACAGGCTAGGGTAGAACTGCTCCGAGTGAATTAAGAGGCTGTACATCTACACAAAAGGAGACTTGCTCTTGAGGAGCTGCTGCTGGCTTAGAACTGATGGCAGCCCATCCCTTCACCCAGTGTGACATCCATGAAGCAGTTCTCTGGGCACCAATGTGAGTGAGAACTGACTGGGGAGCAACCCCGCCCCCCACCTTACATGACCTCAGCATTCCACACCTGCCTTAAAAATGCGCTGACCGCCCGCAGCAGGTTTTCAGTTAAAACGGATTTGAGATGTCCCCACCAAAGATACGGCCTCACGTCTTCTGGTGTCAGAGGGACTAAGAGAAACTCGGAGGAGGTAGCCTCCTGAACCTCCCGTCCAGCTACCGCCATTTTTGACGGTGCTCATTTATTTGTCATTGTGATCCAACTACACAGATAACCAGTTCAGCGTTATCAGGAAAAACATGAGATGGGGTGGCACAGAAGGCTGGCGACGACGGCTGCCCAGCAGGCCTTTTTGGCGCTATTGCAGGCGATCCACAGCCAGGGCATCACAAAAGGCCCAGCGTCTGGAAGAGCAGGCTCCCGTGATGTCTGTCTCCTGACGCAGGCGAAAGCGCGGGAGCCGCACCAAAGCACATTACAGTGTGACACAGAAAGCATAAATCTCGTGTGTACGAAAATCATAAGCCTTAAGCTTTTGAGAGAGTTGTGCAATTGACAATCAAATGGAGCTTAAAGGGAATTACGAGGTTTTCAACTAAAGTCCCGAAATAAAGAAAGTCATATTTTACGGCAAAAAATTGCAAATGTCACGTTTAAATCATAAGACTTTGCCCCATTGAGCTACCAGCGAGTTCTATAGCTTCTTCAGTCCTTAACCCGGGGAAGGCTCACTTTTCTTGTTCATTAAACTTTAGGACTTTTGGAATTCCTTTTGGGGCCTTATTTCTTTTTTTTTTGCTTTTCCCCTTCTCTAAATGGCTAATTGTAGAAGAAAAATGAGTGCGTCTAAGAAGTTCTTGGATGGTAACTGATCCCCCATTTCCTTGTGATGCTGATGAGCTCTCGTGTTGTTGTTAAGAGAGGGCTGCCATCAATTTGATCATTTTAAGCAATGTGTGTGTGTGTTTAAGGGGGAGGGGAGTGCCCAGGGAATCTGCGAGGTGTCCTCCCTTTCCCCTTCAGCTGCCAGCCAGGCCCACTTCTTCCTCTGGAAAATTCTAGGGCAAACTGACCTCCATGGCTGCCGACCAACCACCAGCCCTGGTGACAAGCGGGAACCCAGCTGCCCCACTCCCTGCTCCTGTCCAAAGCCAGACAGGTGGCAACCCAGATTGAAGCTGTTGTTGTGGGAATGATTTGATTCACAAACAGGGTTATTAAATTTTATATGGAGACACAGGCGAAAGTCACAAGATCCTGAAGAGGAAAAAAACACAACAACCCGGATTCACATACATTTCCCTTAATAGCTGAGAATTCGAGAGCATAAAGCAGGGGTTGGGGCAGGGGGGTGGATTAATAGAAAGGCGGTTCACCTCCTCAGTCGGCCGCCCCCTCCCCTCCCGGGCCCTTCCCGGCATGTGATATGCCCACCAGCACACATACATCAACGACTGCCGCCACTCGGCCCAGGCCGTCGCAGGAGGAGGGAGCCCGGGCACATTGATCCGAGCCGGTTTTGACATATAAACTCCAATTTGGCCCCAAGTCACTGCGAGTGGACGCTGCCACCAACGGCTCTGACACGAGGTTATTTGTCGTTGCTGTTCGCTGTCCCTGTTTGCACATTAATCCAGTGACAATTAGGTGTCAGCGAGCGTTGTTTCTGCTTAGCTGATAGCCTTGGGCTCTGTGCTTGAAGCCCTAATCAGGAGTGTAAACTCTGCTATATTTCAATTTGGAGAAGCGCTCTTCCGCTAAGAGGCCCCTGGCACTGCGATAAATAAAACGCCTATTTACTCTATTGCCACACTTAGACATCTAATGCACTTACTACCAGCCCCCTAATCATAGCCTACAGTTAAAACCGCCTATAAATCACTCCGTCCTCATCCTGCACATTAGTGAAACCATTTCCCCCAAACCCCACAATGAGCACTGTTTCCTTTTCTTGTTAGTCAAAACCTAGATGATTTTTATTAGGTTAAAGACGAGTTCACAGATGGTAAATCGCGTGGAGAGAAATGAGCTGGAGAGTTACGCCGAGGCCCGCGCTGGACACCGTGCCCAGGCCACGGGTGGGGGTCGCGGTGGGGATGGGGTGGGAGCTGGGAGGCGGCTCCCCAAACCCTGCCGGGGGACTCCCCGAAGTGCAGCGGATCCAAGCTTGCACCCCGACTTCCCCAGGCACTGCGCCCCCACCCCCAGCATCTGCGACCCAGGGACCATGCAGTGCAGGCCTCGACCTGGCTTGGGGACCCAGCACCTGGAAGGACGGAGTGAGCCTCGTCGTTCAGAGCTGCTCCCCTCCCCCACCCCGCCCCTAACAACGAGAAAGTCGCCCATCTTCTTCGATCTCGCTGTCCCCGTTTTCCACCGACACGCCCTCTGCGCCGCAGCCCCACGGGAAGGGCGAGAGCCCCCGCGAGGTCCCCCAAGACCGCACGCAACAAAAGCCCTGCTCCTCGCCTGCCTTTCCCATTCTCCCCCGATCTCAGGTGGAATTAGGGGGATTAAAGCCGCGAGTAAATGAGGCGAGTGTGCAAAATGACTCCTTTCTGAACCAAACGGCATGCTCCGTGCTGGGGAAATGAGATGCACATTTAAATCTCATCCATCCACCGCCTGCGGCCACCGCCATGTACCTGCCTACTTAGCCCAAGGGTTAATTAATTGAGGCTTCAATGCACTATTGCAAGAGCATTATTGCATTTGATACTCTACATCTGTGATTTAAAACTCAGTCCCTTGTCAGCAAGGGAGGGTTTTTAACTAGGAAATTAGCATTCAGATAAGGGAACGCTCTATTTGCTTCTGAAAGGAAGGAAATATTAAGGATGCTGGTGCACAAACCGGGCTGTCATATCCTGTCCCATCCTGGAGGGAGCGCGAGGGCTCAGATCCCCGGGGAACAGAGCAACAAGGGCTTTGCCAAGTGCAAAGGACGCCGAGCCAATGGGGCGGGGTGGGGGGCAGGGGCAGGAGGGGGCCCGCGCCGGCCAGAGGGACCCCAAGCCTCTCAGTCTCCAGCCTGCTCCTGCACGTTTGCCTGGGCGAACGACGTCCACTGATAGATTTTCTATCTACTTCTTAAAATGATTCTTCTGAAAATGCGTTACCACGTTAATTAGGTTGGCTTTCTGACTTCCCCCTTGGGCTTCAGTCGAGAAGTAACCCCGTGCCTTAAGGAAGGATAGGAAGTAAATATCCCAACAGAATTCTAAACAGTGACATGAAATCAGGGGCAAGACAGCTCTGGGTGATTCTTCTTATAATTGGGGGTACTAGTACACTCACTTAAACACATTTTTCCTACTTAAAACTCCCCAGCAATTTCAGCAGAAGAATGTGATCATGCCCATCGTATGCAGTGTACATTTGATACTCTGACAATTCTTGGAGCCTAATTTTTGGCCAAGGAGGCCTGGGTGGCAAAGCGGTTTCACCTTGGATTTTGATCTGCAAGGTCAGCAGTTCAAAACCCCCAGCCACTCTGAGAGAGAACAAGAGGGCTTGTCTTGGACAATCACCTGGCAGTTGCAGCCTGTCCTATAGGATCGCTGTGAGAAGGCATTGACTCTGACAGTGAGTGATTTTTTGGTTTGAGTATCTGGTCCCTTCAGTGTAGCTGGACTACTTCCTTCCATCCCAATGGTATTTGATCACATTCAACTTCATGGTTGCGCACCAACCAATCCTTTTTGGCACTGTGACTGAGCATTCCTTCCATCTTCTTCTGATGCCTCCGACATCCTTGAGCATTTTGTCAATAGCGTCCTCTCATATTGAAACCCGAGGCTTGATTTTTTTCTTCTTCGTTTCTTGCAGCTTTAGAAATGCCTGGAATATTCTTCTGTTTTTCTAACTCCTGGTCTTCGCACATTTCATGAGAATATGTTAGTTTGTCGTCTTAAGCTGTCCCTTGAAATCTTCTGTTCAGTTCTTTCACTTCATCATTTATCCCACTTGCTTCAGCTACTCTATGTTCAAGAGCAAATTGCAGTCTCTTTTGAGATCCACTTTGATTAAAGAAATTTTCTAATGGCCTTTTGCTTTTTTCATGTACGATATCCTTAAAGCCAACCCACAACTTGTCTGCTCTTCAGCCATTAATGGTCAGCACATCAAATCTGCCCTGGAGATGGTCTCTGATTCCAATGGGAGATAGCCAAGGCTGTACTTTGGCTCTTGTGGGCTTGTTTCAAGTTTCATCAGCTTTAACTCAAACTTGCAGACGAGCGATTGATGGTCTGTTCCACAGTCGTCCTTGGCCTTGATCTGAATGATAATACTGAGCTTCTTTATGATCTTTCCTAAACATGTATTTTATTTGATTCCTCAAGATTTATTTTACTTATACACCACCTGGCCTGAACCATGTGTGCAGTCACTGTTTATGCTCCTGAAAACAATATTTGCAATACAGAAGTTATTGGTTTTGCAAAATTCTATCATTGAGGCTATGGAATCCAATCACTAATCCTTGTTTTCAACTTACCAATTTCAATCAACAGCAAATATCAATGCATATTCGTTACATGTTTGATAGATTTTAGACTGTGGATCTTGGTAAAAATCTTCAGTTTCTTCATCTTTGGCATTAGTTGGTGTGTAGATTTGAATAATGATGGCATGAACAGATCTTCCTTGTGGGCCTGTGGTAACATAGGGGCACTATTCTATTCTAAGATAGATCGTGAAGTGTTTTTGTTGACGATGAAGAGGACACATTTCTTCTCATTTGTTTTATTCCCAGCATAGTAGCCCATGTGATGGTCTGATTTAAAATGTCCAATACAAGTCCATTTCCAGTTCGTTAATGCCTAGTATGTGGATCTTTATGTGTTCCATTTAATTTGTGACAACTTTTTAACTTTTCTCGATTCATACTATGTAAGTTCCACATTCAGATTCCACCATGCATTATTAATGGATGTTTACAGATGTTTCTTCTCATTGTGAGTCATGTCACATCAGCAAATAAAGGTCTTGGAAGGTTTACTCCATACACATTGTTAAGGTCAACTCTATTTTGAGGAAGTATCTCTTTCCCCATCGTATTTGAGGGCCTTTCATCCATGGGGCTCATCTTATGGGACTATATCCAGTAATGTTCCACTGCCATCAGTGAGATTTTCACTGGTCACCCTCCCTTCCCAACCCCCCAAAAAGAGATAGCCAGGTCTTTGTTCTTTGTCTGTATTAGTATGAAAAATGTGCTATGACTTGTTCACCATGAATGACACTGTTGGTATTTAAAATACCAGTGGTACAGCTTCCCGGCATCAACCACAGCAGCACACAGGCCACAAGCCATACAGATAAACATCTAATATGTATCTTAACAAACTAATATTCTGAACCAGAGACCAACTAGCATCTTGTAACCTAAATAGACTGTAATACTAGCAAAAACCTTAACAACACCAAAAAAGAATCCATACGAAAGGAAAAGTCAACAATGATTCAATTTTATCTTTAAGTCCAGTTAACATGGAATGCTCAATTACCCAGAAGTCTCCTTCCCAAATGCTAATTATCGCCTACTTGCTCAAATTCTACTTTGTGTGTCTTAGAAACACTGGAAAAGAAAGAAGCAAGCAAACAAACAATGAGAATCAGGGGGGAAACTGGTGGTAACGAGAAATAATAGATGGGCTAGGTATTTTCCTCATGCTTCCTTGTTTATTTCCATTCCAATCTGAGTCTAATGCCAATTTGTAAGTTTCTTGGATACATTTTGTCCCTAAGAGCCAAGTAAGGCAAGCTTGTTCTGTACATAATGTCTCCAGTATAACACTGCTTCCTTGGTGCCAGTCACCCCTCTGCTGCCACGTGCAGAAAAGCTAGCGATTCTCCACTACTTTCAACCTGTTTGATAGAACCCTTTAGAAGTAAGGGAACTAGAACTTGCTGTTCTGTTTGCCTGGCACCACATTTCCCCCACGTTGTTTCCTTATCAACCCCCTGGCATTGAGGCAACCCTGACCCATTGCAATCCTAGAGGACAGAGCAGAACCGCTCCCTAGGGTTTCCAAGGCTGTAGATCTTGGGTAAAGTCTAGGGGCAGTGATAAAGAGGAAAGCCCTCCATGGAAACAGATTGACACAGTGACTGCAGCAATGGGCTCAGGCATAGGAACAATTGTGAGCACGGCGCAGGACCAGCAGTGTTCCTTCTGTTGTGCATGAGGTCACTATGGGTCAGAACCGACTTGATGGCACCTAACAACAACAACAACAAATCTTTTCCGAAGCAGAAAGCCTCATCTTCCTCCTGTGAAGCTGTTAGTGGGTTTGAATCGGTGACCTGGGATCTGCGGCCTGGTGTGTAGCCAACTACATGACCAGAACACATTGGATTCCTTAGCGCTCCCTCTCACTGCCATCAAGTCCACTCTGACTCACATCTCCTTTGCTCCCAATGGTTCATGGTGGGAAGGCTTCGCCCCCTGACTCCTAAGTAGTTTGTATTGAGGTCTTTAAAGTAAAAGAGCGCCAAAGGAAGTACACATTGTGTTCTGAAAGAAGAAACACACAAATAACAAGCTTTGAAAACAGATCACATGAGATGGTGAGATTTTGAATCAATATACTTGACAGCTGTCTTACACTGGGTTCTTACATACACAGAGATCTATTTCAAGGAACTGTGGAAGCTGACAAGTCCCAAATTCATGGTCAGGCATCAGACTAGAGGGTTTTCTTGGTTCATGTGTGCCTGCTCACCTCAAACTCACCGCCATCGAGTCTGTACAGTGACCCTACAGGACAAAGTACACCTGCCCCTGAGACAGTGACTTTTCATGGCAGTAGAAAGCCTCATCTTTCTTCCACAGAGCAGCTGGTGGTTTTGAACTGCTGACCTTGCAGTTAGCAGCCCAACTCATAACCCACTACGCCACCAGGGCTAAGGCTCAGGGACTAACAAATCTTAAAGGGCAGATCAGATGACAAATTGATTGCTCACAGGACTGAAGGAGCTAGAGAACCCCCAAGTTTGCCTGTCAAATGACAGGCTTGTAGCTCTAAACTGGGAGTCAGCTGCATGCAAGAGTTTTGCTGGAACATCCATACACAGGGAGGTGTCAAAAAGTTAGTACCTTTTAATTCTGTTTTTCCCCCATGAACTTTTTGAAGACCTCTCATGTATTAGATGCTGGCTACAACAATCCCCCCACCAAAAACAACACCACCACCCCCACCCGCCCTGCCCACACACACAGAAAGCTCCCCTTTCAACTGACTTGTTGCTCACATCAGATCACAAAACAGGGGATAATGACATAATATCTGACAAAACACTGAGAGTCATGGCCTGGCTAATTTGATACATAACTGTCACCGTCCACTCTGTCAGCCGGGCACATGTGCAGATCTCCCTAAAGCATACATAATTTCTAAATAAAGACACCTATAAAGTCATATTCATGTCAAACATGAAAAAAAACTAACATGATCACAACCAAAAATGCACCAGCACCATTTATGTGTCATTAAAATGGAATCGGAAGATAATGGATTTTTCACAGACTTTTTGAAAGGCCCTCATGACTATAAACATACTTATATTGGTCACAACTAGACCTATGGACAATATCATGATAAACGGAGAAAATATTGAAGTTGTCAAGTATTTCATTTTGCTTGGTGCCGCATCAGTTCTCAGGGAACCAGCAGTCAAGAGATAACATAACCCACTGTGTTAGGCAAATAGATTGGACATGACCTCTTAAAAATTTTTTTGTGTGTGCACATGACCTCTTTTAAAACATTGCAGAGCAAAGATGTCACTCCGAGGACTAAGGTGTGTCGGATCCAATGTGTGGTACTTTTAATCCCTTCATCTGCATGTGAAATGTGGACAAGGCATCAGGAAGACCACAGAAGAATTGCTGTATTTGAATCGTGATGTTGGTGAAGCATATTGAAAGTACGCAGGCTGCCAGAAAGACAAAATCTGTCTTGGGAGAAGGACAGCCAGAAGGCTCCTTGGAAGTGAGGATGGCGAGATTGGTCTCCCGTACTGTGGACGTGCCATCAGGAGAGACCAGTCCCTGGAAAAGGACATCCTACTTGGTTGAGTGGAGGGTCGATGAAAATGAGGAAGACTCTCAAGGAGAATGATTGACACTGTGGCTGGAACAAGGGGCTCAAGCATAACAACAATTGTGAGGGTGATGCAGGACCAGGAAATGTTGGGGGTGGGGAGTTGTACATAGGGTCCCTATGAGTTGCAAACAATTTGATGGCACTTAAAAACAACAACATACACATACATATAGCTGACTCGATGCCAGTGAGTTTGATTTTTGTTTGACATAGATAAATATGGGTGTATGTATGCGAGGGTGGAGAGAGAGAGAGAGACCTGGTGGGGCAGTGGGTAAGAGTTTAACTGCTACTTGAAAGCTGGCACTTTGAACCCACTGGTGACTCTGGGAAAAAGATATGGTAATTTGTTTCTGTAAATATTTACATCCTTGAAAATGTTATGGGGAAGATCTACTTTCTGTTAAGGGCTACTATGAGTCAGAATTGCCCCAACAACAATCGCGTGCGCGCACACACACACACACACACACACACACTAAAACAAGGAAGAAATACTAAAAACAATCGCAGTTCTCATTTCTGCGACTGGTCATGGTCACGTGGTTGTAGCTGGAATTCATAACTGCTTCTTCCACTGCCTCTTTTGCGTTCCCATTGCCCTCCGCTAGCAGCTCAGTTGGTCGTGCTTTTTGCTTGGTGGGGCAACTCAAACCTTCCTTCCTGACAGGTGTGGGCCATTTCCAGTCATGTTAGAAATAGATTGCAGTAGATTTCCACTGACTTTAATCACAGAGCATAGTAATAGACTTCCCAAGAATGCTTCTGTATTCCAAACATATTCTTCTTTGCCTCCATTATGTAATATCAATCCAATATCCCCTTGACAATCAGGATCAATCACATTAGTCAATACAGTACTTCCCTTCTTTGGCTGTTGATCCACAGGCAACGAGGAGCCCAAGGTGACCGGGCAGCATTCTTAACTTCCAGTTGGGGGGACCAACACTGTGTCTCCCTCCTGGTGGCAGCACACTTTCCTTTAGAACTGAGACCTCTAGTCCCATAGAGCATAGGGTCATGGGTTCAGGAAACAGAAAACTTGCAAGTAGTTCACTAGAGGTTATGATGAATGGTAGCTCTTCAAGTTTCACTGCTTGATTTCTGGACCCATGAATTCTGGCAATGGGAGACAGATCACCATATTTTACACAGTGGATTAGAATGTATAGTTAGCATTGCCTTAGCTATGAAAAGTCTTGGTTCTCAGGGATACATATGGTAGCCAACTGAAAAGGAGGGGGTAGGGGAGAAAAAAAAGACATGGGTCGCAGGGGGAACAGGGCAATAACCCACCCAAGGGGAGGATATTGTTTATATTTCCACAGGGAAAGAGGGACCAGATTTTAACCCAGTGCTCCAAGATGTGAATGCAACATACCAGCATGAAACAGGGAACCAATCGAGAGATCTGAGGGGCCGGCCCCAATCCCAACTACCTGGACAGCTCCTCCCTCCCCCCAGAAGAATTCACTTCAGAGGACAGCACTGAAGCTACAGCTCAGGGAGAGGGACATGTCTGATCAGAGCACACAGGAG
>NW_022111373.1:73267255-73276664 GCF_000313985.2 Echinops telfairi | reverse complement strand
GTTTGGGATATGATTATGGCAGACAAGGTATTCTGTATGTCCAGGGATGGTAGTTGTGGAAGAAGCTTTGTGTACTAAGAAGATAAATCTATAACCAGAGTAATTGTTTATTTCAAGAGAAAAAAATATTGCTCTTTTCATGATGTAATTTGTGCGATTTACTCAATCTGTAAGCAGGTGCAAGCTCAAAGTTCTTCTCACTGGAGAGATTGCCTTTCACCACCGTCCTCCAGAATGATTCCAGAAAGGACCCCCGTGCTGCTAGCGTCCCTCCTGAGTGGTGTCCGCATGTTACACAGAGCCATTTGCAAAGCAGACACGAGTTTTCTTCAGTTAGCTGACTGTAAGCAAAGCCACATGAAGCCATAGGTCCAGACTGAGAGAAGGCAGGTAATGCGACAAGAGAGGAGAAAATGGACATTTGGGGCTACGTTCTATACCACTTCTCTTCAATAATGGGATGCTACTGTGCACATCCTAGCTTTACAATTCTGTGGGTCAGATGTACACCTTATTCACTTCAACAGGAATATCTCAGCATATACCACACTACTGGACCCCTAAAAATGGGATGGAAGAGAAGGTTCCAGGATTTTTGTTGGGTAATATGCAGCCCACTAGTCTGTAAATGTTTTAACAGTAAGTCTACAGTGATTGATATTTTTTCTTTACCAGGTTCAATAAGCATAGTGTTTCCAATAGAATGGACCAGTGTGTCACATGGTGGAAGGAAAAAGTCATCAAAGTACCTACGGAGTAAATTGTGACATAGTGCTAGAGAGTTATAAGCCAATGAGGTAGCACCGTGCAGGTGGATTGATGGCATCCACTTAGTGAAGGCAAATTGCTTCAGGTGTTCCCTCAAAACCAGAATCAAGAACAAGACAACGGCCAGATCAATAGTGGCATATAAGGTATCAGAGAGAGAGGGCTCCTTTCTATACTACTTCTCTTCAATAATGGGGTGCTACTGTGCATATCCTGAATTTACGTCTCTGTGGGTCAGATGTACAACTTAGTCACTTTACCAGGAATATCTCAGCATATATCTCCTGACTCTTCTCTGGGACTGACAAGTGTGAAATTCACAAGTTAGATAGCAGGCTTGGGTGCTGAGAATCAGAGGCTGACGAGTTAGATGCATCATCCAGAGCAAGCTTGGACAGAATATTCCTATATATGGGTGCAGTCCACTCTTCCCAACAAACTCCCCTTCCAACAGATTGGCTGTTCACATCAGATGGACACTTATGGACACTCAATCCATAAGTCCATATCTTGCTTACGAAATTAAACCACCTCTGGAACAGTCAGTGCAATTGGAGTTGCCCCCGGGTTAGGTCTCCAATAATCCACTGTCGTTTTCCAAGAGCCATCCATTTTTTGCACAGGTCAAATGGGTGTGCTGATGGAGACAGGTGGGAACAACCACCTCTGCATTCTTCAATTCATCCTGAGGCCAGTAGTCACCGCAAGCCCTGCAGGACTGGGGTGTTGCTCTCAGTTGACTATGTGTACTGTTTTCCTCAGTAGGGGCAGTTCTAGTGACTTTCACTACCAGTATAGCCCTAGCTCCACATGCCAGAGTTCCAATGTGGTTCAACCAGTTTCTGAAGAAGTCTATTCCACTTAAGCTTCTGGAACTGAGGAAATCATTACATGTTGGGTTTGGGGACCCCCTGTAAGACGAATCTGAGATAAGACTCCATTAATAACCTGCCTTCTATATGCTACTACTGACTGGTAGGACACAGCGAACTTTTGGGTCTCCTGAATTCGTTTCAGAATGAGTGTTCAGTAATCTCTGAAAAGTTTGATTATTTTATTCTCTCCATTTAAAAGATCATATATTCCTTTAGGGAAGGTGGAGAGAAAATTTTACAGTATGAATTTTGGACACAGTAGTGGGGTTCTTCCTCAAGGGCACCCCATGTGCCCTTCATTCAAGGGGTTGTATGTCTGTAGATTAGCTCAAGTCTGGAAATTGGTTGAGAGACCATGACTCTCTGTTCTGATGGTTCAAGTTAGACTGCTCTTCACTTGATCTAAAAGTGTGCTTGTACAGGTCAAGCAAATATTTGGTTTATTTTCCATGTAGTTCACTCTCCGGGACACTCAATCCCTAAGTCCCTAAGAGTCAGACTACTCTGATTACTGCCAGGGGCATCTCTGAAGGGATGTGGGGAGTGCAATTCACACCAGGTGACGTGTTCAGAGGGAGGACAACAGAATGACTGCCCCCAAGATTTGTGTGTTATGCTTCAGCAGAGCTTTGTTATTTTTTATTTAAATATCCATCTAGTTAGTTTTAATAGCAAAAGCATCTTTTTAAGTCCAACTTGCATAGACCAATATACCTACCAGGTTAAAACTCTCTACTAAATTATTCTGGGGGCCTGAGCCTTCTCTCAGGTCAGAGCCGCCCTTCCTGCTGAATCACAATGGCCCTCAAAGCAGTGGGTTTGTCTGCAGCTGCTGCAATCATGTGCTGCGGTTTTGTTGGTGATGGCTTTATAATCATTTATTTTGCCAAACTTCCTGATATTTTTGCTACAATATTGTAGCGATTAGTACTTAGAACTAATTAGAACTGCCCCTACTGAGGAAAATAGTAAACATGGTAAACCGAGAGCAACACATTCCTGGGGGTGTTAGGTCCAATTTGTGGACCTAATACGATATTGAGTAGTATTTTGAGAATTAAGTAGGAATTAAAGACAAGTGAGAACATTTTTTTTAAATATTTCTGCTCAGTTCCTAGTAATGTAACTAATCCGGTTGTGCTTCAGTGTAAAGCTTTGTTTTAAAAACTGAAAAATAGTACATTCAAGCCGTTGTTAAGCATCAGGGTAGAGGCTTCTTCCGACTCTCACCTGGGACTGACAAATGCAAAATTCACAAGTTAAATGGCAAACTCGAGTGCCGAGAATCCGAGGATGGCGAGCTGTCAGAGCAGGCTTGCACAGAATACTCATACAGGTTGCGCAGTCCACTCTTCCAAACGCCCCTTCCAACTGATTGGCTGTTCACATCAGATCGGAAAATGAGGGATGATGACACAGTATCTGTCTACCCACTGAGAAATATAGTCTAGCATGGTTGGCATGTAATCTTAACCATCACGGTGTCTATGTTCTGGGGACATTCAGTGACAGCCAGCTGCAGAGATTATTATGCTTTCATGACAGAAGTGAGACTGGCGAGTTTGCTGTGACTCTCAGGACCAATTGGAGGTACCTTTGTATCCAAGAAGAAATAAGGAGTTTTGTCATGCATAATCTGAACATCTTTTTGTAGGATTGGAGCTGGTGAATTTATACCATAAAACTAACTGTGTCCCAAATAAGAAACCATCCGATGTAGAAAACTCAGGCCAAAAACAAAAGTGACATCCTTATTAGAAAACTAAAATCCGGCAAAATTGTTCTGCCACCAGGAAGAGGCTCGAGTATGTAATGTTTCAGAGAGAAAAAGGAGCGGCAAGAACTTCCCTGCTCCACCTGACGTTTACTGCTTCCCCACTGCGAAGCCCTCTCGGACTCCATCTCTCTCTGGGGCTAGTAGGAACTTCTTTTGTTGAGTCCCCTAATGCCAAACGACACCGTCATTTTTCCATCTGATATGGCCAGAGAGAAAGTCAATGTGTTTCACATTCCCCCAGTACATTGATATTCCTGCCAGAAGCAATATCTTATCTTGTATCCCTCACCGTCCCTCAGTGCAGGGTAGAGAGATGGGGTCAAGCTGGTTCTGACTCAGCACCCAATAGACAACAGAATGGAACTCTGCCCAGTCCGGTGCCATCCTTGCAATGGTTGCATTTAAGCCTATGCTGCAGCCTCTGTGTCAATCAATAAGGAGTCCACTCTGTCCATCTATCTCATCGAGAGTCTTCCCCTTTGTTGCTGACACTCTGTTTTACCAAGCATGGGGTACTTCTCCAAAGCACATGAGCTGAAGTCTGGCCATCTGTGCTTTTAAGGAACATTCTGGCTGAATTTCTTGCAAGATAACTTTGTTCTTCTGGTAGTCCATGATACTTCCAATATTCATTGCCAACATCACAGCTCAAAAGGATCAATTCTCCCGCCATCGTTCATATTCACTGTCCAACTTTCACGTGCATATGAGGTGATTGAAAATGCCATGGCTTGGGTCAGGCACACCTTACTTTTCAAAGAGACATGTTGGCTATTTAACAGATTAAAGAAGTTTTGTGGAGCAGATTGGCCCAGGCCAACATCAAAGTAAAATGAAATCGTTGACAACCTCAATCTTTTCCCTGTTGTCTATTGAACCAGGTGTGAGGATTTGGGTCTTCCTTACATTGAGTTGTAACCCAGGCTGAAGGCTGCAGTCCTTGATTTTCACCAGCAAGGGCTTCCAGTCCTCTTGGTCTTCAGCAAGTAAGGTGTGCAATCCACATATCAGGTTGTTAATGATCCTACCTCCGATCCTGATGCTGTGTTCTTCATGTGATCCAGCATCTCTGATTATTTATTTGCTCAGCATAACAATTGAATACGTATGGTGAAATGATACAAACAGGATGCACACCTCTTCTAATTTTAAACCATGCACTTTCTCCTTGTTTAGTTCCAATGATTGCCTCTTGGTCTACAGGTTGAACATGAGCACAATTCAGTGTTCTGGAATTCCCATTCTTCTCTGTCATCCATGGTTTGTTATAATCTAACAGCCGAATTTCCTTCCATAATAATTTTTTAAGTCAATAAACTTTCTGGTATTCTGTGCTTTTAATCAAGATTCATCTACATCAGTAGTGATAGCTCTCATTGCACACCCTATTCTGAACCTGGCTTGAGTTTCTGGTAGCTTCTGTTGATATACTGTTGCAACCATTTTTGAATTATCTCCAGCAAAATTTTACTTGCATGTGATATAAATGATATTGTTCAATAACTTTCCAATTCTGTTGAGTCATCTTTCTTGGGAATGGGCACAAACATGATTCACTTCTAGTCAGTTGGCCTGGTGACTGCCTTCCAAATCAATTGGCTTAGTCTAGTGAGTGCTTGCAGCCAGACATCAGTTTGTTGAAACATTTCTATTGGTATTCCTTTAATTCCTAGAACCTTCTGTTAGGCTGGGTTGACTAGAAACACAAATTCAGTGACACTCATATATGTGTAAGAAAGAGCTTTATATCAAGAAAACATCCCAGCCCAGTCCAAGTCAAGTCCGTAAGTCTGATACCAGCCCATAAGTCTCTCTTCAGACTCACACAGCCACATGTAATGATGTAAAATGCAGGAAGATCGCAGGCAGGTGCGTGCAAAATCTTGTGGATCCCAAGGCGGTGGAAGCATCACAGGCTTCTGGCAGGTCTGGGGTTAGCCAGCGGGAAGGTGAAGGCACAGAGAGGGGGGGTGGGTTTCCCAGGGCCCTCCTGGTGAGAAGGCCACGCCCACAATGAGTCACCATCAGGCTGTGACCTGACTGACAGGCTAAACTTCACCCTTACAGTTTTATACATCTTCAAGTTCACATGAAGCCATGTAATTCCCACACTTGTTTTTTCTAATGCTGTCAATGACACTCGAACGTCTTTAAATACCATGGACTCTTCAGCGTGTGCTGCCTCTTGAAATGGTTGAATGCTGACCAATTCTTTTTGGTATAGTGATTCATGATATTCCTTTCATCTTTTTTTGATGCTTCCTGCATTGCTCAATATTTTGTCCATATTCAATAGTGCAACTCAAGTCTTAATGTGTTTTTCTTGTAAGAACAAATTTAAACATCAAGGTCTTTCAGCTTGAGAGATGCTGAGCGCTTTCTTCCCTTTTAGTTTTCTGTCTACAGGTCTTTGCACATTCTATAATAATACTTTGTCTTTTCAAGCTGCCTTTTGGAATTTCTGCTCAGTTCTTTGACTTCATCCTTTCTTTTGCTTTAGCTTTTCTACACTCAAGAGGACGTTTCAGAGTCTCACCCGACATCCACTTTAGTCTCCTCTTTCTTTCCTGCTTTATTGACCTTTTGCCTTCATCGTGTTTAATGATCCTGATGTCATCCCACAGCTCACCTGGTCTTTATTCATCAGTGTTTAATCAATCGATCAATCAATCATTTTTTAGATGTTTCCTAAATTCAAGTGGGATAGACATTGGTTCACATGGACTTGTTCTCATTTTCTTCAGCTTCAACCTGAACTTGCATATGAGCAATTGATGGTCTGTTCCACACTCAACCCTGGCCTTGCTTTCGCTGATGATATTGAGTTTCTCCATCACCTCTTGTCACATATGTAGCCAATTTTATTTCAGAGTATTCCATCTAGTGACACCCATGTGTATAGTCACCCTTTATGTTGTTGGAAAAAGGTATTTGCAATAAAGTATTCATTGGTCTTGCAAAATGCTATCATGTGATCTCTAAATAGGTAACAATTGGGACATAAACTAGGAGGGAAATATTTTAATTATACAGCAACAGGTGTAGTGAGATTAACTTTAGAACTCCTGAATGGGGAGAGAAGAGAGAAGCCAGTTGGTGCTCCCAATTCGCGATGGCTCAGAATGAATTTTCACGTATGAAATCACTAAGCAGTCGCTAAGAAACAAACAAACAAAAAAGAAATCCAATAAGTAATATGATTATAGCAATAGAAGCATATTTTAGAGGGCCAATCTCAGTCTTTCTGTAAATAAAGACACAGGTTTAGTGTGCGTGTATGTGTGTGGCTGTTGTTAGTTTTGTTTTGCTTTTTAAACGAATTTCATTCTCACAAAGGAGCCCAAGTAGCCTGAAGGTGTTTCTCTGTAACTCATCCACTAACGTCAACTCTAAAATTTGTGACTGAGAAATGAAGGAAGAATAGCCCCATAGTCTAAAGAATCTGTTCTGTGAGCCTCTGCTTTCGAACATGGGGCCTTTAGCTTCCTCTTGACCAGGAATATAGCAGCGGAGACCATGGCTCTTTGGCCAAGCAAAGACTGCTAATGGTTCTCTGCTTCTGTGAACAGAATTCATGGCAGTGACCCACTTCCTTTGGTCAAAATCTAAAGTGTGCCTTAGGGATACCAACTCATCTCCCACTTTATGGGTAGATGGGCAATCGTTTTAATATCTGTTCTTAGACTATGGATACATAACAGACAGAATTCCAGGAGGTCAGTCCTTAGAAGATCCATTAGTAAAAGCCACCAAACTAAACCAAAATCCAAACCAGTTGCCATCAAGTTGGTTCCAACATGTGTGTGCCGGAGTAAAATTATGCTCCATAAGATTTGCAATGGCTGGTTGTTGTTGTTGTTTTCAGAAACAAATCATCAAGCCTTTCTTCTGAGGCACTTATGGGTTAGCAGTTGAGACCCTAACTGCAAACTCAACCCTAACCCTAATAAGAGCCAGGGGAAGATAACTGCAGGAGTGACGTCCAACGGACTCTGAGTCCAGTGGGACAGAAATGGACATGACAGACACACAGATTGATAGCTGAGCGAGCTTCTAGAGGTTTCCTGGTAGCAAGGGGACTCCACAAGGAAAGGCATAAAGCATACAGCGTGTAAAAGGGGGTCTACCGTCCCTCAACACTCGCGGAAGGTGTGCATGATTAAGTCAAGGTGCTGTTCCTTTTGCCCTCCAGAGGGAAGAGGGACGTTTTCTTGCTTTAAAAAGACCACAAATCAAGTTGAAAAGTGCTAGGTTCTCGGTGAAAATCAAGTATCTGTTCAGTGGGCCATATTCTTTGCCTCGGTAAAGAGAAGCCACGGCGCCCGGCATTTCTGCAGAGCGACCGTGATGAGCAGCATCGCAAGGCAACGCCACCTTTCGGTGCTCCATGAGGTCAAGGTTCTTACACACTCCAGACACAGGCCAGGCAATCGGAAAGGCGATGATTTCATTAGCCACACCCCCAAAGTTGCCCCTTTTTAGCAAATGTAATAGGGCTTGTTTCAGTTTCATAAAATATCTTGCTAAGTGGAAAGTGCCCGTTAATGGCAGCCTGTTCCAACTATGAATTTCACCAAGATTAATATGCCCCTTTAGGTTTCTTAAGATTCTATCGGGAGGCCTCCCCTCGGCTGGGGTGTTTTACAATCTCCGTGGGCACGGAGCTCAATGGAAACTACCTCTCAACAGCCTAACTGTCATCTTCATCTTCTTCTGGCATAAAAATACATATTTTTCCCATAATAAAGATTTTTTATAATAGCAATAAAGTAACTCCAGAGAACATGGTTGTCTTGAGATAGCTTAACTGTGTCTGGTATCTCATAACGCCCTGGGGATACAGCAGGCCCATAATACTTTCTTTCGCTGCCATGTCTTTGCTTAATTAAGGAATAAAGCCAAAAGGTCAATGCTGGAGAAAAATGTAAATCTTCAAAACTTTTCATTCTTGACCCAAACTTTGGGTCATAAAACCTCCGGTCCCTCTGTAACGGGCAGTACAGCTACCCAGCCAGCAAGGAGATACCAGAATATGCATTGCATCTTTAAAATGTGCTTTTGACACGATGAAAATACATTTCTGACCTCCGGACTTGAAATTAGGATGCTGCCTTTTGAGAGAGACCCTCACGAGCCCTCCACTCCTATTCCGTGAACGGAGGCACGATTGGGAGATGCCATTCCCTTCCTCAAAGATACTTTGCCACTGTATTCCAACGCCGATCCAACATCGTGTTGACGCTCACACAGCTAAAAGGCAGGACTTGGGATTTGTGTGTGTTGTAGAGAAGACAAATGAATATGTATACTCCTTTCTACAGCTTATTTGTTATTCCACTGCTGCTGTGGATGCGAAATATGATCTCAGCTCCGATTGTTTTATTAGTTCACTGATTACTGTCCATCATGACTGAGGTGGTTTGGGTATTGGTTTAGTTTACTGGATCTGCAATCATTTGCAAGGGAGGTTTACACACGATATGGTAGGCACTGCATTCAAAATGGATATTTCTGACCCACGATACTCACTTTAAACAGGAGATGTTCAGTTCATCGGCTGATTTGTGGGGCTGGTGCAGTGAAACAATGCATATTTACTTCCCTTCAAGAAATAGAACCTTCCTATCATACTCGTGGCTGTGTTAATTGGAGGAAAACTGTATTCCATTATGGATCTAATTGTGTATCATCTGCTTCTCTCTCAGATGAATAAATGGACAGACAGATGCTATGTTGATCAATTAATGTTGTGATAGATCAATTGATCTGGACTTAGATAATATGTATTTATGAAAGACAGCCAATGATTTATTTTTTTCTAGCTACTATGAGAATCTAAATGTGATTTCATTCTGCAAATGGGAACACATGATGGGCAGCAGCACGGTCACTGTAGGCTCCGTGTGGGAGAGAAAATTCATCCTTCCTTTGGTTACATATTCAGCAAACATTGCAGCGCTATAAAAACGGGATGCTTTAAATATTTGAT
>NW_022111373.1:73264806-73266324 GCF_000313985.2 Echinops telfairi | reverse complement strand
TGTGTATTTATGTACCTTGCATAACTGCATGAGTCCATATTGCACAACACAACACAATTAACTAAGTACATTTTTTGTCATTACATGAGTTTACTCTGATGACTTGCACTGAATGGAATGAGCCGGGATGCATAGTCCGGACAGTAGCTGTTGACAGCCAGCCTCAAGCACACGTCCAAATGATCATCGGTCATGGTGGAACGGTACTTGAACTTAATGACCTTTATGTAGACCATAAGTAGAGTCAAGTAATGCAGTCGAGGAGGTAGCACATTTTCTCACGTTTGGGTACTTTCCCTCTGCGAGTAAGTTCCAGAACTGTTCATGCGCTCTGGACTTCAGCTGAATGTCAAAATCTCCCATTCCATATGAAAGAGATACGTTTTTGACTTCTTACTTGGTCCAGCTCCCCCACTCATTTCAATACCCTTTCTTACGTTTAAGAGAAAAAAAACCAAGGCCTAAAAATTGTCGATAGCTTAGCTTGTCAGTTTTGCTGCAATTAGCGCAGTTATTTGCTCATGCGTTTGACACCTAAGCTTGCATCTGATTGGCTGTGCTGTATATAAATTAAGTGATGTGATTGATGATAGGCTTACGTCTATTTTTTTAATGCCATGCAATCTACCCACACTACATTTATGATCGACTGGTAGATCGCGATCGACGTACTGAGCACACTGGTCAACACCATAGTTTCTACGGGAAAACGGACCCTGCTGTGCCCTGGGTCGTTGGCGATCCCTCTGACCAGCACGGGTGCCAATGGAGGAGACAGGAGTGGCATCTGGTAGACAGAGGGATGTGCCTATGAGTGCCCACAAGGGTTGCCAAATGCTGGTGTTTTATCTACATGGACCTTGGAGTTCAGGGTAAAGGTCGAAATAAGAAATCCCCAAAGACACCATTTTCACAGATTGGCAAGTGCATGTGTGTGTGTTGACATTTAACAGTGGTTTCACCTGGCCTCCCTTTCTCCCCACCCCCTTTTTAATTAAATAATTTTATTGTGTGCTCTTATGTCTCTTATCACAATCCATACATTCATCCACTGTGCCAAGTACATTTGTACATATACTGCCATCATCATTTTCAAAACATTTTCTTTCTACTTGAGCCCTTGGCATCAGTTCCTCATTTTCCCCCCTCCCTCCCTCACCTACCTTCCCTGATGAACCATTGATAAGTTTAGATTATTTTCATATCTTACATCTTCCTCTGTCGTCCTTCACCCATTTTTCTGCTGTTCGTCTCCCTGGGAGTGGATTATATGTTGATACTTGCAATTGATTCTCCCTTTCTTCCCTCATCCTCCCCTAATCCTCCTGGTATCTACTTTCCTTCTTGGCCCTGAAGGGTTTATCTATCCTGGATTCTGTGTTTTGTGGGCTTTTATCTGTAGCAGTGTGCATGTTCTGGTCTAATCCGATTTGTAAGGTAGAATTGAGGTCATGATTGTGGGGGGAAGAAAGCATTAAAAAAGTAGAGGAAAGTTGTGTGTTTCATCAGTGCTATATT
>NW_022111373.1:73262074-73263196 GCF_000313985.2 Echinops telfairi | reverse complement strand
CCCATTAGAGAGGGCTGAGTTAAGAGAGGCGTCAGGTAGATAAAGCAGACACTTGCTGAATCCCTGCTAGATTCCAGACGTGGAATAAAGTACTCTACCTAAGAAAATGAAGCAGGAATGCCACGGAATCATAATGATGGGAACAGAAGATACTCTGCTTAGATTAGGGGTTCGTGGAGTGTGAGCCGCCCAAGATACTAGCATTGGAATAAAATGTACTTGCCCAGACTCTGCCCCTTGATGATGACAGCAGATTGGCAGATTGGCAGGGCTGAAGGGGTCGAGGGGAGCTGGCATGCGGATGGGGTAGGAGGTGTGAAGTAGGAATGATGATGTAAAAGAAACTAACAAACAGAAAGCTCTCTCAGATGATTCTTATCCACAGGGGATCCTCAGGATACTGATCGAAGCCCCTGGCCTTCCTTTAAACGGAGAGCAAGACTAGCCCTGGCATCCTGCATTCTAGTTTTTATTTGTCACTCAATGTACTGGTTTTCTATGGTGGCTGTCATGTCACGAGTTACCACAAATGTAGTGGCTGAAAAGAAGATGAATGTGTGCTCTTATTTATTCTGGAGGTCAGAAGTCTGAAGTTAATGTCATTGGGCTAAAGTTGGGTGTTACAGTAGCAAGGCCATGCTCCCTCCAGAGGCTCTAGAAGAGAATCCGTTGTCATGTCTTTTCCAGCTTCTAAAACTCTTTCCCCTGGAATCCCTGGATCGTGACTCTTTTCTCCATCTTCAAAGCCAGCAGCAGAGCACCATCTCTTTCTGACTCTGTTTCCCTTTGCTCCTGTCTGCCTGTGCCACGTGGCCTTCTACAATTCTGTGTCTGACTTCCACCTGCTTCTTTCTTACAAAGAAACTCTTGATTGCAAGTAGGGCCCACCTGGCCCATTCAGAATGTTCTCATTTAATTTAATCACACCTGCAAAGTCTATTTTGCCACCCCAGGCTGCAGGGATTAGGACCCGGCTGTTTTGGGGAACATTACTCAGCCTACCACTGCTCATCTTGACAAGTTATTAAGTCAAGTTTATTTACTTAGGTATCATTTGAACAGATCCAAACTCATCCTTTCTGAGGGTGCACTTTGATGAGTTGTGAACAAATGAAGAGTTCT
>NW_022111373.1:73258842-73260466 GCF_000313985.2 Echinops telfairi | reverse complement strand
CCGAACATCCAAACATCCAGCCATTTCAAGAGTCCCTAGTGTAAGAAATTCCTCAAGGGTACCAAGGGATTTGGGGAAATGTGGTCCCAAGATATTGACACATACTCCTCATAGGTTCTGTCCAAATCTCACCTTTCGCTCCCATGCCCTGTCTCATGAGCACAGTTGGAGAAAGCTCTAGGTCCTCCACATATTCAGCAACACTTGATCAGGCCAGGCTTTTGCATTTTCGGTGTGGGAGATCGCTGTGGTTTTAATGAGCACTTTCCTCGGTGTCTACGGAGGTGGCACGGCTCTTCAGGTGTGGCTTGGCCATTCTTGAGCTTTTCTGGCGATGTCCCTCTGTCGCTGACCCATTTGGGATTGCTTATCTCATTGTTCATTCTAAGTGTCCTCGTTACATTCTAGATACACGTTCGTTATCAGATTTGCAAATACATCTCCTTGCTTGTGGTTTATCTTTGGATTTATTAACATGATTTTTTTTCAGATTGAGAATTAGAGTTTTCAAAAGTAACCCCCACAAAGATGTTCAATGAGGAAAGCGTACAAAGACAAACAAACAAACCCTCCTGAAGATTTAAGTCAACATCTTCAGATGGCAGTTTTGATTTTAAGTCATCTGGATCCCAGACTCTGGACTCTAATTTCCTGTGAGAACTGAAAAATCCCATTTCTTATGCTGTAAATTTCACAGGCCCCACCTCTGAACAGCATTTGTGATTCTCTCAACCTTAGGCTCCAGAGCAATTGTAAAATGCTAATCGTGGTGCCAAGCTGACATTCCTCAGTGACATTGGCATGCTGCAAAAAGAGTCTGGCAGGATCTGGGGCGATACATATTGAACTTGTTTGTTTATTTTTGTTTACGAAACAGACAGACAAGTTAATTTCACCTCCATTTGTGACACAGAAGAGAATCAATGTTTGCCAAATAGAAAAACACAAAATTGGTAAAGGGAGGGCGGGGAAAGGGACATTTTCTAGCTTCTAGAATGGAATTAGAAAGTAGAGAACCAAAGTTGCATGTGTGATTGGAGCGTCCTTCTTAGGATGGGCTGAGCCTAGTCCTTGAAATACTTGCTTCTTGAAAGTTCCCTGCCAGGAGAGTCTGCCCCAAGCTAAGAGGAGACTGCAGTGTCTACATCGCTGGCTGGCATCTTCAGGAACTGGGCGCTCTTTAACCAGCAGCCCGCGATGGGGTTGAGAGCCAGGAGTGAAGACTGACAAGGAGAACGCACGTGGTCTCCTGCTAGAAATACACACTCATTTGAAGGTTTTACAGGACAGAGCCTTATTTTAACACCCTGAACCTCCCCAGTCTCTGTCTCCCTGGGGAGAAGCACAGAAGCAGTGGGGCTTTCCTGAGAACCAGGACCCACATTCCTTAGATCAGGGTGCCCCCAAGCAGGCTGGGGGCCGCGGTGGCCCTGCCTTGGCACAGGCCAGCGAGGGCGCGAAGACAAAGCCTTCCCTTGGGCACTTGGCCCAACACTGCTGACAGGGCGCCCTGGTGAGAAATGTTATCAAAGCGTCTCCTTCTCCCCTCCTGGCAGCCTGACAGAGCCTGCGGATGCCCGCATCCGACTGGTCCGGGCTGATTACCTTCAGGTGCCGTTAGGTC
>NW_022111373.1:73223107-73258140 GCF_000313985.2 Echinops telfairi | reverse complement strand
CCTTTAAGGGTGAGCTGCTCTTCTCCTGGGCAACCCTTTTTGGCATTGTTGGTATTGCTTTCTAATCAAGGTTTACATTTGCTGTGTGCGCCCCCACCCCCACCCCCATCTGCACGCTTCAGCTGCCCATTAGCTGAGAATGGGACATTCAAGGAACCACCCAAGCTGATGGTGGGGGGCAGTGGTGGCAGAGGGGTCCTGAGCCCTCCTGAGCGGTCTCACTCATTCCACCTGCCCCCTACCCCCTACCTGGCACCTGCTTCAAGGAAGGTGCTGCAGCAGCAGTGGGCACAAGTGCTTGGAGGTGGGGCTGGGAGTCACTGAAGAGAGTCGGAACCCCACCAGGCACTGAACAAATACCTCCCGTGGCTTCGCACTGACCCCCTAGTCAGCCTGGCATTCAGGGGCCGCCATTGATCCGTCAGATATCGGCATGGTGGTTTGCGCACTTAGTGGCAACATTGATCAAAATTTGCCAGAGGCGCCAAGAAGCATTGAAAGTATACAGCGCATCCAAGTACAAGGGCAGAGGGCAGAGGGTGCTGCGGGTGGGCATCGCAGAGCGCCTTGGAAGAGGCCACGCGGGGCCCCCACCATAGAGGGCCGTTTGCCGATGACCTCAAAGATGGCAACATGCACAGAAAACCACTCTATCAACGGCGCCCGCACTAGGACTCATAGCCTATCCCCAGCACCCCCAACCCCCGCGTGGCTGCTAACCGGAAGGGTGGAGGGTGGAGCCCCCCAGGGGTCTCTCCAGAGACTGGCTGGGCAGCCTATTTATGAGCAGTCTGCCGCTGAGCTTCTACAGAGGACAGTTCTACGCTGACACACAGGGTCACCACGAATTGGAATCAAAGGCCTCTTTAAACCGTGGGGAAGCAGAGGTGTCACTTAGAGGAGGAAGATGGGCCTGAGCCCAGCCATAGTCTTTTTAATCGCCTCATATGCACGGGGAAGTTGAATATTGGATGAGGCAGACTAAAGAAGAATCGATTAGTTTGAATCACAGTGCTGGTGAAGCATATTGAAAGTACCATGGACTGCCCAAGCCCCCAGTCCCCCACCCCCCTAAAAAGTCCCAGATCTGCCTTGAAAGAAGTACAGACAGAACACTCCTTAGAGGCAAAGATGGCAAGACTGTCTCTAACGATTTGGACATGGTCAGGAGAGCCCAGTCCGGGGAGGAGGGTGTCAGTCACGCTTGGGAAAGCAGAGGGGCGGTCAGAAGAGGAAGGCCTGCGACCAGATGAATTGGCATTAGTGGCTGCAATGATGGGTTCAAACAGAGTGGTACTTGTGAGGCTGGCACCGGGCCCAGCAGGGTTCTGTGCTGTTGTACAGAGAGTCGCTGTGGGTCGGAACCGTTTGAGGGCACCCAACAACAAGAAATGTTCACCGGTGTGGAGAGGTGAGCCCCTTGAGGGCAGGGACCGCACCTACCCCCTGGCTTGCACCTGGGAGGGAGGAACAGTCCTGCCTGGAGAAGGCCTTTGGCACACGCTGCCGGGAAGGGTGGGCAGGATGGGAGCAGGAAGCTGGGGAAGCCCTGCTCTTCCCGTGATGCAGCTGCCGAGGGCAACACAGATGTGAGAGAACACAGAACACAACTTCTGTTCCTACGGTCCCTTGCAAAGGACAGAAGAGTGCCCTCGAGACCTGCAGAGGGTGGCTGGGGTGGGCAGGCCAGCGTGGGGGTCCGTCTCAGTTTGCCTACATTGCCTTCAGGCTCCACGCCCAGCCCCTCCTTGTCCCATTGGGGAAGAGGCAGACGGTGGGTTCCTGGCCTGTCCCCTTTGCCATTTGCCCCTAATGCATTGCAAGGCCTATGGGCTGTGGCTAGGCATCTGAGCTGTTTTGATCAAGCAGGTGGGGCAGACATTGGCAGGTGGGGATGTGGCTCAGTGACCCCCCAGGATAGCGCCGAGCAGTCTCGCAGTTGGAAGAGTGGAGACTGGGATCCTCCCACGGCTGCCTCACCCCTAATGGTACAGCTCGGCCCCTGTCTGTGGCTTCCTTTCAATGGTCCGTCCTGAGTGATATGTGGGGTGTACGCTCAGGGAGCTTATGCTGTTCATGTCACTCTTGAATATGGCGTGGTATACGGGGTTGCTGACATAAACAGTGTGGGCTCGCTGGGGGTCACCTCCCAGAGTTAGGTCCTTCCAGGGGAGACCCTTTCCTCCCACTACACACCCTCATTCCCTCCAAGATCTGTTTACACCACAGCTCCCTCTCCCGCCCCAAGTAATTAAAGGTCTATAAACGCTCCCATGCACCCACCAGCCAATTCAGTCCCCTTTGCTGCCACAGAGCTCTGTGCAACTGTGGTCACAGACAATCAGATTAAATGTCCTATCACCCAGCATTGATCAGATTAGCAACCTTGTGACGATTCATTAATTGTATTTTCTCTTAGCACCCTATTCAACTCAATACCCAGGGCATTGTTTGTGGCAGGGAAGAAAAGTAAATACAAATTAGGACTTAAAAAATAAATGGAAAAAAACCCCTTAAAACATTTTACAATAAATGATCCCTGCTATCTTTAAAACAGTAAGAGGATAGGTAGATTGATGCAATGTTTCATTTTCCCAGACTCGCTACCATTGAATGGATGGATTCTGATTCAAAGCGATACTAAAGGCCAGGGCAGAACTGCCCCTGTGGGTTTCCAAGACTGTAGCTCTTTACAGGAGTAGAAAGCTTCATCTTTCTTCCACAGAGCGGCTGGTGGTTTCAAACAATTGACCTTGTGGTTAGCAGCCCAATATGTAATCACATCAACACTAGGGCTTCTTTCTACATGCTGAAAATGCCAGGGACTGCCAGAAGACCAGACAAATCTATCTTGGAAGTGCAGCCAGAAAGTTCCTTAGAGGCAAGCATGGTGACACGTCGCCTGACACACTTTGGCATTATGTTGGGGAGAGACCAGTTCCTAATGAAGGACAGCGTGCTTGGTAAAGTGGATAGGGCAGCGAGCAAAATAAGGCCCTTGATGACATGGATTGACGCGGTGGCTGCAACAGTGGTCTCGAACCTAAGGACCATTGTGAGATCGCTCAGGACTGGGGGTGTTCTGCTCTCTTGGACATAGGGTTGCTATGAGTTGGAACCGACTTCAGAGCACCTATCAACAGCAACAGTTTTCCCGGGGCAAGAAATTTTAAACCAGGACACTTCCCAAGATTCCTACCATTTCTTTTCGAGGCCTTGCTGGGTTTTTGTTTCCCCAGAGTTCTGGGAAACAACACTCTACCTGGTCAGCTGAACTGGGGTCCCACGGCTGTCTTTTTCATGAGGTGTCAGTCACAGAGGGCCGGTACACACCCTTGATGTGAAGGTAAAAAGGAACTGGGGTTTGTAAGCATGTGGCTAGAAAACACGGTGGCAGTTACATAACCTGGTGTCAATTTGAGAGGATTATGAGTGAAGGGGTGGAGTCTGGTTGCCAATCAAGATAGAACCAATGAGGCCTCTGTGTGGGCGTGGCCTTCTCCTGAGAATTCTGGGAACTCCTGTATTTCCTCCTTGGAGACAGGAGACACTTCTCTCTCTGCTCACTACTTGAGAGATACTCTACTGACAAGACCGATGGCACTACGTCCTGGGAGCTGGAGAAGCCACATGGACCTACGCTCACAAAATCAGACCTCTAGAGCCAGAGAAGCCACGTAGAGACTCCTGCCAGCACTGAGATACTTACAATGCCACTGGATCCACAAGACTTCCAACCCACTGGCCTGTGATCCTCCTGCATTCAGCATCATTGCATGTATTTCGTGAGTCTGAAGAGGACTTTATAGATTGGTATCGGACATATGGGCTAATATGGACTTGATCTGGACTGGGCTGGGATGTTTTCTCAATATTCAATTGCTCTTGTATATAAACCTGTTCCTTATACACATATGTGTCTCTATGAATTTGTTCCTCTAGTCTACCCAGACTAACACAAACACTCAAATACTATTTTGCAGAGTTCTTAAAGGGTAGGTGACAGAAGCATGTTACCAAGGATGTTTCTCCATCTCAGAGGGCAGCTATCCAGAGGTGGAGCGGCGGGATGCAGTGTGACATTAAACCATCTCCAGCCAGAGGAAGCAGAGCATGATGAGAAGGGTCACTTTGCCCTCATTGATGGACACCATCTCTCTATGTTCTCCCGCCCTCTCCACGTGAAGCATCCAAGGTCCTGTGGGGTCAGGTCAGGAAGTCCAATGGCTGCCACTCCTTGGTGGTGTTGCTGTGGTTTCAGAGACGTGCAAAGGGCGAAGAGTTGGCTCTGACCCACGATGACCTTGTGCACAGCAGAAGGGAACACCGACCGGCCCAATACCATCCCCAGGATCGGTCACAGATGAGACCAATGTGATCTCCACAGGGTTTTTTGTCAGCTCATTTTTCAGAAGTAGCTTGCTGTGCCTCTCTTCCTAGTTCTTCTTAGTCGGGCAGCCCATTTGAAACCTGGTCCATGTTTAATACGCCTGGGGTATACTCACCGAAATCAGACCTGGGACGAATTCTCACACAGCCTCCAGGGCTTCAGCGGGTCGTGACACAAGTCAATGGTGACGCCTCCTTCTAAGGCTGCAGGAACTGCTGGCATCGCAGTGGCCACAGCAAATGCAGGTGCTCCCAGTTTGGCCCCTGGGGAGGGTTCACAGCGTTGCCACTGGAAGATGCTTAGGGAAAATGAGAACGAGAACGAGCTCAATTAGTGTGTGGACTCATTTCCCTGTGGAAATGGTAAAAATATCACCGCTTGGCATTATTGAAAGTCTAGTTTGACACATTAGTGGCAACAGTGGATTCCAACGTAAAGCCAACCGTGAGGAGGGCGCGAGCCCGGGCAGTGCCTCCTTCTGGTGTCTGTTGGGCCGCAGAGTTGGAACGACTGAACGGCACCTAGCAACGACCAGGACCACATGGTAGAGAAAGAACTGAGGCGGCGGGGCTGGGGGTGGGGGAAGACTTAGAAAGACAGATAAACCCGTGTTATGTCACATGAGTTCCTTGTATAAACACGCTTGCATTTTTTAATATGCTTAATTAACGCTGTCCTTTCCCCAGTGCATGGATGGAGACTACCCAGGACTTTACCTTTTGGACAACAATAATGTCTGTAAGTTACTACTTACTGGGCCAGTCAGTCAAGGCTGACTCACAGTGACCATGTAGGACAGGGTAGAACTTCGGAAGGGCTGGTTGGTTCCAATCACTGACCTTGAGGTTAGCAGCCCAATGAGAGACCGATTACTCCCCCAAGGCTCTTTAAATGACCAGGAGAATGCCGGGGAGGAAACATTTCACCCACTGAAAGGCTCTAATACAGGACAAAAGCACAAGCAAACTCACTGCCATGAGTCCCTGATGACTCATAGCGACCCAATAAGAGAGGGTAGAATTGCCACTGTGAGTTTCTAAGACTGTAACTCTTCACAAGAGCAGAAAACCCCATCTTTCTCCCTCAGAGTGACTGGTGGTTTCAAACTGCTGACCTTGTGGTTAGCAGCCTAACATGTAACCACGATGCCACCAGGGCTCCTTAATACATGATCATGTGCCTAACTTAAAAACTATAGCAATACCCCAATAGGTCATGCTAAATTCACCCTCAGAGCACTTGGCAAATTAGTTAGAATCGGCGGTCTCCCAGATGAAATGTCAGTAGAAAAAGAGAGACCTGTCTGAAGGATTCCTCGGACAGGTTTGCTGGGGCCAATGTACAGATTGGGCTTTAAATAGTTTAACATTAAGATGCATTTTTGTAACACCTAAGAGCGTGTCTATTTCATTTCAACCCATGGGTTATGGGAGCCATCAAAAATCAAACACAATGAAGAAGGAACAATATTTATAGCATTTTAGAGTCTCTCCCATTATTGGTTAGTGCTCCCCTCAATTGTTTAACTGCAATCGGTTCCACCTTCTCAGTGCGGATGATTTTTATACATCTGAGTTAAAAAATAATGCTGCTTGCCAGTGAGAAGTTAAAGACCAAGACAAGGCCTATTAGAATAACATTCCACCTTTTTATTCCCTGTACTTACCTTGTCAATTGCTAATTATTTCTCCTTTCCCATGCAACAAAATAGAAGCCATAAAATGTTTGATTTAATGGAAGCTTCCTTACCAAATAGGTCCTCCAACTCTGCTGAAGGCTCATCGGTAATTTATCTACCTCTGTAGGCAATGACCTTTTGTGAATCATGAGTCATTCCTCACTACTAATGAGATGCATCCAGGTGCCATTCCGCCTTCTGCATGGCTCCTCGTCCACCCGCCCCCAACCCCCCAGCGGGGTGCAGCTCCGGAGCAGGGGGCTGCCATTAGTGCCTGCACAGGGAACCCGCCCAGCAGAGTCGCCTCCCTCTTGCTTGCGCGCCTTCATTAAAGGGATGCTGGAACGTTGAATGTTCTCTAAATGACCCTGAGGGGTCGTGGGGGTCCAAGATAAGTCTCGTTATTGTCTGAGAAATCAAAATAGTCCGGGCATCTCAAGAGCAGGAACTGTGCCTACTCCTGCCAAGAACCACACTACGAAGAAAGTAACCAGGTGCTTAGAGTGCTGCGGAGCGAGTCTCTTCCAAAGGGAAACTTTCCATGGTGCTGAAAAGCCAAGTCGTCACCTTGCGCACTAAGGTGTGCCTGACCCGAGCCACTATACAGGCGGAAGCTGGGCAAGGAAGACAGAAGAAGTGTTGCATTTGAATGATGGTGTTGGCGAGGAATACTGACTGCACCGTGGACTGCCAGAAGGAACGACGCTGCCTCCGCAGAGGTCCAGCCAGAGTGCGCCTTGAACGGGAGGACGGGCCGGTTCCCGGGAAAGAACATCATGCTTGGTAGAGGATCAGTAAAAAGGGGCAAGACCCTCACCACGACACACGGGCGGGGCTGGTGAGATGTCCATGGGGGAGGCTCACTAGAAGAAACCCTGGCACAGGCACTAGGCTGTTGAGGGGCGCTGCTCTCCCCCACGTGAAGTGCAGGCCTCCCGGACGTCAATCAAGTGGCCCATAAAGCACAACAGTGGCTGCAACAATGGACTCACACACAGCAGCGGTTGTGGGGGTGACGCGAGGCTGGTCGCTCTGCGTTGGAATGGACTCGATGATCTCTGATAACACGCTAGCAGCACAGAGCAGGGCTTACCGGACACCACACTGCAGCCCCGGGGTCTTCAGATGGTTTTGATTGAGTAGATTCCAGCATGTGCTTGTACAAACTTGAGACATGTAACTCATACTCACTCACCACCACGGAGTCAATTCTGATTCATAGACACTCTCTTGGACGGGGTTGTACTGGCCCGTGGGTTTCTGAGACTGTAATTATGGGAGGAGAAAGCCTCATCTTTCACCTGAGGAGTGGTTGATGGTATTGAACTGCTGACCTTGCGGTGAGCACTGCCATCTATATATAATCCATTACTCCAGTAAAGCCCCACAACTCATCATAGTGGATGAAAAACAGGATATTACTGCTGTAACTGGAGTTCCAGAAGAGTGTATGAAAACTAGAAAAGTTCGGATATTTGTTCCAGGTCACAGTTAACATACAGTCTGGAATAAACAACTCAAAGAAATGGGAGATAGAATCTGAGACCAGGGAGCAAAGTGGAAATCGTTTGATGGGGTTGACATCAATGACTGATCCTTAATCCAAATGGTTGGAAGCTTCTGTACTAGAGAAGAAACCGCTGCCTGTACAGCAAAAAAAATGGATAGAACTAGGACGTGGACGAGAGCACAGTTCTGGGACCCAAGTCCAAGTCCATGGTGCAAACTTTTCTCGGAACAAAAGAACAAGGGCGTCCACAAAGCAGGACTGCTGTGACCATATCCCTGTATTGGACTGTGAAGAAAGTCAGCTATGTAGGGTTGATAGCCCCAAAAGATAAAATTTTAAAAGATTCTTTTAAAAAGATAAACCTTTAAAAACTAAAAGAAGAAAACGAAACTTCAAAATGGATGAGGTAAAAAGAAGGATAAATGTGGTTTAAATATATTTTCTCCCCAGTGGTGACTGGATTTGGGGCGATTCTGCTTTTGTGGGGTGTGAGAGAGAAGAATGATGGGTGTGCTTCTCTTGGCTCAGAGTGGATCATGCCTGGACCACAGTCTTGGGGCAGTGCAAATGGAAAGGGGCAATCAGTTTACCCAGAAGTCTAGGGAAGAAAGATCTAGCAAGGTACTGTTGAGAAGTCAGCCCATGACTAGTGTACGGAGCCCCGTTCTCCTTTGACCCACGTGGAGTCACCAAGAGTCCCAAATAACTCCCTAGCCATTGTTTTTCCCAGGACTCTAAGTAAGGGGGGGTGGGAGCGGGGGCAGGTAATTGCTCCATATCATACTGCCCCCACTAATGTTCTGAAGTAGGAAGCTGGGGGTCAATGAGCATCTGAAAGAACAGATTGCTCCCCCATCCTGCCAACTTCCTTCAGCACATCTCCACCATTTCCTCACGCTATAGGAGTCTACCCCCTCCCGTGAAGACTTATAATTGCTCTGTGCCAGAATTGACTCTCTGGCTAGGCAGTAGCAGGGCAGTGAATTATTTAATGTGTCTCTTTTGGTCAAAGCCTCTCCCACCAAAAGACCTGGTAAGAAGGTGGGAGATGGTACTTAGAGGAGTCCCTGGAATGCCATCCTGCTGTGTATAAAATGAGCCCTCTCCAATAAAATGATTTTTTTTAAAAGAAAAAAAAAAGAGCTCTCTGAGCAGCAGAAGGAATCTCCTTACCAGCAAGAGCCAGTAGGGGAGCATGTCCTGGTCTCAGAGCTCTGCGCAGTGACGAGCAGCAGCAGCAGAACCAGGAGTCAGAACACTGAGCAGGGGTGCACTTCCCAGCCCACGGAGCAAGTGAAACTGCGTGCTTTTCTGCCGGAGGCTGGCTTGTGGAGTGGGGTGCCTTTAGGAACGTAATTGGGGAAGTTGGGCTTGCTGACCCATGGAAGTGGAGCTGGGTGCCTTTGGGCTGAAGCTTACTGGAGCGGGGTGCCTCTGCGCACGTGATTCGGGAACTAGATTTGCTGATGCAGAGGCTGAGCTGCATACCTCGGAGTGGAGGCTTGCAGCGGAAGTGGTAGGCCCCTTGGGACATTTATTAGCAGACCCGAAAGAACTTCAGAACATGTCCTGATAAAAACCTCAACCCGGAGCATTTCTCACTGGCATTATAACTTGTTAATATCCTTAATAAACCCTTTCATCATGAACGTTGTCTGCGAGGTCTATGTAGTCATTGCAATGGATAGTAGAACGCAGAGAAGTGAAATAGAGACCACGGATTAAGACATCACGGTGGTGGCGGTGTCAAATGATGCACACAAATGGCTCTGGAATTTCTTCCAGAATATTGGACGAGTCTGTCTTCAAGATCCGTAGGAAGTGGTAGAAGGAGGTTTGGAAGGGGGGCAGCAGGTGGAGGCGGCACTGGCCCTGGCCATTTTGTGGCCTGAACCAAGCAAGGGGCTGGACAGGGAGGGAGATGCAGGCCACTCCATTTCTGCCCGTGTGTTGCCGATGGCCTGTGAATTCCAGACGGCCAGTGGCCCCACACAGGGGAGAACTTGTCCTTTCTGACTAAAGGTCAGAGCGAATTGGAGGTGGCCTTTGGTTGCTGCCTTCACTGGGAACATCCCCCGTGAATGTGAAGGATGTGAATCTCGCAGATGTCTACCTAAGTAGACTGTGTGGAGAGAATGTGGAGCAACATCAGGCTGGTCAGCACCGAGCACGATTCTGACCGTTTCTTGCCACCATGTCTAACAAGCATTAAGAAAGAGTTGAAAATAACTGGCAGATTCAAGTGCACAAAAAAACCAAAAACAAACTTTGAAAGGGCTCATCGAAGAGTTTTTTAATGTGCACATACATGTAACGAATTGTAGAAGCTCCCTTTAAATGATTTTGAATTTATACGATAGAATGAAATAGACTCACCACACTAAATCTTATAAATTCACACATTTTTTCCCAACCTGGGAAAACAAAGAAACCCAGTTCTTTCAAATAAGAGATTTCCACATAAGATGTTCTTATTGAAGTGCCAATAAAAAATAGTCATAGGCAGAGAAATCCTAATATCATAAAAATAGTCGAGTCCTTGATGACTTTCTGGGCCGGAAGAAGTCTGTAGCCAAGAATATGAAGCACTTGAACCCACGCTGTGGGAAAGTAATTTCCCAAACAGAAAGCCTCCCTAACTCAGATGCAACAACTTTCGAGGTCAGTGGTTTTTGTCTTCTTCCCCAATCTAGGGGAGGCCGCCGGCGACTGCGACCTGCCCACAGAACCCACTGGACTCGACACGTCTCAGTGTCAGCTGTGGGGTTTCTGCCTTAAATCTGCCAGGACAGCCCTGCAGCCACTTCTGCAGGAACCCTTGGGGACAAAATTTATTGTTACATCTCAATAGCTTTTTGTTCACCTCCCAAATAGAGGTCCCGGGTCATGCTAATGATTAGAGAGAGACAAAATGCTCTCTATATTTTATTAAACAGATCTCTTAATAATTAATCACATGTGAAAATTATTTTCCATCATGCTGACACAAAGGCTAAAGCACTTTTATTCCCTCCCCCCGCTGCACCCCCCAAACCATTTCTTTCCCTTTTAAATTGTCCTCAGTGGATTCCCGGCTACCTACGCAAGTGAGGAGGCCAAGCAGGTTTTATAACTTGGCTTTTTAAACCATCATCATTCCTGAGCTTCCGACTGGAGAAGGGCTGGGGGGATTTGTGGGTTTTCAGAAAACCTGCCCTCTGATCCCCTCCACCAATCCAGAGTGGGGCCGTGACACCAGGAGAGGTATAATTCCATGGAAGCCCACAGGCCTGGGGTTGGTGGCTGTTGGAGTTGACCCTCCCTCACGGCCACGTCACCCTGAGTGCTCAGAGCAGAATGGCTCCTTAAGGTGCCCAGGCTGGGACCCTTTCCAGAAGCAATGGGTTTGAACCACCAACTCCTTGTGCCACCCAGGGGCCTACCCCGCCGCTCACCGGAGATGGCATGAGTTGAATGCAAGGCCTTGGCTCCTTCTCAGAGGTCTGTGTCCTGAGGTGAATGTCTTTCCTCTTCCCGGGAAGGGCAGGCAAGACCATGGTCGGTCGGAGGACTGCCCGAGTTCCACTCGCCAGCATTCCCCATGGGTACTGGCTGGGCTCCCCACCTCCAGCAGGCTCCCCTTAAAGATGGGTGTCGTCCTGGGGAGTCGGGGCTCAGGCCACTGACAGATTAACTCCAGAGGAGGGACGCTGCCAGGGAAGCGCCCAGGCAGCAGGTCTCTGGCCTTCCTCAAAGGTCAGGAGGAAATGAGAGGTGGTTTTTCATGGCTGCCTTCAACAAGGGCATTCCGTCTGACAACCCTGTGGCCATGGAGCTAGGCAGGGTGTGGGTGTGTTGTGTCCACGAAGGGGAGGGGAGCGTGGAGGGAGGAGCAGGGCTGTGGGCGCCCCGGTGAAACACCCACTCCAGGCAGCGCGGCAGGCAAGTGGGCCGCAGGAACCCAGAGCAACGGCTGCTGGCAGCCGCGTCAATATTCTCCCTCTGAGCGCTAATTACATTATTAAGCAAACAGACCAACACAGGGTGTGAGGGATGGAAACATGCATTTAGGATCCCGTCACTCGCCACTCGGCTGTAAATAACCACGAGCAATTCACACGACTGGGCGGCTTCTCTTGAATCGACCAAGCCGGACAGGGAGACGTCCTCGGAGGCGTCGGCCCTCTCCGTCCAGGCTGCACAGCAGTCCCAGCGCGGGGCCAGAGAAGGCCCGTCCCGCGGCCCAGGAGGCCGGCCCGGGACAGAGGTTCCAGGAGGAGTAGTTGGCATTGTCTGGGCTAGACAACACCCACTTGGACACAAACCCCAGGCCCCTCCAGTAGAGCCAGTCCAGTCTGAAGAGCTGGTGGTAAACAGGATTGGAAGACCCCAGAACAACATGGAAAGGATTTGTACCAATGGGAATAAATCGGTTTGGTTTGGTTTTTAAAGTCGAAGAGAAGCTTGCAGAAGGAACTGTGTGGCCGCCTGAGCCAGCCGCCTGAATGGCAGAGAATAGAGGCTATTTGAATACTGATGTGGCCCGCACTTTCTTCCATTTCCATTAATGACATGCTCATCAAGGGCAAACAATGGGACCGGCTGCCGGCGCCTGTCACAGTGTGTGGGTGCCGGGATGCCAGGCTGTCATCCCCGGGCTGCATTTAGAGACCTGCACGCTAATAAGAAGTGCTCTGTGCCGTCAATGCAGACAGGTGCTTCCGAGGCTGGGACATGCTCCATTCCCTCCCCCTGAAGCCCTCCTCTCCCAGCCCCCCTGACAGACACCATGAAATGCACAAATTAACAGCCCCATCATGTTGGGCTGCCGCTGCCTGCGGTGAAAGCAGAAAATCAAGTTGTCACCCAGGGTGCAGCGATAAAGCCACAGCCTCATTTCTCTGTTGGTGCCCTATAATAGCAAATGCCAGACAGCTGGATGGATGGGAGGCTTTAGATTAAGGCCCTGATGCACTCTGGCCAGAGAATTAGTAGTTGCTGTCTCCAGGTGGATATTCTGTGCAGAACCAACATCTGGAGAAAGCCAAGTTTCTGGGAGCAGAAAGGCGCCTGACTTCTTTGGGGGCCAGAGACCACAGCCCCAAGAGGGTGGAGCTTCTTTTCCTACCAGCCTCCACTGACTTAGAACTTGATCAAGGACTTAGCCAGGAGGCTGCTGGCGAGGCCAACCAGGAGAGGGCAGAGAACAGTTCCTGGGTCCACAGAGGCCGGGCTACTTACACCCCAGCCAGCACACCCTCCTCCCCCTGAGACAAAGGACTCCTCCGAGCGTGACTTTTTCTAGAACTCTTGCAGCAGGCTGCCTAGAGCTGCCCCTTCCCCAGACCCTTCTACTCCTCACTGCCCACCTTCACTGACTACAACAGCTTCTCATGGAATACTGGACACCAAGCAGCCCGCCGCCTGGCAGCAGGAGCCTGCAGCCGGTCCTGGGTGGTGGCCTGGCCCAGTGTGCGACTCGGAAGAAATGGTGGGGCCTGAGCCCTTCAGACTCCAAGGAGTTTAAGGACATAATGGCCTGAGAACTTCAACATAAAACAAGAAGAGCAACTAAGGAAACTTACAACATAAAACCCCCTCCTGTCATTTTTATAGTGACAGTAAAACACTTTATTGAATTTATGAGCTACATAATGACTATGAAGAATGTAGCTTGAATTAGAACCCACTCGGAAGTATAATATCAATGATAAACCCTGTTCTACTGCCCCAGCCCTTCAGCCTTTTCTGTCCTGTTCCTTTTAACCGGAGGACGTTGCCTTCCTCAGGCTTACGCCGGAGGCAGAAGTTCACCACTGGCTGATAAATCTTAACCCTTCCCCCAGAGCACCCCAGTTGAGAGACCTCCTGCCTGTGCAGGGCACTCTCTGGGGGTGGCCATGCTCCTTTTGAAGCCTCAGACCCACTAAACGGGGCGTTTGAGAACATGAAACAAAAAACATGCTGTCTTTTCCTTTGCATAATGCCTGTCAAATTGAGCCACTCTCCAAGAGGCCCACCAGGTCTTTCAGGATCTCCGACTCCAAATGGTAATGGCCTTTCCCCAACAGTCTTGGAAGCGGATGAGGAGCGTCCGCAGTCAAGGCTGCTGTGTGCCAGTGGGGCTGGGGGGCGGCCAGGGTCCGAGGCCTGGGGCCGAGGAGGACGGAGGATGCAGATCGCTCAGCTTAGCAGCAGGCTAGACGTGTGTTTTCTGTTTCTAATTCACTCGCCAGTCTCTCTGTTCCCCGAGGCTTCTTCTGGAGGTGTAATAAAATAAAATGGGTGAAACAAAGCCATAAGCCAGTGAAGTCTGAAAGACATGGCAGCTCATCTCAAAGGAAGAAACGGACCATTTCCATGCCTGAGGCTGACAGCAACGCCTGAGCTGGCAATAGTGCTATTCCATTTGATTTATAGAATAATGGGGTGACAAATGATGACAAAAATAAACTTTTACTGCACTGAACTGCTCCTTTATTTATGAAATTTGGCCAAGTAGTGAAATCTTTTATCTGCAAGTTGTAACACGGAGTGGGGACGGGCGATTATGGGGTGCTAAGAGTAACTGGGCGATGGCGGCTGAGGCGGTTGGAAATGGATTGCGGGAGAATAACTACCGCACCGTGATAAATGTGAACGGCGCTTTGCTGACAGATGATCTAACAGGTGTTCATAACAACTATATAAGAGGATTTATTTATGACCAGCCACAGCCGCGGCACCGTAAATCAACTCCAGCAGCTGCACACCGCTGAGACCCAGGCCCGGGGGGAGGCGTGGTGCCGGAGCCCAAAGAACACGATTCGCTCCAGAATCTTAATCATCAAATAACAGTTTTTTAGGTAATTACACCGCAGCACAGAAATCGTAATTACTTCCAATTAGAAAGCTACACTGTCTGTAACTTTGTTTACAAAATATTTGTAGCTGGAGCCGAAGGCTTTGGTGCGGCCCAGGCCAAAGGCAGACCCTGGGGCCCTGGAAGAGGGTCCTCCCGGAATGGGGATTTGGGTCTGGGGTCACAGGGCGTGGCCCTTTTATGGTGGCGACTGTTTGTCAGCCTCAAAAAAGACTAACCTTCAGTTGGGAGAATGCTTGGTTTGCCCCAAACTTCTGCAAGAGCCTCCCCTGGGCAGCTAGTCTGAGGACCCATATTACTTTGTCATAGTTCAGTGGCAAAGGGGAATTCCATGGGTGTCAAAAAAAACAAAACCTCAACACTTTAGAAATGGGGGGGGAGGGGCGGCTACCAAATTCTACCTGACAAATACAGGTAGACCAGAGCATGTACAGGGGTACAGGTAAGAGCTGGAAACACAGGGAATCCAGGACAGATAAACCCCTCAGGACCAACAAGGAGAGTAGCGATACCAGGAGGGTAAGGGAAAGGTGGGGGAGAAAGAGGAAGCTGATCATAATGATCTATCGATAACCCCCTCCCTGGGGGATGGACAACAGAAAAGGGTATGAAGGGAGATATTGGTCAATGTAAGACACGGAAAAATAATAATTTATAAATTCTCAAGGGTTCATGAAGGAAGCAGGGTGAAGGAGCGAGGGGAAAAAATGAGGAGCTGATACCAAAGGCTCAAGTAGAAAGCAAATGTTTTGAGGATGATGGCAGCAATTGTACAAATGTGCTCGACAGAATGGATTATGTGTGGATTGTGACAAGAGCTGTACGAACCCCCAATAAAATGATTTTTTTTAAAGGGGGGTTTACATTTAGGCTGAAGGGCCTATCTTCATGCTATCTTTCTTAATTTCTTTGCAAAGAGATATTTTTTTGTCGTTCGTTTGTTTCGGCAGGCCATCATCTTAACGCCTTACCTTGCCCCTAGAGACAGTTGATCTTATCACAAGTTCTTTATTCACCACTTTGCTAAAAATAATTTTTAAAAAAGGTTTTCAAATGGAGTGGGGAGAAGATGCTCTTCAAGAAGGGATACAATCAGAATCTTGCATGGGGTACCATTTGCGAAATCAATCTTTATCTTCTCAAGCCTGCTTACTACATACTGACCTTTTCCCCTTGGTAACGGTTTGGCCAGCCCATGGTCCTGGGACGGTGATGAGCTGGGTGGAGAAGCGGAGGTTTCCCTCTCCTCTCCAAGAGCCCGGTGCCAACTGCAGCCTCCCAGGCCTGACACGGGCAAGTCACTATAGAATTATCCGTCGATTAGCTGGCCACCCATCTCTAGATCGCAGAGTAGGGATTTCCCCCAGTTAACCTTGGCTCTTTGGTGTATCTGGCTCCCAAGATTGTAGATGAGAAGCTACTGACTGTCTTAGATATGGGTTAAAGTGGGTTTGAATGAACTGTGGGTTTGGGGGAAGTCTTCAGTGTACCTATTCCCTGAGCCGCTCAGGGAATCGACACACAGTGATTGGCTTCAGAAAAAGTCAAACACAAGAGAAGATCATGAGTTTTAGCATTACCTCAATGCACAATCACTTAAGCAACAAATAGACACCAATGGAGTTAAATCATCTTGAGCAATTTGACTGTAAGCCCCTCGAGACTCATTGTAGAAGCTGCCATGATCTCTAAAATCTCCAAAGGAATAATGAAGACCGGCTTATAAGCAGAAGAATCAGACCAAGGCTGGTTCCTTGGGGTCTCCAGTTCAGTGGGGCCCAGCCTCATCTTCTGTCTGCTTCCACCTTGCTTCCAAGTGCAGTAGATTCCCAGCCACGGTAACTCAACCACTCATTTCTTCTTGAACCTATCGTAGGCCACTGAGGTGGAGGTTTGGGGGTGGTTTAGGGGGAGAGAGTTGCATGTGTGGGAGGCGAGGAGGAACGAGGCAAGGAGAGGATGGGAACATACCACTTTCTGGTTTGCGGCCCATGTGGCTTTCTGGAACAAAGGTATTTTAAAAGAAGATGGAGCTTTAGTTGAGATCAATGTAGGATTACTCCTTCTCCCGCTCTTTTGTGAGTGCCAGCCCACTTCTCACACCCAGCGAGCTTCATCGCCTGGGAAATCCTCGCAGACGTCTCCACTCCAGTGAGCACTTACGGCTGCTCTCAAGCACAACTGCTCGTTTCTCACAGTCTCAGCTCTCAAACAGCCAGTCCCCAGTTTGCTGGTGAAGTGACTATATGGAACCTAAACGGTTTTCCCTCTGAAAACAATTAAACGTGGCATTAGCTTCTCAGATCCCATTAAAATCTGCTTATCCCATAACATAGTTGAAAGTGGTAGGCAAAGAGCTTTGCAAAAATAGGAAACGAGGAAAGCATTCATTTCCTTGTACTAAATGCTGTTTGTTGGGAAGCCATCGCCATGGAAGGAGATTGGAACTTCGTGAAGATTCAGAAAAGAACCTTCCAGTCATCTAAGGCTTTTCTATTAAAGAAATTTCCATAATTTAAGATAATAACAAACACTCTAATAAACTTGTTACCCTTGCATTTTTGCTGCTGTTGTCCCTCAAAAGAATGCTAGGCACAAACGGCGCGCAGTTGGGGGTGAACACTTCTGAGTTCACTAATCAAGTTAGAAGGCAGAGGGGAAGGCGACATAGACTTGAACAAGGCTAGCAATCTCACTGACCTCTACGTAACAGAAGAACAGCTGGGACTGTCTCGTCCGCCTGTGGGAGGAGAAAGGAGATGGGGGTGGCAAGCCTGGATTAATCCATAAGCAAACTTACTTGCAAACCAGGCCTTGCTAACTGGTCTTTCATTGTCAAACGGGACTGCATGTTTCTTGGGGGTCTATAGCTGATCGTATTCTACCCTATCCCTGACAACACTGTCAGGTGCCTTTGAGTCAGTTCTAACGCCCAGGGACACCATGCCCAACAGAAGCAAACACTGCCCGAGCCGTGCCAGCCTCATCATCACTGTCACAGGTGAGCCCACTGTGGCCACCACTGTGTCAATCCATCTCATTGAGGCTCTTCCTCTTATGTGATGACCTGTACCTTACCAAACAGGATGACCTTCTCTAGGGACCAGTCCCTCCCGACACCAGGTCGAGTACATGAGACGAAGTCTCGCCACCCCTGCCTTTGAGCAGCATTCTGGATGTACTTCTTCCCAGACAGATTTGCTTGTTGTCCTGGCAGGCCTTGATCCTCTGGTTTTTCCACCAGCGCCATAACTCAAATACATCGATTCTTCTTCACTGTCCAACTTTCACCGTGTATGAGAGGAATGTAAGTAACAGAGCTTGGGTCAGGCTCACCTTAGTGGCATCCTTACTTCTTAACACTAGTCACAAAAATCACCATGGGATCCAGTCTTCAAACACAAAGCACAAAAATCACTATGGGATCCAGTCTTCAAACACAAAGGGAACAGTACAGTTGTTACCTTCAATCTAGGGTCCTTTCATTTTCATCTCTTATGTGAGAAACAGGGTTTTCTGCCCCTTTCAGCCAAGCTACCTAGAGGGCCAGAGATGACTGGGGACAAAAGGAAATAAAGAAGGGGAAAGACGTGTCTAGTGTCCTGCCCAAGTTCTTAACAACGAAACGGTTACAAAGGCAAGTCTTCTCAGTAAAGTTATTAAAATGCTTGCAACTGGTTATTGGGAGGGCAAGTAAACAGTCAGTTTGATAGGTTTACTGCTATAGCTCTGTAAAAATTTAAACCTCAAACCCCAAATCTTATAGACAATGAAGCAAATATATTACAGTACCAAAATTGACTCAGTCTGAAATATACTGTGAAAGGCATTCTTCATGATGAGTGTCCACAAAATGTCTCATTAGATGAACATGAGAATGAAAAAATAATCGCTAGAACTGACTCAACTCCAAGTAACTCGACTCATTGGGACAATTTTAAGGTAATCATGGATTAGGATTCTGAATTCCTGCACCAAAACAAACAACAGAAACACACTTTCCAAATCTCACCAAACTCTACACTGGAGACTATGGCGATTTGTCTAATTTCATTTACGAAGACGCTATTTCAATGTTATTAAGCTCCTGGTGGCACGTTATAAGTGAAGCTACTGACCTAATATCAATTTTCAAGTCAGCAGTGAAACTTCCATAGTGAAATCTTACATTTCCTTAGTTAAGACCAAACAACAAAACACACAACCCACCCCAAAAGTTAAGGAAGGGAAACCTCTTTTTGGAGATGAGTAGTTACTTAATGTAAGGCACACTAAAGCCTTTCCAGGTCACAGCATCCTTTCCCCGGGCCTTGATGGCAGCACCGCACGCCTGAATGTTTCTTTGCACAGAAAGCTGGTATTTAGCCTGTCACACTGCGTGCAGCGTTTTAACGAGCCATTGCCCCTGAAGTCCAAAGTTACGCAGCCCCGAGGAAGAAGGGTGGCAATGGGAACTGCCCAGCGGCTGCGGGGTGTGGTGTCCAGACAGCAGTTCCCAGTGTGAGGCTGGAAAGAAGGGTGGTTCCACGGCCAGACCTTTTCTCTCCATGTAGATTCTCTGCTGCACTTCAGGAACAGGGAAACCGAGCAATCGTGCTTGCTCTTTCTAGTTCCCAAGCATGGAAATGGAGTCATTTTCCAGTCTGTTTGGCCTTCTCAGGACGCATGTCCCAAGAAGGTCCCAAGAAGGCTGTGTTTCCTTTGTCTCCTCTCGAGAAACACGGGCTACGGTGTTTCAGTTGTTGTGTTCTCTTCCTTTTGGCTTGTTTACCATTATTTCTCAGGGAACTGACGAGCATCCGATTGCCCGAAAGCCCATTACTCTATGTCATGAAAGTAAACACAATTTCGAAAGGGATGAAACTCTTAGGTTTTCTGATTCTAGGACAATCTTAATAAAAACAGTAACCTGCTTAAGTGAGCATATTAAAGATGTTAATATGTTAATCCTATGGTTAGCTCTCAACTTTTCTACAATGAAGCTAATAGTAAAGAAGCCCATCAAAGTTGGGCCCCAAGACCTGTAGAGAAACAATGATATCAAAGAATTATTTTAGCAGGGATAGGCCTTGCATCAGATTCCTAAGACAACAGACCCAAACTGCACGCAGGAGACCTTGTGTGACGTCGAGGTTTGTGAAGTTGTCCCTAAGCACACAACTGTTCTTTCTTGGGCGCTAGCTGCCTGGTGCGAAGTGGCTTTCCTCTCACTAGCCCGGCCCTGCTGCTGCCCCACCCAATCTAACACTGAGACTGTTCATCTCAGACTTAAACCAACACAAGCCTGAGCACACAGATTTCAACATCACTGGGAGTTTCCCACTGAAAATGCAAAGACAAATGTGATTCCGATGCTCGTTTATTCATCTTATTATTTAGTGATAATTTCATGATGACAGTTGTCCATAATCAATTAGGATCCCAGGAAATTTAAGGAGCAACATTTTTTTTATTTCTTTTCTTTATCCAGAGACCTCACTACTTATGCACTTCATTCTAGAAAGTATGGGACCCCATTTTCACCCACCCAGCGGGGGGAGGGGGGCGGACAGACTGCTAATCTCTGCTTCCTGCAGAAAGGGCAAGTCCAGTTAGTGCCCATCATTGCTGAGAGAGAGAGAGAGAGAGAGAGAAGATAGCAGGAGGCCACAGGAAGTAGCAGGGCAGGGAAAACGTCACAGGGATTCAAGAGTTGTGATAACTGACAGTACAATATATGTTCTTTGGTTAGCAAAGCGAAAGGGGGCCAGCATTGCGGACATGAGACACACACTAGCATTCTAAAGCAGGCGGGAGGAATGTCAGGAGTGTATCCCCCCCATTGCCAGATGGAAGGGCTATTATTATAAATGAAAGGCAGCAGCAGTGGATGCCAGGCACTTTTGTTGTGTGCCAGATCCTGAAGTCCAGATGCAAGCAGGTTACCCCTGGGACAGGACAGGCTTCAGTTCCCGCAGCAGAACAGAACCAATCACAGTTTTCTCCGTGTTGATGATCAGCTGGGCGGTGGAGCCTTCCTTCAGTTCCACTGTGACTAGCATCAGCGACCCACTGTGCACTGTTTTAGCTGCAAACCTGGAAGGGTGGGGGGGAGAGAGAGACTTTTATTGTGAAGGGGAAAAAAAAGGTTGAAAATAAAATTTCCTCAAATGAAATAATTTATTATAGGTCCCCTTCATAGACCAAACCCAAAGTCAAGCATTCTTCTGGGGAAAGAAACACACAGTAAATAACTGCCCAGGACTGCGTACAAGCAAGTGATTTTGGTGCATCATAACACAGGACTGGGAAAGGAAGTCTATTGGCTTCTCAGGTTGAACAAGGGCCGCAAGTGAGCGCCGGGTACTGGGGACTCGTTTGTTTTCCCACTTAACCAACATTTCACCAAGCACAGGCCATTTAAACCAAACCACTATATTTGCTTTTTTAAAATCGCAATAAGCAAAAAGTACCCTTTTCCCCCCAGAGAGCTTGGCATTTTAATTCCTCATATCTGCAAATGGTTACGCAAGAAGTCAGGTACATTTGTGTCTATGAGGAAAGGCTTACTGAGTCTCAGTGGATTCGCTCACGCTAAAATACTCCAGTCCTGTCTCTACTGCGGATGATGACACCCAAGGCGCACATGGGACCCCCAAATCACCCCCCTTCTTTTAAGGTTCTGAACATTAGATCTCACGCAACCTCTCTCTCTCTCCTTTTTGCTTTCGAATGTAATAGAGGAAACTCAGGGTCTAATGCCCCATTACTAAATTCCAAGACATGAAGAACCTACTAATTACATGGAATTAAAAAGCAAAACCAGCCTTTTAAGCACTGCAATTGACTGAAAAGCTGGTGGAGGCACAATGAACTTCTGTCAATCCTGTTAATTCATTCTGCATGTACAGTTGGGCCCCAGAGACGTGCGGGGAGAGGACGGGCAACCCGCTAGGCCTCCATTTCCCACCACGGAGCGTGTCCCACACAGTGTGGAGGGGGAGGGGGCCGACTGCAAGGCCGACTGGAGAAAAACAAAGTTGCTGCACATGAGCCTTTGAAAACACTAACAAGTGTGGAGCAGGTCTGTGACCTGCTGTGACCCCACTTTGCAGGGCCAACCCCCTTTCCCCTTTCTGTGGGACACGTGTCTGAAGCCCGGCCATCTGCCTCAATTTGCGCAACATCTTCAGTGACAATGGCCCCCAGTTAGCCCTGACAACGGCTCACAATACACACAAACAAAACGGCCGTGCCGACAGCACGCTGCGCACTATTCAAGAGCAAACCAACTGGCCAGTGTCTCCTGTCTGACAGTCGGCCTGGGCCCGGCTCTGAGCCCAGTGTCCTCGGGGACCGGTTTAATTACCATCAACATAAAAGAGGGAGTTTATCAGGAGACACTCAAAAAAACTTCACTCCTTACTTAATTAAAATATTAGCCACTTAAGCAGGAAGCAGATTCTCTTTAAATGAAAAGTAATTTTTCTCTCTTTTTTTTAAAATGACATCAAGATCTCATGACATGTTCGGTGTGTGTTTGTGAAATCCCACCATTCTGGGGCCTATGCAGAATCCTGAAAGTCAGTTTTCCAACAGTCAGAGCCAGGCATTAAGAGGAAAACATATATGCTATGTTCACGATATTAAAATGTTAGCTAGTGGCTTGTTGATGATTTCTAGAAAACTTCCCAGCCATCTGTGTGTGTGTAAGTTACTTTCTACAAACATACTAAAGTCTTGTCAAGGAGTCAGCTAGAGCAGTGTTCCTACTGAGAAAAGCAATTTTAAGTAGCCAGCTTAAGAACCCGAATCATAGTAATGCTTTCCAAAGAGCTCTTATAATGCTCCTAACATATCCCCCATCTGCCACTCAGAGCGACATTCAGAGACGGGGAGCTGGGCGCCTTCATCCCCGTTTCTGAGGAAGCCAGAGAATACCAGCTCCACTGTGACCTCGCCTGCGTGCTGCCCCTTGCAGGTTTATATATATTTCTTTCGTCAATTTTGAGGTTCTTTTGCTTCACAGAAGACTTGTTTCTGGATTTGGCAAATCAGCCCCATATGATTACTCTATACTCCCATTTATCTGTGCAGCCTCCCCCATCAACTTGGCCATTCTATTCTTAATTCAGACAGTAAATATTTCAATAACGTTCCCTTATTTCAGACTACTAATGAAAACAATAGTGTGTGTGTGTGTGTGTGTGTGTGTGTATGTGTGTGTGTAAAACAACAGTCTCATCAGTCTTTGATGGACTGACCACTCAAGGGGCCATTAAGGAGGTTATGCATGAAGAGGGCACCAAATCACCGTAGTATGAATTTCAGGGTGGCATAGCCCTGGGTAGTTTTTTCTTCTCTTAAAAAACTGACAGCCAATGTCACAACAAAACAGATTCAGCAGAGAGAAATGTCAATTTGGGGAGCAGCATATTAAAATTTGTTTCTAATACAGGCTTTTCAATACTGTAAAGAGGGGTCCTGAGAAAGGAGGTGTGAGTTTGCACTTCAGCAGGAACATGCTAAGCAAAATCACCCCAGCAGTACCGTCTGCTAGCGGGGATAAAAGCCCCACTGCCTGCTAAGCAGGCCCCTCTGCTCTAGTGGGTGGGCACCAATGGTGGAAGCGGTGCTTTAAACCAGAAGATGCGAAGATCAGATGTTCTGACACTCTCATCTCACAGTTCAAAAAGGGTGTATTTAATTGAAACACAGCGCGATTACAAAGCGCTTGTTTTGGTCCATGTTAAGCAAAGCTACCCGCCCTCCAAATTTATTAATCACTTAGCTCCGAAACAGGCTATGCTTTGACACACGTTTAAAAGATACTTATGGACAGAGTACAAAGAGCTAGCTAGCTTTTGGATAAAGGCAAGCACACACTGGCTATAGAGACAGCTTGGGTCAAATATCGTTGTACTCAGTCGAATGGCTGACATGCGAACCTCTGACTGGGGCTCAAACTAAGACCTTACTGTAACAACAACAACAGTCAAGAGTCATCTAAAGTTTTGATCACCATGGTACTAACCTTGTGGATCACAGCCGAAGGTGCCATCACGATGCCAAGAGGGCCCCACTTGGGAGAAAGATGGGGGTAAGTGGAGGGGGTGGGTTTTTGCTCCAGTAAACAGTCACTGTCTCGGAAACTCAAAAGAGGGCCGTTCTAGCCGTCCTAGAGGGCCGCTATGGGTTGGGGCGACTCGATGGCAGGGAGAGTGAGTTTGATGATAGTAACAGCCAGTTTAGTCAGTGCTTACTGCATACTTGGCAGTAGGGACGCTTCATTTGCATGATCGCGTCTGAGCCTGAGAGGCAGGTACTTGCTCAGGGTCACACAGCCATTGACAGGAATCTGAATCCATGCATTCTGATTCCAGGTTACATATTTTCTCTTCATATATGCAAAAATGCACCATTCAAATGCATTCTTATCAGTCAATAAAGACTTGCCCTATTCAATTTCATATGTATGCAATCTATTTTTATTCCAAAAATGTTTATTTTTTTTTCCCTTTAGAAAATACTATAAATTACTATAATGGACTTTTTCAGTGTTCTGTTATCTACAGCATCTTGACTTTAGGCTTTGTCATAATATGGTGTCAATTTCTGCCTTTAGAGGTTAAATTTTTTTTTTTTTTTAATTCCCTCTGCAACCTCCCCACACTCCAAAGAAGGAAGAATACAAAACTTTCTTGGATGGAGCGGAAACATGAAGGAAGGTCTGCTGGGAGACCAGCAGCCTCCAGGACCAGCAACCCCACCCATGCGAACCAGTGAGTGGGATAACGGTTAGGCCTGTACTGTCTAGGTGTGGCGGGCTCCTTTAAAAGATGCCATCGAGAGTTCTTCCAAATTTTCCATCTCATTCCACCACCAAGAATGTACTTGTTGGTAATCACCAAAGGGGAAGGTAAAGCGATTTGGCTCTATCTGCACTTCATATGATTAAATGTTTTTTTGTCCATTATCTTTAGTAATTGACAGTTTATTTTAGAAACATCTAGGAAGTCTTGCAATTTAAGAAAGAAATAAAATCTAAAAGAAGCAAACCCCACTCTGCTAAAAAAAAAAAAAAAAGGGATTTTTTTTTTGTCTTAGCAACTGACAGGATTATAAAAATAGGCCAGATACTGGCACGTTTGAACAACTATGTTATCTGTAATTCATGAATTTAGCCCCTCTTGCACTTAAATCACACTTTCACATTTCAGATCTATGAGAAATTAGCCATGGACTAGAAATGCTCTTTGTCTGAAGCAAAAGAGATTCCACAACTCAACTGTCCTAACAACTAAAATGTTAATAGTATAACATGGATTTAAAAATATTTATCTGAGAGCTGCATCAACCAAGCTCCCGGGCAGAGTCACAAACATAACATCTTTTGTGCAGAATCAGATTGGCTACACTTAATGCAACAGCTACCAGACGTGCTTTCTCTGCTCTTGGATAAGTCTTCTTGGCTTCTGATTTTTTTCTATTCTGAGTTCAATCTTCTCATGTTTTCTATTCTACTGGTTACCAGAAGCTGTGACAATGGTCCACTCAGGCTAAAACTCCCCCACCCACCGCCCCCTGCTCTGTACATGAAGCCTTCAATTACGGCCTGCTGAAGCAGACAGAATCCTATTAGTAAGAAAGACGAGCACGAGATGCAGTGCCCTGCCCTCGCTGTATAAAAATAATTAGTCCAAAGTTGATAAATGTGTAATGAAGTCACACAATGATTATATGTAAGAAATACTGGTTTAAATGCGCTCCCTGAAATCAAACACCAAAGTAGGGTTTGGAGCATTCTCTGCCAAGGGCGTAACACTGCAGCCCTTTTCAGCCTGGAGATAACGGCGCATCAGGAAAGTTTTAGAGTGTAAAAATATTCCATTCACTATTCAATTGTATTTTAAAGTTAAGCTCACCATGCTGTTGAACGACAAGCAAAAAACCAAAACCAAACAAAAATCCAACCCGTGTTTAAATACAATTCAGGGTGAGAGGATTCACTAAAAATTATGTATTTTTTCCTACCGTCTTAACAAAAGCACTCAACATAAGCATACTATTTTCCTTTAACAAGCTGAGGAGTGGAGTGAAAGCAAACATGGGTTATCATCATAACTCAGGACTCTCCATTTACTATTCAAGCCTCTCGAGGCAGTATTAAAAATAACTTTACATCCTAGCAGACCTTTATGCAGAAAAGTGAAAAAAAATCCAACTGTACTTTCTGGAAGAGGCCACAGAACTTACTAGTTACCAGAACATTTGGGGTTTGTCCCTTTGGGGAAGGGACGGGGAGATGGAGGTTAATGCCAGAAAGCCAAGGAGAAAACCACAAAACCCTTACGCCCTTTCTCTTTGCAAGATTGTCAACCCAGAAGGGAAACCCCCAAGAACACCGCACTTTCATTTTTATAAGAAAACAGTTATAACCTGCCTCGCCCTATGTCATGCGCACCATTGTAATAATAACAGACCGACAATGTCCAACATCAAGAACTGAATAAACTAACATATTTTAAAGTACTGTCTAGCCACGAAAATCATGTCTTATAAGAATGTATTTTATGAGGAAAAATGATGTTTAAGATGGAGGAATTGTGCAAACATTTGGATTTGCATACAATACAAAATAATAAAGGCCATATACAATTTTCCACACACCCCCCCCCCAGTTATATATTCCTATTTGTGAAACTGTTGTAGCATATTGGCTTAGGAATAGTGAAATGAAAGAAAATGCAATTGAAGAATGTTTTAAAGCAAACAGTCAGTTTGGCTACTTTTGAAATGTACAAGTCTGCTTTCTTTGGGAAATTAACCAAGATCCTCAATTGTTTTCCAATGAAGTGCTGCTCCTGTCACCGGCAGAGTTCAGAACTGTCAGACAGAGAAGCAGGGCTGTCCTCTAGTGGACAGTCACCAATGTGAGCGAGAACTCAGTCTGATTAGCGAATAGCCTCCACAAATCTCCGTCCTGCTCTCGACTCCGATTCTGTCTGACTTGTAGGAAGAACGTACGCATGAGAGCTTGACGTGTTGCTTTAAGACCGATGAAGGAGGGCGAAAGGAGTGGCAGGGCTTACGAAACTAGGCACCAAGCCATCGAATGTGAGACGATCCATAAAACGTGTATTCAATACGGCCATTCAAAATCACAGCATTTCCATCTGTAGTGACCAGAACATGTGAACCGATCAGGACAATGACCCAATACCGATCAGTTTAAGAAGAGCAGGGAAATATGAACAAGTTCACCTAGGAGAGACAATTTGACTGTGATTCTGCCACAAGCCAAGTGGGTCCCCATGCCGTTCTTCAGAGATGTGGAATCAAAGAATTACATGGTATTGCTTTTTTAGGGCAGAAACAATACTATGTGCTAGTACTTCTCCTATTAAAACACACACCGAATATTTCAATTTGGTCCTGGAAATTCAGATAAGTTGTTCTTTACTTGTACTTTAATTAAATACCAAGACTGCCATTTTAAACCTAAAACAAATAAACTGCCTTGAAAGGTGTTGATCCGTTACAAAGTTGACTGCAGGTTTCCACGGGTACTGTTTCATTCACAGCACCAGACTTTCCTGAGAGCTAAAACCCTAAGTGACAACTGCAAAACACTTATCCTACTAAGACTGTGATTGTCCACAAGTTGCCTCCGTAACAAGTGATAGGGAAAATTCAAACCAGAGACAATAAGGAAAAAACCCAGGGCTGTAAGTACTAAAGACAAGCTAGTCAGGAAGGCTGTTCTAGGGTTTTACTGAGTAAGCTAAATAGCTAAAACAGAATCACAGCAGAGACAAGGTTTTCTGTTTTCCTTCAACTATCACATTTCCCCGATAGGGGTAAATTTGTTGTTCAGGAGAGGGCAAAATGAGCAGGTAGTGTGACGACTCTTTTCACGGATACAACTATACTTGGATCTCATGATTTCTGAAACTGGAATAAAGTCTGAAGTGAGTTAGACAGCTGAAAGAGAAACTCTTATTTATGATCTGTGACGGCTCCCTGGACACCACTTTAATGTATGGTTTTAATATTGTGGTTGTTGTCTGGTGCTGTTGAGTAGCTTCGGACTCACAATGACCCTGTGCACAACAGAACAGAACACCGCCCAGGCCTGCACCAGCCTCAGTTATCGCCGTGCCTGACCCCATTGCTGCAGCCACTGTGTCGATCCATCTGGTGATGTTAAGGATGTTACCGACTCTACTTTTCTAGGGGTTGGTTCTTCCGGAGCACACATCCCAAGTATAAGAGATGAAGTCTTGCTTCATTCCTGAACATTCTGGCTGTAGTTCGTCCAAAGCAGACGTTTGTACTCTTAGCAGGCCCCAGTGTATGGGATATCCAAGACCGCAATTCAAGCGTTATCACTTCTTCTTCCAAACCAAACTGTTCCACTGCCACTGAGTCAATTCTGACTCATCGTGACCTCAGGAGACAGGGTAGGACTGCTCCTCTGGGCTCTCAGGGCTGTACCTCTTTGTGACTGCTGTCAGGTGCCATAGTCGGCGGCAGCTCATAGCGGCCCCCTCTACAACACAAGGGAGTGCCACTTGGTCCTGTGCTTCACAACGGATTCTTACGTCTGAGCCCATTGCTGCAGCTGCGGTGTCAAATCCATCTGGCCGAGGCCCTTCGTCTCTTTTGCTGTCCCTCTACGTTACCAATCATGACGCCCTTCTCCAGGGCCTGGACTCTCCCGACAACATGTTCAAAAGATGTACGGCAAAGTCTCCCCACTCTCGCTGCTGCTAAGGAGCACTCTGGCTGTACTTCTTCCACGACAGATCGGTTTGTCTGATTAGCAGTCCATGGTACTTTCAATATTCCTCTCCAGCACACATTTGAAATGCATCCATGAACTCTTTACAGGAGTAGAAACCTCATTTCCCCCCTGCCGAGCAGCTTGTGGTTTGAAGAGGTTCCGTATCCAGTGCTCAACTCTGACACGCATCTCAAGTGACTGGAAATACCATGGCTTGGGGTCAGGGGTACTTTAGCCCTCAAAGTGACACCTTTGCTTCGGAATACTTTACAGAGGTCTATCGCAGCAGAGTTGCCCAGTGCAATACGCCTTTTCACATCCCGACTACTGCCTCCATGGTCGTTGATGGCCCATCCAAGTAAAACAAAGTCCTTGAAAACTGTGGCCAGTTTTATCATTATTGCTGTTGGGTGGGCTGTGAGAATTCTCATTTCATGCCGAGGTGTAACCCACACTGAAGGCTCTGGTCTCTGCTCTTTAACAGTAAGTGCGTTCTGTCCTTCTCACTTTCAGCCAGCCAGGTGATAGAAGCAGTATAGGCATACTATCTTGCCAGTAGGTGCACATTGAGACAGATTCAAGGGGTAAAAAATCTCATCTCTTGCTATCCCCTAATGACTACTCTATAAAGCATGTGTGTATATCAAAAAGATATTTAAGTATGTACTACGTGGCTATCTATAACTCTCTTTAATTCGGGGCAGTCTAAAACCGGACACTGGAATTTTTACATGATAACTACTTGGAGTACTAGTTAAAACACAGACTCCTGGGCTCTGTCCAAGATGCACGTTCAAACCCGAGCGGGTCTCCCAAGTTTATGGGAGTGGGTCTCAATAAGCTGAGTTTTACATAAGCTCCCATAGGACTCTGATTTACAAAAACCCTTAAGAGATTGTGGAGGTACAGATTTCTAGCTTTCTATTCCCTGGACTCATTGAACTCCTGGATGGTACAAATGATTGCTTGCTGCTGGACGGGAAGGCTTGTGGCTGGAACCCATCTAGAGCAGTGGTTCTCAATCTTCCTAATGCTGCAACCCTTTAATAAAGCTCCTCATGTTGTGGTAACCCCCCCTCCGCCCCAACCATAAAATCATTTTCATTGCTACTTCATAACTGTAATTTTGCTACTGTTATGAATTGGGAGACCCCTGTGAAAGGGTTGTTTGACCCCAAAGGGGTCATGACCCACAGGTTGAGAACCGCTGTTCTGGAGGGTCATGGCTCTGGGAACCCGATGGAACAGGTCTACTCTGCACACATGGGGTCAACCCAAGTCCGCGGAACTGCAACTAACAACACGACTCGCGAGCAGCTTTATCAGAGGACAAGCCAAGTAACAAATGTCAATGCCCGTTCATGTCCATGTTGTTAACTATCAACCTGCTCTATAACTGAATTTGATTTTTTTTTTCTCAAGGAGCAAAAAAATTTTTCTTGGCCTTAGATGAATATAGGAATCTAGTGGCTACTGTCTCTAGTTTATTCCCTTAAAATACATTAAATCTTGACATTTCCCCTTTCCAAAAACCAAATTCACTGCTATTGACTCAATTCTGACTCACAGCGACTCTACAGGACAGAGAAATGCCCCTCGGGGTTTCCAAGACGAACTCCATATGGGAGCAGTGAGCCTCATCTTTCTCCCGCCTTCCCCTCAAGTCCATTTATATCCTGGTGTAATGCTGTCCAGTCTGTCCTTTGTATATATTTTGTTGGTATCATCTTAAACAATATAGCAATATACTTTTAGACTTGTACACTATATAGCGCTTTCATATTTTAGTATGAATACTCAATACCTAATTAGACTAGTATATTCCATAGATATCTTACATATTTTAATATGAATACCTCAAATGAAGCTATTCAATTGCACTGAAAAATAGAGCCTCTTTAAAAAACTTTAAAGGTTTTGAACAGTGGTTTGAACTGGTGAATGTAGAGATGATGGCCTGAAATGTAAATCATTCCCCACCTAATTCACAATAAAAAAAATTAATTAAAAAAAAAAAGCTTTTGGGTGCTGAAGGAACTTTCTTATTTCCCTACTGTAATTATCAGCTGGTAACCATCATTTGGAAAACAGCAAACTGGCACACTGGGCCACACTGTAGGTTCTCAACAGGATGGTTTTGTCCTTCAAGGGCAAGCTCTTGTCCCCTCACCCTTTTATAAACATTACTGTGAATTGGAGAGAGGGGTTGCATTTCACCACATTTTTGTATTTAATAATGAAAACAAGTTATTAAACCAAAGGCATGCTTTTCAAACAACAAGCACCACAGAAAAGAAGATAAGGGTTAAGTCTTTCACTACTCCATTGATTGACTGACCTTCTGATGCTATCAGTCCTTTAGAAAGTTAGGACGGAACAGGTGTACCCTGACAGTAGCTATGCATCGCTAGTTGACCCTTTAAAGTGGCGAACTACAGAGGGCCACCAAGAACAACTCCGTGCCAGTGACTCCCTACCCCACAGGTTTTTTAAGATGGGAAATCTTCATGGAGGCAGACTGCCACATTTTCCTCTGGGGGACCAGCCGATGGGCTTCAACTGCCAACCTGCGGTCCACACACAAGTGCTTCACCACTATCCACCGGCACGTCTTAAGACATGGGCTGGTTTTTGGGGTGAAGTCCATAAAACATGCTCCTTTAATTGACTTTTTTTTAACCAGGGCCCTTTTTCTGTTGCTGCATTAAGGCCTATTTTTTATTAAGGATTCAATGAAAATTGAACTCTACACAATTACTTATTTCTGCATATTAATGAAAATTCACATTTTCCTCGCTAGCTAATTCTTTTATTTACTTATTTATTTCGCTAATTCTTTTATTAATAAATTTTTTCTTTTTTTTTGAAATCTTAAGAAATTTTTAAAACCTGGTATTAAATATAAAAAGTAATCAGATTTTAAAGAATAGTAGGAATGATTTCAGAACCAGGCAGTAGGAAATTTATTCACTGTATTATTGAATATAAATTTATAGTTTCTTAGAATATTAATATTCAATATGCTTTTCAAAACACCTGGTACTTCTAAATACACAGAAACTGTATATTCTGATTAACATGAATGAGAGTAACTTTGTCTTGTTCTTCATAAACTCAGAAAAGCAACTATCACAGAAAAAAAGGGGCCACTCTAAACTCTCACAGGGATTTCAATTTTATCATTAACAATTAAATAATATACAATATCTTAGATACAAAAATTCATTAATCCCACTGAGTAATTTAATACTGAACTATACAGTTAAAAAACATTGCCACAATTCAATAGTCATAAAGTGTAATTTGTTATTATAATTTAAGCAATAAGTGTTATTTCATTTGAAGTGAAATCAAGGAAAGTATCTGGTACATCTTTTTATTAATAATGCTTTTGGAAGTGTTACTGAGCAGGAAAAAAGTGAGCAAACATTTCATACCTGTAGATAACAATACCTTTTAATTAATTTCTGTATGAATAACATACGTAACTAGGCATTTGTTAGGTTGAAGCGTTCTGAAGTTTAGAACATGATTACAGTCAAACTGTAGAACTACAAAAGCCATGATTTCCAGGTGGAATGTCTTCAGTTAAGTACGGTGGAGCTGAGAGGAAAGTTAAGATTCTTGCTTATTTATATACAGGTACTTTACCAAGTTGGGCCTGCAGTCAACTTGAGCTCCTGACCTCAAGGAACAGAAGAACCCAACAGCAGCTGCTGCTGCTGCCACCTCTAGGGCTATAACCGAAGTGCGTCAAGATGAAGGCTGTGGGGATGAGGCTCTCTCCAAAGCCAACCCGGGGTGGCTCCTCAGCATTAGCACGGATAACCGAGCACTGGCTCTAACTGTAATTTAAATCACTCAGACAGACATTACACTCCAAACTACCAAGTCAATGTCTAGGCAAACTATGCTTTAACGAGAATTGTTTAACTCTAACTGTCTTTTTTAGACAACAGGAAATTTGTTTTGAATATTTTTCAGTTCTGAGAAGATTATTTGACCCTTTCCTCCTTCTAGGAAAAAAAAATCTGTATGGTCATCTTTGCTATCAGAAGAGTTTTAAGAAACATCCACACAAACAAAAAAAACACTAAGTTCCACTACAAGCGATGCTACCTGGTTTTGAGCATCACAAAAGAAGGTATTCAAACAAGTCTGCAGTGTTGGTGCACACCGAACATCTCAAGGTGAATTTCATAATGCACAAATCAAAGATTATAATTGGTGTAGGGCATTTTGGCGTTTTCAAATAGAAAGAACCCCAAATACAAGAAAACAGCTTCTGGCAAAGAAAATCACCCTGGAAAATGAAAACAAGAGAGAAGAGGGTGTACAGGCAAATGTATTTGACCAGCACATATGGTTTATATCAATTAGCAGAACCAAGTTAGCCAACTCTGTATGGTGGCAGGACAAACACTTGAACTCAGCTCTTCTGATGTCAAGTTCAATGGTCTTCCATAGTTCTAGTTAGCACAGAATGTTGTTTCAGTCCACCTTCTTTTCTCTGCCACCAATTCAGGAACAGCCGAGGCACTTATGAAAGCCCACAAGAACATACCATTAAGTAGTCCAAGATCACCAAGCCTGGTTACGGTAGTGCTGGGATAAAATCCCAGCTCACTTTTAAAACCACAGCCGTCAGGCCTACTCCCGCTCAGAGAAACCCTCTCTGTAGAAGCGGAACTGCCTACAGAACTGCCAAGGCAGTTCTCCTACAGTGTAGGTGGAGGATGGAAACCCTGCAGCCAAGGGATTACCCACGGTGCCTCGAGGACTCCTTGGCTTACCTCTAGCACTCCAGAACTGAGTCTCTCTTGCCTGTGCTAATTAACATTAAAAAACAAAAATCGTAACGTCCGAAGGACTTATCTTTGATTCCAAATTTATTTTCTGTGGTATGTGAAAATTACATAGAAAAGGGCCACTAACAGTGATACATGTTAATGGCAGAAGTACGTCATCGAGGGGCCTAAAGATGGCTTGCCAAGAGTTCCCTTAACCTCACGGAGGACTAGGTAACAGCAGCACACGTGTTTAAGGGGTATTTATTGATTTTACATTCATATTTATCTTAAGCCCCCATCGTAGGATAAGTGATCTCAACCAGTTTCAGTTCCTTTCAGGACACATGACTGGACCTCCCGCTTTGGACACTTGGTGGTGACAAAATTCCTGGTCCAACACACAGAAGCTGCAGTTAGCCTCAGGCTGGTCGTCTAAACTCAAACCCAAACCAAACGTGCTGCTGCCTGTCGATTCTGACTCACGGCGACCCCACCGGCTTTCTTGGCTACAATTTTTACGGAAGCAGATCTCCACAAAGTGACGTTTCCTTACGTAGAGTCACTTGATAGGTTCAAACTCCAACTATTCTCATGTGGTCCCCACAGGGACTTGGTGTTAGTTCCTTATGAGTTGGACGCAGTCTTAGGGGTTACCTTTCAAAAGGAGAGCAGCTGGGGCGCCCCAATGTGCCCCTTCCTAAGAAGACGGCCTAACTAGTGCTTTAGAGGAGAGTTCTTCCTGGGAAATCCACTTCATCCGGCGAACCATGGTTCTCAACCACGTCCCACTCAGAGAGGGACTCTTCTGCCATCACACACTATTCTAACCCACAGGCACACTTCCCTGTGTCTTGAGGGGAAGCCGTACCTGTATATTCAGAATACTATGAAAGAGGCAAGAGGGTCTCAGCCCAAACCAAATTTGGCCAAATCATTTGCTCCACAGGTTTGTTTGGTACTTTTAACGGGTAACTGGTGCTTCACACCCGTCAGCCGCTTTGTGGGAGAAAGATGTGATTGATGGTCGGCTTCTGTCAAGATTTACAGCTTTGGAAAGCCTCTGGGGCTGTTCTAGTCTGTCCTAGAGGGTCACAAGGAATTGGAATCATCTCAGTGACAATAGGTTTGGCTTTTTTGGTTTGCGGTTGCTGTATATTTAAATTGATCATCTAGGGGAAGCACAGGGGGTCAAGTGCACTCCAGGTTACTTCTCTGTCATCTGTTTGTGAACTTACCTGTGTATACTGTCTTGGCCAGAAGGGACAACCCCCAGGTTAGCAACGTTTACCACCTTCTGGCGGATGACCGAGGGCGGGGAATTCTGCGGGGCGACTGTAACTACAGCAGAGGCTTCATTCATTCCCGTTAGCCATCCTGCCAAGACAAAAGACGGTTCCCTTTATGGATGACTTTCGGAAAATCACAGGAAAACAATTTAATCCGTAGTCTAAAACTTAAAAAAATAATTTTTTCAACAAAAAGAAATGTCGTGCTAGAATGTCATTCACAATGATCATAAAATTAAACCGTGTTCTAACAAATGTTAAGTTTTCGCTGTATACTAAAATGTGTGAAAATGGATCTCTCGCTTCATGATTGCAAGCACAATCAGGAAGAAAACGCAGAAGCACCAAGATGAACTCATAGTCAGTCTCTCTAAAATAGCCTCCAGCTGCGGTATAGGAAAGATTTAGTCTTTCAGAATGATACACATTTAATATATACACACCTACATATGTATATATACTCTATGTATTTTCTCTTTTCTTTTCAAAGAGCTCTCCCTGCCAAATGTTGCTGGAGAATAAAAGTGACCATGGCACTTCACCTGAGACAGGTCGCATGCACCCCAACAATGACTGGAAGTCTCCAGCCAATCATGTGGTTCTGAAAAAGCACAGCTTATGAGGATGTAAGCTATACTTAATGAAAACACTTTATGTTTAATGAATGGAAATATAATTACCAATACAAACACCCACCAAAGTTTTCTGCAGGGAAGAGTTTATAAACGGAAAACATCGGAATGGAAATGCCGAAACCACAGAGGCATTTCCGG
>NW_022111373.1:73194705-73223007 GCF_000313985.2 Echinops telfairi | reverse complement strand
ATATACTCCAAGCGGCAACCACTACTCTCCTGTAGACATTTTGTTCTGGGAATGAATTTAAGAACGTAACCAAACTTGTGGAAGAAATCTGACATTTAGGACTGGGGCTGAAAAGAACAAACATTATTCTAATAAATGCCATCTATCTGACCCTGGGCCACAAGTCACATATCATCTCTGGATTATTTCAAAAAAGTGATCAATCACTTTTGGGAAACACTATGTGCAAAAAAACACATTAGCAAAACCAAAACAAACGGGGCGCAGTGTTTCAGATGCAGGCCCGCATGCCCAATTTAGTTATTCACTGCAAATGCGACCTGGTGAGCAGTATGAAGAGCTGAACCGCCAACACAGTGAAAAACAGAAAAAGAAAAAGAAAAAGGCGTGCCATCTGAGAGTAAACCCAACTATCTGCCTTCTAACAAAGAGCCGCTTTTATTAACCACTTTCAAACTCGGGGGACACTGCGTTCGTCTGAGATGAGTTGACTTCAGTATCAGGCAAGAGCTTTAAGCACTATCCAAGCAGTCCACCGGCTTTTAGGGAAGCACAGAGGCTGGCCTAGCACCGCCGCCAAGAGATGTGTGCACTCATTTAGGGCTTAAACCTTCTCCATTAAGCTCTATTGAAGAGCAACTGCTGAATAAATGAAGGCAACTATGTTTATGTTAAAAGCCTGTTTCCCGCAGCATGTAATTAAAGGAAATGTTGTACAAAGCCAGTACTTTTGTCGAGCTCCTGTAAATGGAAAGATGGATAGCACTCAGAGAAGTGAATGCATTGCTTCATATTTAACCTTAACACTCTTGTCATTAATGGTTTGTCTAACTTGTTCTATAAAAGACAAGGTACTGCTCCATTGAAGTAAAATTTAAAAAATCAACTAAACCATGCTTTTCAGAACAGAAGATTCATTATCGTCAGCTAATGTATTGGCATAAAGCAAAGTAACATCCTATCAAGGAAGGCACACATTCAATCTGCCTGCCCACCCCCCTTTATTTTTAACTCATGCTGTTTTATTGTTATAGGCAATTTGTACCACTCAGCATGACAGTGTAAACGGAATCAAGATTAATTTACATGCAAAAGAACACTTAGGGGAGCCGCATGGTAAGCAAATGTATTGTCTCGATTGCTGAGGTGGAAAAAGAACCTGGAAAGGAAAAAGGTGCTCTAATTAAGGGGCATCAAATATGATTGCTTGTGGTAGTTAAGGGCCAGAAAATAGTAAATGTCTGACCATTTAAAGAATTAGCATCTTGCTAGCTAGGAACCCCAGAAGATGGACGCATAAATCATAATAAAATTAAGTAAACAGTGAGGGCTTTCTTCCCCCGAATGAAAATACATCAGGTGTTCTCACATTCACAAGAAGAGAAAATCTGCCGAGGTGCCAGGGGAAAGTTTCACCTGCAGAAACAGACATCCGGACACTGGGCGGCTGGAGAATGCGCAATACAAGTAAAACTATTGGGAAAATATTTTTTGTCACAATATGGATTTGTTGCTCCATTAAGAATGATCTAATTTCTGGTACAGGTAGTGGATAGCATTTAATTTAATTTAGCTGTAACTAATTGCTATACTGTAATCTAAAAAATGTAAAATATTTTAGTGGAATAACATAAAAAATAAAAATAAATGTTTTCAAATTTTCAATTTAATTCAAAAGGAGGGAAAAAAACCCCAACAATCCCAACACAACATTGAGTAAAAGAAGGCAGCATCCAGCATGCAATCGGCTCAGGCCTCTTAATTAGTCTTGTCCAAGGAACCCAGATACATATATTTCAATAATCTACACAGATATTTGAAGTAAACAAGAGGGATCCCGTATGATAAGTTATGAAAGCATCCACAGTTAGGTTGTTAACTATCTTTACAATATGCAAAACTCAGAAACAAATTCATGATATGAATAGTTATCAACAACTTCAATATAAATGATAAACCCATTTTCCACTTAGCAGTTTGACTATAAACATACGTGCTTAGTCATGGGACCTGAAATAACAAAACTGATTAAAAAATTAATATGTATACTCTGTATGAAGCGTTCCTATTAAATACTGATGCACCATTAAATTAGACACGCCATTTGTATGAAAATAGAACTGGAAAAAAAAAAAGAAAATAGAACTGGATTCCCTATGAGTTCCTTCTAAATTAGGATTTAAACATACGAATTTATAAATAAGCTACCACTTATTTCCTACGGCTGAATCCTAATTAATATACTTAAGGCATTTCTTGAGTCTTAAAATACATACCATGTAAAATGTGACATTAAATATGTAAATTGGTTTTGAAGTAAAACAAGAGGTCAAACGGCATGGAAAGAATGACACACATACACACCTCTTCATGTTTATTTATATTGTACCTTCCAGAACTTTGCCAGGTAAAACCTGAGGAAATGGATTTTTATTCTGAGTTCATCTTTCCCATTAGTGAGTTAGTTATTCCTAGGTATCTTTAGTGAAATAAACTGAGCGTTACTTGGAACAGGGAAACAAACAAATCCCTGTGTAAAGTTGTGAATCGAGACCTCTATTTACCAAACCAGCGGAAATCTCTCACTCAAAAGATGCTGCTGAGAGACGCTTGAAACTGGCGGTAAATTTACCGGCAGCAAGTCCCACATCACAGAACGAATTCAGGAAGGCAGAAAGAATGATACAGAAATGCCAAGAGACTTGCAAGGATTTACAAATACTTCATATAAACAAATTTTCAAATAGCTTTATTCAGAGTAGCCTTTCTGCTCTATTAAACATAGCAAACAGCTGCCAGATTTATTCAGACAAATAATCAACAACCATAGGAGTAAAATGGCAGAAGAAAAAGGCATTTTGGCAACAACTCCACAGAGGACCACGGCTATTCTCCGAGTGCACCTCCGTCACGCACTTGCGGTTCTGTCTGGCTGGTCAGGGGAAACCCCTGTGTCACCGCAGAGCACAGAACATTTGATCGAAATATCAAGTGCAACTACAACCAAGCTGAGGGAGAAAAGGGCACATGAGAATCTGCCGCCTCTGATAAAGACCTGACTTGCAGTTCTCAACAAAGGGAGAATCCCCTTAGCCAGAAATGGGCCCCGGGCTCATTCGGTCACTTGTGCGCCACTCACCTTGGTTTGCTGAGCAGGTGTGAAGCAGACGCAGGCTTTAGCCAGCAAAGGGTAAGAATAGCAAATATAAGAATCAATTCAATTTGTCAGGGAAAAACAAAACCACAAAGGAACATTTTTGTCTATAGCAAGCACCTACTTCCAAGAAAAGCAAATACAAAGATGGTTTTAATTAATTTTTCTGAACACTTAAAAATACGGCATGGACGCGTAGTTTTTTTGTTTTACTAGTTTTACTGGTATGAGGTTCTCACTGTAGGATTCTTTTATAATGTATCTTTTACCACAGTGGGCAGCAAAGGATTATAGTTCATTGTAATAATAATAAAAAGGCAAACAACCAAAAAGCAACAACACGGCACTACGAAGACAGCAGGGGAAGGACCCCTCCCATGCCGACTCTGTCTGAGCCCAGCACGCGAGGTGGCTGCTCTGAGCACCTGTTCAGGGCACAATTTTAAAACGGTCCATTTATGGCATGTTCTGACAACATAGTGCTTCTTTAACATAGAATCTGGTAAAAAGAACACAGGTATTTTTGTGCACTTTTCGAACTTTATTTTGGAAGAGTAAGGCCCTCTAATGTGTGGAGGGAAAAAGACATTAGTAGTGTGTGAAAAATGGTTCTATAATGGAAGAAAACGCAGCAACGCAACACTTATAGTGGGAGGACTTTGGTGGGTGCCACATCCCTGGAATTTTCACTGATTCAAGGCACATTAGCAGGCCAGCAGGCCGATTGAAACACAACTCCCAGGATTAAAAAGTTGATTTGGAGTCACTTTCTTTTAAAGACTATTAATCCATTTTCAAGTATACCTGGAAGATGGACAAGCACACCTTTGTAAGAGCAAAACACTAGCCGAAAACGACGCATCTGTTAATGTGCGGTCGTTTGTTTTAGACACTGGCTAGGGAATAAGCACCGAGGAGTTGGGATTCAAATTTATATTAAATAGTACTTATTTCTCACCTTGCTCTTTCTTAAAGTCTTTCTCAGACAAGGCCACGGGCAAAAGGAGTTCTCCAACAGGTGGCTGGATATTAACACTGAAGCAATCATCCTTGGTACTAAAGAGAGAACACATCAATATATTTAGCTGATGAAATTGTTTAATAAACAAGCATTCTTAATGTGATGCGGCTAAGGAGATGAAAGTTAAGCATATGGCAACATATAGATCCTACTCGTAGTGGGTTATGCACTGGACTGCCAACCACAAGGTTACCGGTTTGAAACCACCAGAAAGATGAGGCTTTCTGTCCCAGTACAGACCAACAGCCTGGAAGCGCATTGGGGCAGTTCTCCTCTGCCCTCCAGTGCTGCTCTGAGTCGGAACGAATTCGATGGCAGTGGGTTTGGTTTTTTGGGATCTCCCTTGGCTTCAATATCAGTTAAAAAAAAAAAAAAAGGGCCTGAAAAGTTTCTCAGCATATTTCCACCAAAAATATGAAGTTACAATCATATGACACAGAATTAAAAAAACAAACAAGCAAGCAAGCAGCAAGGGTAGATGGGGACTTTAAAAGATCATGGGAAAAAACCTAGTATCTTTTAATTCCACTTTTTTCATGACCTTTTTGAAGCACCCATGCCTAACCACTACCAGAGGAGTACTTCAAATAATATTTGATCTTCTTAGTGTGCCTCAAGTGTAGAGGATGAAGTGATTTAGCCTTAAATGGGTAAGAGACTATTTGAGAAAATTTGATTTTTTCCCCATAAACAATAAAATAGGAGTGATCACACCGTTTAGGTAGGTGCTGATTAAATATCCCATCTGCAATATTATTTCTTAAAAAAAAATCTGTCTAGTTGTAATTATGTGCAACTGACTAGATTTCCACTCAGAGCAACCAGGAAGGGCAGAGTAGAATTGCCCCAAAGGGTTTCCCCCTAGGCTGTCATCTTGGAAGCAGATCACCAGGTTTGTTTGTTTTGTTCTGTTTTCCCTCTCCTGAGGAGTGGCTGGTGGGTTCGAGCTGCTGACTTTGTGATTGGCAGCCCAGCACTTAACCATTGTGCCACCAGTGCTCCGTATTTTCTCGTGGTCACTAACATTATTGATCTGCATGTGGGCAAAGCTATTATTTCAAATTACAACTCTGTACCTACCTCACATTGATCAATATTGAGTGCATTTATTTTGTTTAAATCCCATGACGGTACTATCAGTTAAAAAACACTAATCCTGCTTAAACATTTTAAAAAGTTAGATGCTTTCTTAGATGTCTGAAGCCAAGTAGGTAAGTCTATCAATCAGGAATGTTTGGCTGCAAATCTACACACTATCCAACCAGCATTTTCTGGGAGTTCATTCCCATAGTAGTGTGCAAGAAGTGTGAGCATCAGCAACAGCTGGATCAATGGCTTAGGGACGCTTTTCGGGACTCAGGGGTCTCTAACTATCCTTAGAGTGCCAGTGTTCATCCTCATGGCTGCTGCCTCTCCAGGCGCCAAGTTCACGTTCCAGCGAAGGACAGTGAGTGAGGGGGCAGGAGCAGGGACCCTCTGAGCCAAATGCACGCCTTTCCCTGTGGAATGGACTTCTAGTTTATTGTTTTCCAACGATTAGTAGGAAAGCGACTAGGGAGATAGAGATTGTAGATAATAAAGATCTAACAGCTATATTAAGAAATACTTGGAAGTTTACTGATGGAGGATTGGAAGGGCAGAGATAAATGATACATTATGAAGAAAATACCTAAAATCCAGTTTTATTTTCTGTTATTATTTTGCGTGATCTTTATAAGCTTCTCTATGTCTTGCAGCCATGTCTCAATCCACCTCGTTCAGGGTCTTCTGTTTTGCTGCCCCTCTACTTTACCAAGCATGAGGTCCTTCTCCAGGGGCTGGTTTCTCCTGATGACATGTCCAAGTACTGAGAAGAAGTCTGGTCACATTTGCTTCTGAAGGAGTATTTTGGTTGTCCTTCAACGTCAATGGCACATTCACTCTTCTTCAACACCATGAGTCAAAGACATCAATTCTTCCGAGGCATCCTTATTTCAACGTTCAGTTTTTGCATGCATATGAGGTGACAGAAAATTCCATGGCTGTAACAGGCACACCTTACTCCTCTCACAGTGACAACTTTGCATTTGAACCCTTCAAGAATCTTTTACAGTTGATTTGCTCAATGCAATATGTTGCTGGGTTTTTTGATTGTTGCTTCCATGGCATTCCTTGTGGACCCAAGTGAGATGCAATCTGGGATGACTTTAATGCTTTTCTGTTTGTCATGATGTGGTTTATTGGTCCAGCTGTCAAAACCTGTTTTATGTTCAGCTGTGAACCACATGGAGGGCTTCAAGTCCTTTTCATTTTCAGCAAGCGAGGTTGTGCCATCTGTATATCTCAAGTTCTTACTGCGCCTTCTCTAATCCTGATGCCTAGTCCTTCAGAAAGCCCAGCTTCTTGGATCATTGGCTTAGCATGTACATTGAATTGACTAAGTGTGCACAATGAAACACAGGAAAGCACCTTTCTGGTGTTCTCTGCTTTCAGCCAAGAGAATTTGATAATTTCCTCTGTCTGTTGGATTGCCTATCTCTGAAATAAGCACAAATATGGAGCTCTTTCAGTCCATTAACTGGACGTTTCTTGGCATCGATGACTAAGTGCATCCAGCATCGCATCCGCTGAACAAACAAACAAAACATTTCAATTGCCGTTCTGTCGGTTCTTGCAGCCTTGTTTCCCACCAGTGCCCTCAGAGGACTGAGGGGTTTCCATTTCTTACAGACCATCGTTTCGATCGTATGTTACCTTCTCATGTTGTTGAATGCTGCTCAGGTTATTTTTGGTATAGGGATTTGGTGCATTACTTTCATTTTCTCTTGATGCTTCCTGCATCACTCATTAAAAAAATATTTCATTGTTAGCTCCCTATTTCTCCCCACCCCACCCCACATCCACTTTGCCATGCCTTTTTCCAGTTACTGTTATATAGATTTACCTTTCCTGGATTTCATACACAGATAATCATACAAAACAAAACACAGTCACACAAAGTAAGCAAGCCCACAAACAAACAAACTTAACAACAATGACCAGAAAAGAACAGATAGCCCTCAGCCAGAGAGAAAGCAGAAAATATTAAAATCAGAATCAAAAGGAAGATCAAATGATAGGGTATTACATTTTAACCTAATTACATCTGCCATAATTGACTTTCCAATGCTCCCTGTATAACAATGCTATTTATATCCCCGACCTATGTGTGTTCAGGAGGGGATTCACCAGAGACTTAATCCATGTAGGGACCTGCAAATGGATTTTGGGCTTCCAGTGTCCTTCCGTCTTCTGCAAACCATGTGTTCACCATTTGAGCTCTGAAAGAATTCCTTCTGAATTTGGGTTCTATTGTCTTTTTTTTGTTTTCCTCTTTGGTCCACGGAACCCTTCACTATCGAATCCAAAGCTTGGCTCTTTCCCCCACTTTCAGCATGAGGAACGGTGACGGCCCCTTTCCTTTTGGCTTTCTCAGAATTCCAGCTCTTGGCACATTTCATTATAATACTCTATTCTGTCTTTCCAAGCTCTCCTTTGAAATATCTTGTTCAGTTCTTTTGGTTCATCATATTTTCCTCTTTAGCTACTGTATATTCAAGAGCAAATTTCAGAGTCTATATAACAGATCAAATTATAATAATCACAAAGAATTAATCTACAGGCTGTAAGAGGATCATTTTACTGTGGTTTCTTTTCTTTTAACAGGAGTGTAACTGAAAGCATTAAAGTTCCATATTCTCAGCACTTTTTTTATCATCATATATAATTTTATTTCTCATAATTTTAATGTATCGCATCATATAATGTATTTAGAGGAAAAAATTCAATATCCACCACTCTTGCATTGCCCCCCCCCCTTTTTATTGAACTACCAAGTCTAACACAGCACACCACCAAGCAAAAAGTGCTATTTACTATGCAAAACGCACAGTCAGTGATTGGCATCTAAGTTCAATTGATCTACCCATTACCACTATCTCCCTACCCCCACCAGCACTACTATGAAGGTATTGATTTAAACACTGTCGATCGGTTTCCATTTTCTGATTTTGGGCAGGCCAATTAAGAAAGTGAGTAATTGTGATTACATTGCTTCAGGATCAATTACAGTTGATGTAAAACAAAGTGCTCTTTTTGGAAAACATGAATAAATAATTTTTGATCTAGCATGCTTTCATGCTTAATAAAATATCTAATAAAACCTAAAATAAATACCAAATTGTACCTGCACAACAGAGAACTCTGAAAACAAAGAATATACACATAAGAAAAATATTGATGCAAACACTTATAATTGCTATGGCTATTATCTATATAAAATAAATCCATCTTTTTCTGATAATTAATTTCGGCGAAATTAAAAAGAGAATAGTTCAGTTGCACTCCACAATATCAAATCCAATCAAACACTGCCTACATGTTCATCCCCACAGGGACTTGTTCAGTTATAAAAGGCAAAGTGCAAATCCTGCCCAATGGATTACAAAGGAAGTCTTTGTAAGTAAAAATAGTAAAAAATCTCTTGAAATAAAAATGGAAGTTTCTTTATGTAAGTTTATGAGAAAAAGGATTTTTATTTTAAAGTTCTTAATTTTGGTTTAACTTCTTACATGAGCATCGTCATTGAGCTCACATTGTCCAAATCATTAAAACGAATACACCTCTGGTGCTGGAGGCAAGTCTATTCAGAGTGATGTTACCCATAGTCTGAGCTTCAGCAATATTGATCTGTGTTGTTTGTCTAATAGAAAAATAATAAACAATTACTAGGCAATGTTGGGAAAAGTAATCAGTTTTTATATATCACTAATACAGCAGACCTCCCCAAACATAAAGGTGATGATCTGCATAAAAGCAATGTGCTATGCTACACTGCTTTCAGCCATCGCTGCAGGGTCTCAGCAATAGATGAGGTCAGAATGGCTGGTAAACGGAAAAGGTATATGGAAAAAAAAGCCAGACTCGCCATTTCTAATTTATAAATTTATTTTAAAAGTACCCATTTTTCCTAAACTTGGAGATTTTAAAATCATAACCAATTATCTTCTAGGCTGGCAATACCTGAGGTACATGAAATATCTTCACTCTCTTTAGAATAAACACAAAGCAACTTCAAGTCAAGATATCAAATAAAGCCTTGGATCAGAAAAATATTTACAAAATGAGCTAAAAAATAATTCTCATAGGTGCACAAATATATGTTTGCACTAATTTGCTAGAAGCATCTACATTTCATCAAAATATATGAAACATTACTCAAGTATACAAAATACAAAAAAAATAAATAAGGGTTGTAACAGGAATATGGCTTTCAGTAGAATCCTCACATTCTAGAAAAAACGACTAAATTTTAATAATGAAAGATCTTTAGCATATGATCTAGCTTTGAAACCTTTGCGAACTACCTGAATGTGCTCCTGGTGTCCGTCACACCAGTTCCAAGTTACCGTAGAGAGAGAGAGATAAAGAGCACAGGTTTTAGTACTGACATAGTAATATTCCTTTTAAGAAGCTCAAGAATAACAAATAAGATGATTCAAAATCTATCTTCTCAAGAACACTGAAGTTTTTACTTTCTCTAAAATTTTTTTCATTAATTTACAAATGGTAGAAGCAAGATGTTAAAGATTACTTAGCAGTGGTTTCTTCCTTAACAAATAAACTCCGAATTTCAATCGTAGACTATAATGGTTAGGTGTGTAACAAACACTAAAATCATATACATTGCACAGAATTTGCACAAATATCCCACGGCAACCTGAAAACTGTCACAGAAGAATGTTTGCTTAAATACTTGTCTCTTGAAAAAAAGACATGGAAGCCGGGTGTGGGGTCTGCTGCCCATGGCAGGGAACATTACATGCAGAGGACAAGTGAACTTACCACAACTGGAAGCTGGCAGTCTGAGTTGAATCACAAAAGTCAATACCCATTGAAACAGTAATGGATCCCTCAGGCTCAAGAGATTCTAGGAAATGAGATAATTTAGACATGAAAACACGGAGAACGTAAAGAGGCAAACTAAACAAGGAGAATGTATGTGATGCCTGTAGTTAAGTTAGGACAGTCAAGTTCTGCGATGGCTTAGAAATTTCTCCAGCGAAGAATATGGAAGCAAGTTATAAAGTGACCCCATTACCCCGTTTTAAAGTCTACTCATTTTTCAGGGGTGGGGGTAGGGGTTAGATCAGGATTTCGTGATATTGCTTTTTGGTTGTTTTTCTGTTGGTTTGTAAATTGCTAATCAGAATTAAAAATAAAAACAAAAACGAAAAGGACTTCTGTCACACGTGGGGTCTCCCTGATTGAGAACTTAGAAGCTAGGCCTCCCTCTACCCAGCACCACACTGCAGTAGGCTGAGGGCACCCCTCTCTCTGCGGCAACCCTTCTCTCCCCTCTTTTCTTAGTTCCAGGCATGTGCTAAAAACATCGCTACTTGGATTCTTCTCTCCCAGCCTTAGATTTTAAAATTATGTTAAATACCGGGTATACACGTGTATAAGCCACGTTTTTCATGCAGTTTTGGTGGTATAATTAGGTGCCTCGGCTGATAGTCGGGTTGGCTTATACTGGAGTACTAACAGTATGTGAGTTAGGAGAAGGCTTTGAGGGGCAGTTGAAGTCGCTCACACCGAGTCCTTCCTCCCCAAGAATGTACAAACACCCAATACTGTTTCTTGAGCCTGGCTACCTGCCCCCACCCCCACCCCAGTGTTATGTGGCTGTCACCCCTTTCCTGGGGAGACCAATGACGAGGTTTTGTTTCTCACAACCTAATTCTGCACAAAAGACAATGAACAGATCCTATCTATCTGCTTCAGAAACCCTTCTGTTCTTGTGAAATCTCCTATTTTTAAATGTCGTCTTTACAGGCATTGAAGGTAAAAAAGAAAATAAATGGCTCGCTTGGAACCACCGTCATAAACTTTGGAAGTTTGTAAAAGATTACAAACTTAGAACTAAAAACTATTTACATATAAAAAGTCAACGTTACACAATTTTCACATACCCATGCTAAACACGAGTGGGCTTAAAAAAGTCTCTGAACGAATTTCATTATCTTTTAATTTCATTTCCCCACGAGCTTCTTGAATAAAGGCAATGCAAGAGCAGCTCCGGAGTGGGTGTGTTTGGACTGTGGTTCTGGGCGAATACTGACAGTGCTGTGGGCGGCTAACAGGACAGCTGCTCTGCCTTGGGATGTGGCCCGAGAGTTCTCTGGAGGCAGAGATGGTGGGACTGTGCCTTACATGTTTTGGACATGTTGTCGGGAGAGACTAGTCTCTGGAGAAGAGCATCTTGTTTGGATACGGAGAGGCGCAGCAAAAATAGAGGAAAGTCCTCAACGCGATGGACTGACACGTGGCTGCAATGACGGGCTCAGACACAGGAGCAACGATTGTGAGGATGGCGCAGGACCTGGCAGTGTGTCCTTCTGTTGTGTGTACGGTCACTATGGGAGGTGACAGACTTACTGGCACTTAACAACATATATAGTAAGGAGTTCAGAAGTAGTATCCAAATTTCTATATACCTAATTTGGTTATCTTCCCAATTTAGTAGCCTTTAATTAGGAGCCCTAGTGGTGTAGTGGTTACATGTTGGGGTGCGATCCGGAATGGTTGGCAGTTCAAAACCACCAGCAGCTTCTTGGGAAAAAGACTGGGTTTCTACTTCCGTAAACAGTGACAGTCTGGGAAACCCATAGGGGGGCCCTATGAGTCAGCATGGACTTGATGGCAGTGAGTTAATTATTCTGGACATCCATTATACTGGTAATTTTATGCTGATCATTTTGTCTTATTGCTTCCCTATTTTCATTGGAAAAAAATCAAAATTTTAAAATGCAATTAAAGCAAAGATGCCGTGCTCACAGAAATTAATCAAGAGAACTAGCATTATGGAAACACAAATAAGTCTGATTGCATTCTTCAAAGGATTACTAAAAGAAAATGTAGTAACAGATTAGACTGACTTAACAAAACAAATAATTAAATGACCATAGCTTTGGAATTTCTGAAGCTTCATTACCAACACCCAAGTATGGGGAATAGTTACATCAATTTACAAATTCCTCCATTTTCCAGCCAACAAATATAAAACAAATGAAACTAAACAACAAAAATAATTTCATTCTGTTTATGGACCCAATTTGTGGCCATATATTAGAATAAGCTGAAGAACTTAAACACTGTACACATACTTGTACAAGTATGTGGAATTCCTGAGTGATGCAGGCAGTTAATGTACATACCTAACCCAAAGGTCAGAAGTTCAACTTGGTGATGATCTACTTCTGAAACCCAGGTACTAGAACCCTAAGAGCTCCAAGAGTTGGAATAAACTCCATGGCTACTGGTATGGATGAACTCAAAACTTGACTCGATGCTATGGTGCTCAGTATCTTTAGTAAATTGTGGCCGTAGTACTGTTCTATTTAGCTTTATCTATTTTGTATACGACCAAAAGGTTGGATGTTCAAACCCACTAGCTGCTCTGAAGGACAACGATGAGGGAGCCAGCTTCCTCATACATAAAGATGTACAGCCTCGGAACCCTACGAAGGTCTACTCTGTCCTACAAGGTAGCTAGATGTGTGACAGAGTAGACTTGACGGCAGTGGGTTTAGCTGTTGGTATTCTATATTCCTCTTGTCAAATGCAACTGCGATGTGAGCAGGCACCACATCTAATCTGAAAGATGCCAACCATGAGAGAGAGGAAGGTTCAGACAGCCCCAAGGGATACCTCAATAAATAGGCTTATATCCGTGCTTCATGGCCACTGAGTTAATTCTAACTCAGAGTGATCCAATAGCTCTCTCCCTCATTCCCTGTGGAATGGCTGGTAGTTTTGAACTGGTGACCTACAGTTAGCAGCCCACAGTGTGACACACTACGCCACCACAAAATCAGGCATTGTAACAGGGCCTTAGTTTCACGTTGATTTGAAAGAACTACTGGGTTGTTCAATAGTATACTGGTTTGTCGATTCAAGTTTGGATCTCTTTTTTATAAGCATAACATGTACCAGGATGTTCACATGTCAGACCACCTGTTGCCTAAATCTTGCTCAAGCAGGTTTCACTAAATAACAACACTTTTCTTTCATTTCTCTTAAAACTACCTGCTGCCGCCATTTCCTGTCCCTTTGCCTAAGGCTTTTCTCTTGTAAATCCTTACTGCTCTATTGATATGCTAGAGCTTGGTCTAGTTGGTAGGCTCACATCACACTGGGAGCAAATACCATCACATCTCCAAAACATGATGGCATTCGAATTATCTCTCTCTACATCATGACTCGCTGTACATCACTCGACAAAGTGACAGCTCTCACGATGTCTTGTTGATAGCACTCTTTGACAGTTTCGTACTGCCTTCCGTCTTAAGATAATTAACTGCTGGCTAAGTGTCAGGTTACTGCTGGAGTGAGTTCATAGTCATATACATATACACACACACACACACACATATAAAATCAGATGCTGCATCTGAATTCTCTGCTACTTTCTTGAAATGGTTCTGTAGGAACGGCTGAAAACCCTGGCTCTTGGGAATGAAAAGGAAAATCATGCAAGATGCCATCTACTTTGATGTGACAGTTGTACAGGAACTGGTGAAATCTTAGCTGAGCTCCACTGTTGCTGCAACTGCCACTGAATAAGACGTAGTGAGTTTATAGGCTAGAATTCATGTTTTTCTTTTATCTGTCACAAACTTCCATCTCTGTGGGAGCAAAAAATGGCCAAGAATAGCATGAGAGGTTACCTAGCTTCACACGAAAGGCTAGGCAAAAGGCATAGCATATTGTAATGAAGAGAAAAACAGATTAAACAAATATGGAAGAGGCTGAGTTCTTAATACACGCCTAGGCGTTTATGAAACACCAAGAGCCCTGGTGGTACAGTGGTCAAGTGGTCAGCTGCTAACCAAGTGGGCAGCGGCTTGGGCCCACCAGCCACTCTGGGGGAGGAAGATGTGGCCGTATGCTTCCATGAGGATTTATAGTCTGGGCAACCACGGGGCAGCTCTACTTTGTCATACAGGGCCATTCTGAGTGGGAATCAACTTGACGGCATGGGTTTGTTTGTTTGTTTAATTAAATGAAACCAGTATCTTCTCTCTCCTATTTCACAAATACACGAAAATACTGGACTTGTTTCTTATTACTTTATTAGATGCTGCAACCACTGCAATCTGTTAGAAGACACTAGGTAGTGTTGCACATAAATACATATCCATTTTATATATATATAAATAAATTTTAAATATTGGAGGTATTTGATATTGAATGAATGAAACATTATGGTGTTCCTAAGAAAAGTAAAGTCTATTACTAGTACTGAGACAATGGTATACCTTCATATTTTCTGTTAAGGTCATACTTTGAAATTTATTATATTTATTTCTTCTATTCTATATAGGCCAACAAAAGGTCAATGCATCAACTCATTATGCCAACTCAAGGATGTGTTAATACTATTCTAGTGTTTTAACCTTTGGATAACATTTCCGGTGTTCAGAAAATTCATCTATCAGCTACTTGACACTTCTTAAACTAAACTAAATTTTTAAGTATGAAAAAAAGGTTAGATTACTAGCAATAAAAAGGACGCAGACTTGGATATCACACAATTCCTTAGAAATATAGGAGCTTCACAAAACAATAAAATAAAAACCGGGGGACTTATTTTTTTTAATGGTGCCCGCCCCCCACCCCCTTCTCCCTATTATTATAGTCTGCTTTCCTCCTTACATGCTCCCCTTTGTTTTAATTATTGACGGCTTGGTCTCACATAGGTCGCTTATTAAAGAAGCGCAGTATTTATGGGGAGTCATTATTTTGTAAGCTGATCTATTATTAGCTACAAGGTGACCAAGGGTTAGTTTCAGTTCCGGGTGTGAAGCGTATTTCCAGGCAATAGTCTCGAACAGTCCTCTGGCCTCAACCAGCCGGGTAAATCTGCTGCTGTTTTTTCAAAATTTTGTACCTGAGGTTTGTTGCACATTTTTCTATCAGAGTCCAGTGACAGGCCGGGACTAGCGAAGCTGGTAGTGGCATTGAATACCATTTACTTCTCCTGGTTAAAGGGGGGACTTAACGATCCGATTGGGAAAATGGTGTGGACTCTGAAATCCACTTTCTTTAACTCCATTTTTCTTCACTTTGATGTCATATAACAGTCCCCAATATTTTATCCATTAGTGATGGTTTCTGTTCTTTGCGTAAAGACACGATGCCCAGAATGGCTTCCTTCACAGAATGTGTCGGGCAAACTCCCTGAGAATTCAGCACAGTCAAAGAGATGGGCTGACGAGGAAGAGCCTCTCTCCAAACCCAACGCCATGCCATCGAGCCAAGGCTGCCTTTAAGGGCCCGGCCCCCTGTTGGCTTCCTCCACCCTAGCTGTTTATGGAAGTAGAAAGCCTCGTCTAGGGGAGCCGCTGGTGGTTTCCAACTGCTGCCCAACTCATCACCACTACGTCACCAGGGCTGGTCATGAGAAACAAACCCAAATCCCCCAATCACTGCCATCTCATCCACTCTGACCCATAGCAACCCTGCAGGACAGGGAAGCACAGCCCCTGGGAGTCCCAGCGAATGTACCGCTTCGTGGTACCAAGGCTTTGGGGAGCTGGCAGTGGTTTAAACTGACGGAGCCAGTGGTTAGCAAGCAGCTCAACTCGTCACCACGATGCCCGGCTCCTCCTAGTCACAGTGCGCAGCAAGGAAAGAAGGCCGGCTATCAAGCTCGCCTCTGCTCCTCTGTAGCAGCACTAAAAGGACTTCCCTGGGGCTTTCTGACGGTAGCATTTTGAGGACAACAACGACACACGCCTTATTTCAGTGGTAACTGCGGTTTGCCTGCAGTTCTCCCAGGTGGGCCTAGGATGGCCTTCACTTACACAAGACAGAAAGAAAAGAGAGAGGCATTCAAAGGCACATTTTATATTTTAACTCAAAATAAGATAGTACCATGGGATACTTAAGTTTTGGCAAAATAATTTTAGAGAAAAAATGCTTAGAAAGGGGGTTATAAATACAGCAGTCTTCAGGGACCAGGGAGATATTGTAAATGAGAAAAGCAAACGGAATGCTAGAATAAATAAACAAAAATTTTAAAATGCAGGGGGTGGGGAGAATGCTAAATGGCAACTGACAGTTTTGTGGGGTAGGTAATTCAACGTGCTGGGCGCTGGGGTGGCCTGAAGAGAGCACACTGCCCCTAGAGATGCACCAGCTGGCTGCCCCACACAGGGGAACAAAGGGCTGGGACTGCCACGTCTTGTGTTATTTCCCTAAGGAAAGTGAGGGGTCTAGACTTCTGTTAAAATGTAAAAATCTCCTGACTATAAACGGCGACAACATAAAACACGAGTCCTACATGAGAAGACAGGCAGATTGTGATCGAGTGCATGGTCTCTAAATGAACAGGAAGGCCAGGGCTGTGCACATCCTGGCCCGTCTTCACTTTTCCATTTGTGGGATGTGAACGGGCACTGGCAAGGGTGATGTGGAAGGCACTGTATTCTGAAAGTGGAGCCCTGGTGGGCTAGTGGGCTTCATGTTGGGCTGCTAACCTCAAGGTCCGCAGTTTGAAACCACCAGCAGTCCCGAGGGAGAAAGACAAGGCTTTCTCTTCCAGTACAGTTACAGTCTCCGGAAACCCACAGGGGCAGTTCTACTCTATCCTACGGAATTGCTTTGAGTGGGAATTGACTAGATGGTAGTGAGGGCGAGTCTTCTAAAAGGCAGGTCCGTTTTCTTGCTTTTATTTATTTATTTATTTATTTATTTTATTTATTTAATTTCAGCTTTCTTGCTTTTTAATAGGCAATAAACTAACACAATGTAGAAAATCAAGCTGATCAGAACACGGGGGAAGATGACACAAACAAAGAAAAATGAGATGGCATTTCGTTTCTTCAGGCCTACCACCCTTCCATCCCTATTGGTTTTACTGTTGCTGGGGCCTGATTCACTAGGGGCAGAGAAGGGTATTTTTTGTATATGAAAAATTCAGTTGCAAATTGAAATGAACCACCTATAAGCTAATAACCGTTTAATATCACACCTATTTTATTTTTAAGATGAACATATTCAGTTACCAAATATCAAGTTTCAAAGGAAGATAAATATTTACCTATTGGGTTGAAAACATGCATTTGCATGCCTGCTGGAAGTTTTTTCTCCTCGATGTGAATGTTTTCGATCTTTCGATCAGTGGTGTTATTCAATGTTATTTGGACGGAAACCATCTTATCACTGAAAATGCACGGTTGTCTTGGAAAGGAGTAGTGGGCCGCCAGTCCTTTCCCACTCATTCGATGAAGCAGCTCGTGACTTGTCATCGGTACAAAGACAGGAGAGCTGACCTGTAGCACACAGGAAACGGGAAGGGGGGAAAAGATGAATGAGTGAACGTATATACTGATTCCCTTAGGAAAAAAGCACAACTTCCATGACATGTAACCATTTCCCTAATGGAGTATGCGAACCATATTAACACACACTCGTAGGCCATCACATGTATAAATTTGACCCATACATTTTATAGAAGTGTAAGCAAACACCTTCAAAACAGAATTAATTTTTTCCCTAGACTGTACAAGCATGTCTTACTATATTTTGACAATACTAGCCAAATAAGAAGAAAGCAATCTGCTACTTAAATATACTCAATTTTTTAAACGTTGGCAAACATTTTGCTAGTGGCTCTCCACTCCCTCCACACAGGTACTTTATTTTTGGCCATCTTGTTAACTTCCTTAGTTGTTTTTCAAACTGTAAGACCACATGTTAAAAAAAATAATTAAATTAATGAGCCTCTCCAATCTTAACTTCTTGAACTATGCTCACCTTGAATTTCTTTCACCTTACATAGAAGGCCATGACTTCTTCACTTTAAAGTAGTTTTTTCCTACTTGTTTAAATTATCAAAAACAAAAAGAGATCAGATTACTAATTTACATTTTTTCCCTAGTTTTCATGGTTTAAATTTTAAAAATATTAGCTAATATTAGTGCTCGAACGTGGCATTGACTTTAGTAATTGACTCTACTCTTAGTTATTTTTCTCTATTCAGCCAATATTTATCCCAGTTGATTCCAAAGATTAGCCAGATCATTTAGAGATAGATGGCTAGGAAACACATTCAGCTACACTTCCTCCGCCCTAGATGAAGTACTCATACAAAGGTGACTATTTTGTTGTAAATGTCAGGTTTTTGTTTAAAAAAAAAATCCTGGAAAAATGGAATCAAAAGATCATGGAATTTTACCACAGACTTTCTGATGGCCTCTTTTATAATTAATCCTGACAGAGAAAGGAGACTCAAGCTCAACCATTTGCCCATCAGATTAGATACTTGCTCTCCAGAAACAAAACACATGATCTGTGACACCGTACATTCCAAAATGCTGAACGCAGTGAATGGACTCTCTGACTTACTACTTTATAATTTTCTCATTGCTATTAAAGGTAAACGGCAGCGTAATGAAAGGATGACGTGGCCCAGTGCCGTCCTTACGATCTTTGCTACCGGTTGCAGCCATTGTGTCAGTCCACCTTGTGGGGGGTCTTCTTTTCCAGTGACCCTGAACTCGACCAAGCACGATACAGCCTTATCCTGGGGCCAGACTCTCCCGATCAAGTCTCCCAAATCTGTAAGACGAGAAGTCTCTGGCTGTACTTGTTCTTCTGGCAGTCGACACACTCAATATCCTCCCCAACAGCACAATTCAAAGGCACCGGCTCTTCTCTTGTCTTCCGTGTTCACTGTCCAACAGGCCTGAACAAAACAAATTACCCAGAGCAGCGCATAGCAAGCTACAGCCTGGGATCAAATACGCCAACGCACCTGTTTTGACAAAGTTTTAGTAGAACACAGCCAAGCTCATTTGTGTATGTCTTGTTTACAGCTGCGTGTGTGTGTGTGTGTGTGTGTGTGTGTGTGTGTGTATACACACACATACGAGATAATGACTGAATTGAATAGTTGCAAAGCCTAAAATATTTACTATCTGGGCCCTTTGCAAAAGAGAACCAATATGAAACCCTCCTCTCCCACTTGCCTTCAGGCAGGTGGGGAACAATTCTGCACAGGCCTCTTGCATTCTCTGTGGTTTTCTGAGCAAGGGCATTCATAGGTCTTGCTCCAGATCATCCTTTCAGTATGTCTGTATAGCAAACTACTGCTGGAAGACAGAAGTAAGTGCTTCTCTCGGGAGCTGGGGACTAAAGTGTTTGCTTTCCAGAATAATAAAAATAACATCTTGCCTCTCTAGGTAAAGTTTAGAGAGGTTTCCTAATAGTCCCCTATAAAAGGCTGACTTTCTACACTCAGTCCCCTTTCTTACAGGGCCATACAATGTGGGACAAGGCAACATCTGGCCTTCCAAGTGCTGCCCTAAAGGACCCAGCAGTTGGGGAACAAGTGATGCCATCCTGGCTACTGCTATTGCTAGGACTAATAAATTAGCCTTTTGTCTCTGACGTGGCAATTACACATCTTTTGCCAGTATTCATGAAACTGAGGCAGGCTAACGTATTAGCTTTAAAGTACAGTAACATCTCAGACCCTTCACTGTTTTTGATTTTACTTATTGTCATTGAATGATTCTTAGCTTGTGTATTTTAAATGGCTAAATTAATACTTAGAATCATAATATATAGCTGCACAAGGGCAAATGACTGAAGGAGTGAACCGAAGTTAAAATCCAGCTTACATGCAAGGGCACCTTTTTGGAATGTGCTCACTGGTATCTTGAGAACACTACTTTAGAGTCTTATTTTCTTTCTTTTCCTTTGGGAAAGCCCATGCTATGATTGGTTGTTTCTATGGATTTCTGAAGTTCATGAAGGGTTCTAACAGCTGACAAACAAACTATAAAGTAAGCTCCATGAAAGTGAAATATAAGATAAATGAAGGAAAACAGCTGACTAGACGATGTCAAAGGTGGCTGGAGCAGACAAAGCCTAGTATTATCATGAAATGCATCAAGACCAGGAGTTGGAAAAGGAAAAGGAAACGACATACTCGGCATTTCTCTGGAAGAACTGGAGAAAAACACCAAGTCTTAAGCTAAAACACTGAAGGATCTTACAGGCAAGATACTACACAATTCCCCGCAGGAAGCATCAAAAGAAGATGGAAGGAATACACAGAGTCCCTGTATCAAAAAGAATCGGATGATATTCAACTGTTTCAGGAGACAGCATATAATCAAGTACTGATGGTACTGGAGGAAGAAGTCCAAACTGCATTGAAGAGACCCACGTTTGTGTCCATTACCAAGAAAGATGATCCATCAAATTGATGTGAAGGAGCCTAGACAAAGTGGAGACCCCAAACCCACCTGTAAGATCATTGGACAGTCCCTCACATAAAATCTACACGGAAGGGATGACATATCCAAGGTGTGTATAGCACTGATGAAACACATAACTATCCTCTAGTTCTTTAATATTTCCTCCCCTTACTATCATGATCTTTGTTTTACCTCATTCATCTTGTTAGAGCTGCATATGTTCAATTGTATAGTAAATTCATTTGATGCATGAAAGCCAAGATAGATAACCCTTCAGAAATAGTAACGGGAGTAAAGATTCCCTGAGGGTACTGGAAGAGAGCTGTGGGGAAGGGAGATCTGATAGGAACGATGACTGTATAAACCCACTTGAAGGGTACAAAAAGCAGAATTGTAGGTAAACATATACATTGGATGGTGTAAGATACAGAAAAAAAATAATAATATATATAATACATATAATATAAAAAATAAGGGTTCCTTAGGAGTAGGGTGAAGGAGGGAGGGGATAAAAGGGAAATGATATCAAAGAATTCAAGAAGAACACGTTTTGAAACTGATGGTGGCAGCAACTGTACAATTACAGTTGATCTAATTGAATTATGGAGTTATATTACCTGTTAGAACTCCCAATTTAAGTCATTAAAAAAAGATTTATGAACAAAGGTGACCCAACAGAATGTGAAAATTCTTGAATATTAATATCATACTCAAGTTTTGCTGACAGTAGTAGTAGTGATAATAACAAAAATGGTTGCATCAGTACCGCAACAGGGAACTACCAAAAATTCAATTCAATTCGGAAGAGGACATGGCACAAGGACATTGCTGATGTCAGATGGCTCTTAGCTGCAAGCAGAGAACACCTGAAAGAGGTTTGCCTGTGTTTTATTGACTCTACAAAAGCACTCCACAGTGTGGCGCCTAATAAATTATGGATAACACTAGGGAAAATGGGCATTTAAGCACACCGATGTGTGCTTACAGGGACCCTGTATTGGCACGGACCAAAAGGCAGTTATTGAATAGAATGGGGGTTTACTGCATGGTTTAAAATATGGAAAAGTGTACATCAGGATTGAATCCTTTTAACATACGCATGCTTATTCAGTCTGTGTGCTGAGCAAGTAACCTGTGCATCTGGACTGAAGAAGGAGGCCCAAAGAGTGTAGAAAGATGCTGACACAGCGTTGCTTGTGGAAAGCCAGGAGCACTTGAAGCACCACTTCCTCATGTTGATCAAACACTACATCCATCCATCAGTACGGATTCCACACCAACATAAAGAAAACGAAATTACACACAACTGAGCCAGTAAGCAAAACACGAGAAACAGAGAAAAGACTGAAGTTGCCAAGGATTTCACTTTACTTGGACCACAATCAACACCCATTGAAGCAGCAGTCAAGAAATAGAACCACGTATTGCACTGGACAAATATGCTTTGAAAAACTTCTTCAAAGTGCTGACGCCCAAAGATGCCACTTTGAGGACTAAGGTGCAGCTGCCCAAGTCACGGTCTGTTTGTTTCTCTCATATGCACGCAAATTCTAGAAAGTGAATCAATTAGACTGGAGAAGAATGGATGTATCTGAATGGGGAAGAATATTGAAAGAACCACGGACTGACTGCCAGATCAACGAATAAATCTGTCTTGAAACACGTCTAGCCAGAATGGTCCTTGGAAGCGAGGATGGAGAGATGTCGCCTCACTTGCTTTGGACATCTGATCAGGAGGGTCCGCTCCTTCATGTTGGTGACCTCGTGGGAAGCAGGAAGACCCTCGGCGAGATGGACTGACACGGTGGCTGCCACGATGGACCCAAACAGAGCCAGGATTGTGAGGATGGTGTCGGCTTGAACGGTGCTTGGTTCTGGTTTATATACCGGTAACACTAACTTTAGAAACATCTGGATTTAGGTATACGTGTTATTCCCATTAAATATTACAGGGTACATAAGCAGGACAGAATGAAAGAAAGTGTTTACAAAATTCAGTTTTGATTTAACTGCTTAACTATTAATGTTCAAAGAATTAAAAACCGAAGTGCCCTATAAGCAATTGATATGGGTCACCCCCAGTACGATTCTTGTGGATGTAATTAGTCCAGTAGCTGCAGGAACTCGATAATCAAAACGCCTCCTCCACGAGTTCACAGGGAGGAAAAGGCATCGAGTCACGGTGAGCTCATCCTCCACAAATCTTTACACAGCATATGTTTAAATAATAAAAGTCGTTTGTGTACCTTTAGATGGTTTATGAAAATAACCAATCAATTCTGCAGACACAACATTATTTCTAAAGGAAATCTATGTGACTCATGATGCCTGCAGATACACAGAGACAAACCACACATATTTTATCAGTTTATTACAGTAAGCAAATAAGCGTGGAATGAGAGTGCACATAACTGTCTACTTAGCGCTTACTGAAACATTTATAAGAGCTGTTATCTCCCTAATAACAGACAGACAGCGTGCAATTTTAGAGAGGAGAAAAGCTTCATATTTTTTAACACTTCACTAAAAAGTAACTGAAGAGTGTAAAATGAAAAATACTCTGTGCAGTTAGCTGGTAATGGACCATATTATCAACTCAAGTTAGATTTATAGGATACAAACTAGTCACTAATAGTTATTTTATGACATCGCATGTCTGCTTTTCTTTCTTTTTTTTTGAGATTATTGAGATTAAAGTTGTAAAACTTCTTTTGAACGTAGCTCTTCAAGATGATTGAATTATAAAATTTAAAATGGGAATTGAAAAATAAAACACGGGCTATCAAGTAGGTGCCTGAAAATGAACTGTGCTTGGTGGCGGCAGTGCTGCTTCAGAGACGACGCCTGCACGTAAAGCTTGGGAGAACAGTTTCCTGCCTTTGCTGCTGTAAGCCACATTTAGTCACCCAATCACTTTTAAGTATCAACACCTATTCTGTTTTTGAACTTCAGAAATTGGGCAATTTGCAGTATGTAAAATGCTCTCTCCGTAGCTAGGTTTGTTTGGCTTATTTTCCCAGCAGTATTTATTTAGAAACGTGATTTATAAAAATGATCAGGCAAGAAAATAAGGGTAAATGGGCATAACTTTGTTTTTAAACTAACACTTCTTTTAACCATTGCCTATCTCAACTGCTAAGAGCTGTGATGCCAGCAGGCCACAGCAGTGCTTTCTGCACCCAGCACACCCAGAACTGCTCTCGATTTACCGTCACCCCACTACACAAGCAATGGGGACATTCACTTAACTTACAACTAGCTCTAAACATACTCACAGCAATATATTGATTTAATACTATTTTAAATAAACGGTCTAGGGTCCTAAAAGACCACTTCCCCCTTATAAATCTAAAAGGAGATACGCTGGAGAATCGTTGTGGTCATTTCCCACAGTGTATTTAAGGGACCAGTGTGTATGCTCAAGGTGTGAGACTTCTTTCTCAACTCTTAATTTTGATGTAACAACATATATCATAGAAATGTATTTGTGGGAACACCGGAACACATATTAAGAAACATTTAATAAGTGCTTTATTTTATTAAGTTGTAGGATCCCAGACTTTATTTGGTCAACCAACTCCTGGCAATTAAAAACTTTCGTGCTATGGCCCATGGGAGCCCCGGTGAAATAGTGGGTTACAAGTTGGGCTGCTAATTGCAAGTTCAGCTGTTTGAGTCCACCAGACTCTGGGTGGGAGAACGATGAGGCTTTCTGTCCCCACAAGGATGTAGTCTTGGAAACCCAGAGGCAGTTCTCTCCTGTCCTCCACGGTTGCTATGGCGGTGAGTTTACTGTAGCCCACATCCAGCAAACAGTGTAGCTGTCTGGTTTTGCAGCCCCTGTGATGGGAGCAGCACCGGCCCTCAGGCACTGGTCAACAGTGGCAGTGAGTGAGAGGAAATTTACAACCCACCCAATGCCTGTTTCTGCATAGTGTGTGAGCTAAGCATTGCTTTACGTTTTTGGTTTTTAATGGATGCAGAAAATCACAATAAAAGGATGGCGAGGCATTAAAATGACATGAAATTAAAATTCCATTATAGTATGAATAAAGTTTTATTGGAACACGGAGTGCTCACTCATTTACACTGCCTATGGCTGCTTTGCCAGCACTGAGTGGTTTAAACAGAGGACACATGGTTGACAAATCTGAAAATATTTACTATCTGGCCCTGCACGAGCAAACTTTGCTGACCTCCAAATTTACAATGGTTTCGTGTTAAGGGTGAAATTACTGTAATGATATTCTATTCTGCTTCCTCCACAAAGTACTGTATGTAGTAAGCTTATTGCCAAGACATTTAATACATTTTATAAATCTGAGATACAGAATGACTATATTCTTTTATTCAACCATTTTCATGAAAAAATAGCTCCGGAACCATGACTAAACATGCATTATACTATTCACTGATATGGTCTACTATTATTTTAAAAAACAGTTTTACCGGGATATAATCCATGTATCATACAATTCAAGAGTTCAATCATATCAGGAATAGTTGTACAATCATTGCCACATTCAATTTTAGAATATGCATTTTTCTTTCTTGTTCTCCTTGTTGCTAACCCCCATGTCCTAAAAACCTCCCCCATCATACTCCTAAAACACTATTAATCCAGTCTCTGTAGAAGCACCCACCCTGGATGACATATACCAAGACATGTCTTCTCTCATTTTCAGTTTACGGGTGCTGATACAGACAAAACTGAATTTGGGAAAAAAACTAAACTACATCTGGTTTTCACAGCTTTTAGGGAAATATTTCAATTGATTATAATGTATTTCATTAAAGTATTTTACATGAGCACGAAACATTAGCGGGTGCTCAGCTGTTCCTAACAGATCTTGGTAGTTCTACTGCTTTCTCTTGGACAGTATGGATGATGCAAACAAACAAACAAACAAACAAACTATAAAGGAAGTATCATTCTTTCCTCTCATTGTCAACAACCTCAGGACCTTAGTCATTTCCCCCCCAAAACCATCTTATTGGGAGTTAATACAGATAGCACACCATTCCATAGGTCAATCATATCAAGCAGTATTGTACAATTGCTACCACAATCAGCTTCAAAACATTCTTTTCCTTCTTGAACTCCTTGACATCAGTTCCCTTTTACACCCCCCTCCACTTTTACCCCGCCCCCCGAAACCCCTATTCAACTTGCTGTCCCTATGGGTTCATCAATCCAGGGTTTCACATACTGAAAACCAAGAAAACATATAACAAAAATTCAAGAGGGCGATCCCCTATGAAATAACCTATCCAAGACAAACCCCAATCTGAATTTGAACAAACAAAACACTAACCAAAAAAATACAGAAAATGTTGAACACCAGATCAAGCTTGATGTGCATCAGTGGGGGGGATCAACTGACAAGGCTTTAATGGTTCAAGTTTTATCATTTTGATCTTCTATAGCAGCAGTTCTGAACCTACAGGCTGCGACCCTTTCACAGGGGTCGCCCAATTCAGAACAGTAGCAAAATGACAGTTATGAAGTAGCAACAAAAATAATTTTATGATTGGGGGGGTCACCACAACATGAGGAACTATATTAAAGGGTTGCGGCATTAGGAAGGTTGAGAACCACTGTTCTATAGTCATCTCTCCAATGCGCTGTGTAGTAACCACTTTCCTCCTGTCTCTCTATTGTGGACAGACGGAAACTGCTTATTTCCTAGGTAGCTCCCACCAATGTGTCTTGGGCTCCCACTGTCATCCACAGGCTTCTGCACACCAGACTCCCCTGGGATCACCACTGACATCTTTGGTTTCTCATGCCTCTCCTAGTCACGTCTTTCTTTACCTTCAGAGTGGGCTTGATCACCACCACCAGTGCTGTTTGCGTTCCCTCAGATTCTTAACAGCTTCTTAATTTGTAATTTTCCTTTAGATTGATAAGTTAGAACATGTTTATTGGAGAGGACTTCAAACACTATGGAAATACAAGGGGCAAACTATTGGGGGCAGGAGGAGCAGGCAGGAGAAGTTTATTAGTAGTTTAAAGTGATGAGCACAAAGTTGATGGTTTGAAATGTAAACCCTCACCTAAATATTAAAAAAAAAGTACACCATGTTAAATAAAAAAATACAAGAAAAACCCTCAGGTTTAATCTTCAAGTAGTGGCCTTCCTAATCTCTTGCTCCCTTATCACTTCTGCTAGCCTGAACTACTACACGACACCAATCAATGACACCAATCAAAAGTTTCCCTGTACTAGTTCTTTAATGCTTCCTCCCCCCACTATCATGACCCCAATTCTACCTTACAAATCTGGCTAGACCAGAGCCATGTACACGGGCACAGATAAAAGATGGATACACAGGGAATCCAGGACAGATAAATCCCTCAGGACCCATAATGATCTATATATAACCCCCCTCCCAGGGGGATGGACAACAGAAAAGTGAGTGAAGGGAGACATTGGTCAGTGTGAGACATATAAAAAACATGGTCATAGTGATACCAGATGGGAAGGGAGAGGGAGGGCGGGGAGGAGGGGAAGAAGGGGGAACCGATCATAATTGATCGACACACAACCACATACCCTCCTCCAGGGGAAAGAACGGAAACCATGCGTGAAGGGAGACAGTGGTTGGTGTGAGATATGAAAATAATAATTTATAATCTATTAAGGGGTCACGAGGGTGGGGGAAAAGGAGCTGATACCAAGGGCTCAACAGAAAGTAACTGTCTAGAAAAGAATGAGGCAACATATTTACAAATATGCCTGATACAACTGACAAAAATAAAAGTTAAAAATATTAATTTATATATCATCAAAGGTTCATGAGGGAGGGAGAGAGGAGGGGGGAAGAAGGGGGGAAAATGAGGAGCCAATACCAAGAGCTCAGGTAGAAATAAAATGTTTTTTAAATGATGGCAACAAATGTACAAATGTGCTTGACACAATGGATGGATGGATGGATTTTGATACGAGCTGTATGAGTCCCCAATAAAATGATTAAAAAAATAGATTCATTGTACTCTGATCGATACAACAGGCTTCCGTAAAAGGATGTCTCTTAAAGTGTATCTCTCATATACTCTGAGGAGAGGTGGAAAAAATGCAGGGCTCTGAAGCCAGGCTAACTGGAGCGGAAATGCTCGCTCTATAAACTACTGGGAAACTAGTCAAACTCCATGGGCTTCCATCTTCACAGCTGTGAAAGAGGGAGGCATTACCAAGACCCTTTCAGGCTGTTGTTCACCTGGGCTGCCAGCGAGAGACCAGTTGGGGTGCACTATCTGAGGAGCATGGTAAGAGCTTAATGTAGGCTGAGGTAAGATTTCAGGGGTGAAATACTCTAAAGAGATATCATGATCCCAGAGCTGTGAGAGTATTGGATAAAATTCAGTGCAGGAGAAGTTACGAGAACCCATAACCCACAGGGTTGTGAGGTTACGCATTACACAGGTGGTGTATAAGAACACGGAGGCCTTCTCCGGGTGAGGCTGGGCTGCAGAGACTATAATGCCTAGACCACCCGTCCCTGCACCTCAGGAAGGGAGTAAGCGATCCGGAGATCCACAGTTGGGAAGGGAAGAAGGTAGAGTGAGATCGAATGAGAGGATACAAAGGAGTGTCATGAAAACAACCTTGCTGATAATGATTTCACCAGCCGGAGTTCTGGATCACGCTGAGAACATTTACTAGAGGACTCTGTATTAGTCTGGGTACTTTGGAGAAACAAATCCACGGCGACTCACGTATGAGAGAGTTTTATGTAAAGAAAAGGTGTATCACGAAAACATCCCAACCCAATGCTGCCCAAGCCCACAAGTCCAACATTAACCCATTAACCCAACACCAGTCCACAAAGTCCTC
>NW_022111373.1:73183467-73192944 GCF_000313985.2 Echinops telfairi | reverse complement strand
AGAAAGGCGAGGCTTCACCACCCATTTATCCCTCCGCCTTTCAACCAGCACCACATGTGATTATCGGCCAGGCTGGCACAATTAACTAACTCAGACTCCAAGATCCACGTAGGGAGATACGTTCATCTAAGTCTGCGAGGGAAACTGGAAGCTGTTCTACGTAATTTCACAGATGGGACTCTAAAATCTGGCCATGCTTGCACTTGAACGAATGGTAACTTAGGGGCAGATACTTGTCACATGCAGCTGCGGTCCTAGCAGAGAGAAGAGCGGTATCTTTCGGTTGATGCACACACATTAGAAAAGCAGTTTTATTATGGCTACTTTCAAACTAAGTAACAGGTCCCTCTAGGGATGCTGTCTGTAAGTCTGACCGAGAAGAAGAGTTGTCAACAGCATAGCTATTGGTCACAAGTACAAGTGGCGGAGACCTTCCTGATATAGGGCAAGGATGGGTACATGGGCCGTGTGAGACATCAGAGCAAATGCATATATGTATATGCTATTGGGATCTGTGTGTAAATATTTAAGATTCTTCAATGGGGGAGTTTTGGGAAAAGAACTTGATTTACCACACAAGAACCCAAAATTCTTTGAGGGCCATGTGTGTGGTGCAGACGGCTCCTGCTAGTCTCGTTTGCTTTTCTTTAAAGACTACGGATTTTTCTGCATTAAATCCTGGGGTGGGTCTAGCTATCACTTTGACCTTAGGCCATGCATGCTCTGGTTATACCTATATTTGGTGTACAAAGCACTTTTTCTTCAGACGCAATAAAGGTTGTACATTCTTTTTTGCCAGGCAGAACAAGGGTTTTGGCTGACCTCCAGGCTATTTAACTTTTCTGAGCAGGGTAATACTATCGAATTCGTAGGTTTTATGACAATTCAATGAGAAACTACATGCAGACGTGTTTTATAGATGGCAAGTGTCCTTCTTTAAATATTATTGGAGGCAATGCTTATTAGCCTAAGAAGGAAAAAACAGCAGCAGAGCTAAAATGGGAATTTTTAATACTTTTATTAAGATGGGAATTTTAATATTTTAAAACTTCATTTCTGTCTGGGACCAATAGTCTGAAATTCATTAAAAAACACAAAAATATTCCTTATGATAAATGAAAAAATGCAAGCTAGTGGCGAGTTTGTTTTTGAGTTTTCTTCCTCGTTCAGGAAAAGGAAAGAATGGCCAACGATAACTGATGAGACTTTATTTCAAGATTACACTATTAATAAAATCTCTCTCATATACATATCTACCTTCAGTTCTGAAATGAATCCCACTTTATACTGATCATAAGGAACTAACTTTAAATATTTGAACATGCTGATAAGAGCAATGAAGAATACCCTTACAAATTTAACAAAACAAAACAAATAGACAAACAAAGAAAAAACCAATGACGGCAACCTGATACAGCCGAGGAGGTAAGTGACCTGGTTTACGGTACAGTTTCAATTCAGCCACACATTTGTTGTGAGATTTTACTTCAATCACAAAGACACCGAGCTTCCTTCTGGGTTCCTTCTGTAAAATGGGGCTAATTTTACAGTGCTGTCTATTCTGAGGAGTTGTTATAAGGATCAAATGAGACTGTGTATGTGAAATTGATTTTTACAGTGTAAAAAGTTCAATAAAAGGCATTATTGAGATTATTAGTAAATTGAGTTTTCAGTCGATGTTAAAACACCCATCTGTCAGATAACATAGGGTCGTCGTCAGGTTAAAAGTACATATCAAAAAGTTGAATCACAATTGGAGAAAGGCTTTTAAAACAATATTGCTATATTTATTGATAGTACCACCCAAAGGCCTTTAAAAAAGTAATCCTTTCCCCCATGCGCCTTTTCTTCCCACCCCCTGCTTGGGGAGGGTGAAGACGATGGTCCTCTAAAAGGTTTCTAAATGATGTTGATGTTAAAAAATATAGTATCACCATTTAACAGCCTTTTAAAGAGCAGTCCCCAGGATGGTCTTTGTTAACAACTGAGGGAAGAGGGACTATTTTTTCAAAGGCTTTTAGAGGATGTTGTTAAAAGAATATATAGTGACATCATTTAAAAGCCTTTTAAATAATAGTCCTTCCTTCCCTTCCAATTGTAATGTCCTTGGCTGTCATTTACTTTGTATCACGAGGCAAAAATGGACGTGCCGGCATATTGTTGGCTGTGGCAGACACTGTTGAACAGAGAATGACACATCGCTTTTAAAAAGGTCACTGCCCAGAAATAAATCCAACTCTTCAAGACCATCAGGCCATTTCCATTTAGGATACTGCCCACCTACCTTCTCAGCTACGTATGAATTTGCTAAAGAAAAAACAAAGCAAAACAATAATCTCACTGCCATTGAGTCATGCCAAATCATAATGACCCTACAGGTCAGGGTAAAACTGCCCCCCTGTGAATTTCCAATAGTGTTAACTTTTTACAGGACTGGAAAACCGCATCTTTCTCCCCAGGAGCAGCTGGTGGTTTCGAACTGAGGCCCTTGCAGTTCACAGCCCAACTTGTGAACTGCACCACCAAGGTTTCTTTACAGAAGATGGTACCATACAAATAGGAAAGGAGCTATCACTAACTCATTCCAAGACTTACTGAGGCACGAATGCAGGCAGCTTTACCACATAATGGTATCAGTGGTAACTCTCAATCTGCTTTCTGAGAAAATCTATTACCTGTTGTCTTTATCAAATAACCTCTACCCATAGTTCCTCCCGCATGAGACTTTGTGCCACTAGCAGACAGCCCTGGACACACAAGTTTTCTGTCCCCACTTAGCTCCCACGAGAGAAAAATGAAGTCTGCCATTAGTTGTGAACCACAAGGTCTGAGAGATAGTAAACTTTGAGAGTTTTGCTTATCTATATTCACATAGAATATCAAACAAAAAAAGTAATCATGATTAGCCAAGGAAATAATCTTGAGGAATGAACCAATTTCCCACTTCTTCTTCCTTTGGGTCTTTGGAGAAAAGTGGCATTTATTTCATTTTAAGAAAAGGAATTTCTAGGTCCACAAAAAATTAAAAAATAACAGAAACAAAAAATTCTCAGAGTGCAGTCCTCCAGAGAGATTGCAGATATTTTCATTGTAAATTTTAGCGAACACCTTCCTTTTGACTAGTCTTGCGCACCGAGATCCCTGAGTTCATCTCCTGATTTACTTGTAGTAAGTCCTTATTTACAAGGGAAAGCTAAAAACAAATCACCAATAGGGTGCCAGTTCATACAGGCACCGGTCTGTTTCAAACAAAATGTGCTTACCTCTCTCGAGGTCAACGGGTGGCTGCAGACCTGCCTTAATCGTGGTTGGGTACCTTCCAAAATTGCCAATGGGAAGCAGTAGCTTCCCGTGGGGCTCTTCCAGGCTAGTTAATTTCAAAGCACGGAGGTCAGTTCAGAAGGTTATGGTGATTGTTTTTTGGAATTACTAAGCGTTAAACTTTGATATATTTCTGGAAACTGTCATGATGAGAAAAAGGCCAAGGGATCCTCCCTGTCCAGCATGATAGTGTGTGTACCTGTGCTCATCCTTTTGAGAGTAGCGAGGGAGGGTTTTGTTCTTTAGTCATTTTATTAGGGGTTCCTACAAGTCTTATCACAGTCCATACATACATCATTTGTGTAAAGCACATTTGTACATTCACTGCCCTCATCATTCTCAAAACATTTGCTCTCCACTTAAGCCCCCGGCATTAGGTCCTCATTTTTCCCCTCCCTCCCCGCTCCCCACCCTCATGAGCCCTTAATAATTTATAAATTATTATTTTGTCATACCTTGCCCTATCCGACGTCTCCCTTCACCCACTTTTCAGTTGTCTGTCCCCCAGGGAGGAGGTCACATATAGTTCCTTGTAATCGGTTCCCTCTTTCCAACCCACTCTCCCTCTACCCTCCCAGTATCGCCACTCACAGCACTGGTCCTGAAGGGATCATCCTCCCTGGATTGTGAGGGAGGGTTTTGTTGGGAATTTTACCCAATCTAACCTATGACCTTTGTCTCGTCCCTTTAGACAACTCTGTTTCAAAAACTCAAACATTTCAGAGGGACACGATTTAAATCTCTCGAGGATGCCAAAACTCCCCTTGTGAATTGTGTCAGTCAAAGGACTCTCTGGGAAAGGGCTAGTGCAATGAAGTGTACCAACTGCAATGGAGGAGATGCTGAGGAAAAAAGCTTCATATTGTTGTTTCATAAAGGTTTCTAGCCATATTTTGACTGACCCTTGTGTGCGTTACTATCGTCAATCATTATGTGAAACCCTAGCCATCATGCAATGCTCAGCTCCGGCCCCAATTTGTCCCATCAACTCTGCCTGACTCTACACCAGTCTAAGATGCTTATAATCACATTTCCTTTGCGATGGTCATAATGCTTACTTCTCATATTATTTAACTGTATACTCAGTACCCTGAATTACTAACAAAGTAATAGCGTCGATAATAATTATTTTGTAGGCTTTCCTACAAAATTGATTTCTGAATGTTTTGCCCCTTAATGGTAAAAGTACTTTAGTTATTTGTGCTTGTAATTATATTTAATAGTAAACACTTGATATTTAAAAATAATTTTAAACCTCTGCATAAAAATTCATATAATTGGCTAGATCTATGTCCCCATTATCTAATAAATCAATGCTTTACTGAGAAATACTATTATAATTCTAATCCTAATAAAGGAAAATTGGCAAAACTTTGAAATGTGAAGTAAATTTTCTGATGTAAAACATCAAATAGATAACAATAGGATAAGATTTAATCTCATGATTGATTTGAAAATTAAAAACCCTCTTTTTCTGAGTGATTCAGCCCAGAGTTAAGTAGAAGTGACGCAGTCTAAACTCGGAGGGCTCCATCTGACCCAGAGGCATGGCGAGCCATCGACATCACAACAGAACGCACAGGTTGTGTGGGCTGCTGGGCTACGGCTGTGTCAGAATCAGCCCCGGGGCTCCGCAACCATGAGTGCTGCCCGACCCTGCGCAGAGCGGGGGTGGGGGGGAGGTGGGGGCCGCGCACATGAGGAGCACCTGAGTGGCCGCCCTCTCCCCACAGTTTTCTGTACAGGTCAACCGCTCAACAGTCATGACTCCCTGCCAAAGACGCCCATGTCCTAATCCCTGAGCAGATGGAGAGCCAGATAGCCCCCAATCCACTGGATACACAGATATTCCCTGACTTGCAACGTATCTGAATCACAACAAATTGCACCTGTGAGTGTATTTTGGGGGGTAAAATTTATCTTTAGTCATGTGTAGTACAGTCCACGTTGCATTCTGTAATTTGCTGATGTTAAAATTTTCAGATGCAATGTGTCTAACCCCCAAAGACAAATAAAGATCAAAATTATAAAGAGGTTGATGATAAAAGAGCAGCATGTAAATTAAAAAATACAAACCCCTCCAAAAACAAACAAACAAACAAGCAAACAGGCAAACAAACCCAACTAGGTGTTCGACTTGCATCAGAATTGGCTCCCGTCAGAACTGGAATAGAAACCCATCTTGAAGTCAGAACTTCTTGTATTACGTTCTGTAGCAAAACAGAATCAAGATGGTGAACGAGCTGACTTTGAGGTGGGGAGATTACCTGGGTTATCCGATGGGCCTACTCAGAAGGGTCCAGTGAGTGAAACAGGAAGAAGGCGCACGAGTGTCAGAGGGATGCAGTGTGAGAAACGCTCACCTGGATTTGAGGATGGAAGTGCCAGGCCCAAGAGTCCAAGAAGTTTGACCCTTTAGGTCTTCAGGAGAAACAAAGCCTCACGGACACATTGATTTTAGCCCAGTGAGAATCATTTCAGACTTCTGATGGCCCAAACTGCAGGATAATAAGTAAACGTCACTGGAAACTACCAGGTTTATATGTGTTACAGTGGGACTAGAAACTAATAAAGGTGTTTATGATGTCTATTTGAAAACCACTGTTCTGAATTCTTGTCTCATGGCATACAACTGCGAGAACTACGGTATAGATCAGCAGTTCTCAACCTGTGGGTTGCGACCCCTTTGGGGAATCAAACGACCCTTTCACAGGGGTCACCTGAGACCATTGGAAAACACATATTTCCGATGGTCTTAGGAACCGAGACACTGCTCCTCTATCTGTCTCCAGGTGGGTCCGCCCACATATGAGTTCCCAGTGTGATGGCATTATTGCGCCAACCTGATCACATACACCCCGTACAAATACAGGTGTATGTGACAGGGTTGGCGCCATAATGTACCAGTCACACATGTGTAGAGAGCAGCTACTGGGTAGAAAGCAGCTTCTATGTTGAAAGCAGCAGTACTGGAGGTAAAATGACACTTCATGAATTATAATTACTGGGTAAATGTAAAATCATCTACTGCATAAAAAAAATCTGTACCATGGAAATTTAATCTGGATGCTGATAGGTCTTTTTATATTCAGCTGTGGTTGATGTGAATACTGACCCTTTCTGATAGTAACACGTATGTAAAAAAAAAAAAAAAGATAAAAGTGAACTGCAGAAAACAGCTTACTTGGTTGCTGTCTTTCCCATCTTGAATGAATCAAATTTATCAGTGCAAGGACCAAATGCAACATGCCTCAATTTGTCTGAAAAGATCCAATCATTCCAAATGAAACTTCAGCGTTGGCAAAAAAAAAAAAACTGGATGAAAATAAAATTTCCATGTTGCCTACCTTATCTGCTTTCTTTGAGGAACATGACATTGAACCAAAAGGATTATGATGATAATTTCTGTGAAAGAACACTTGCACATGCTTGCAGACGAAATTTCATGTACTTTCCAAATCTACCTGACACCCCATTTACACTTGCCAGAAGCCCGTTCACAGTCAACATTGAAGATGCTCCTGAGACAGCACGAGAGGAGTTCATTGAACTTATTAACAGCGATGCAGCGATAACTATTTCTCTACAAGGTCAGTTACAAAATTCTGGATCAAGTACTTGCAGTCACATCCTGTTCTGTCTGAGACTGTGTTGTGCCTTCTTCCATTTCCAATACATATCTTTGTGAAACCAGCTTGTTGGTTATCAAGTCTAAATACAGAAGTAGACTTGTTTTGGAGGATGGTCTTCCTTATGCTCTTGCAAATACTGCTCCGGGAATTTCTTATCTGGTGTGAAAGAAGCTATCTCAACCTTTGCACTGATGTTGACTTTTTATGCATACTGTCGCAAAATGTAGCAATGTAGTTTTAAGACTGTTACCCATGCTACACCATGCTTCAAGACAAAATTTCATTTCTTTGTCATTAGAAATAAATATTTCACAATATATGATTACATATTGTTTTTGTGATTAATCACTATGCTTTAATTATGTTCAATTTGTAATAATGAAAATACATCCTATATATCAGATATTTTAATTATGATTCATAACAGTAGCAAAATGACAGTTATATAGTAGCAATGAAAATAATTTTATGGTTGGGGGGTCACCACAACATGAGGAACTGTATTAAAGGGTCGCAGCATGAGGAAGGCTGAGAACCACTGGCCTAGATGCCTCGGTTAGTATACAACCAGGCTGATCTGTGCTCCGAGAGACATCGACAAGTCTGCTCCTCCTGTAGTACTTTCTCATTGTCTTAAAGTCCAACTATCAATTCCTATGAGTCCATTCCGACTCACAGAGATCCTCTTCCACAGTGTGGAATGGCTTCACGGGGTTTCTGGGGCTGTACATCTTTAAAGAAGCAGATGGCCTCTCTTTATCCAGCAGAGTAGTTCATGGGCCCAAACTGCTGACTTTGCAGTTGACAGCCCCGTGGTTAACGTACTGCACCACCAGAACTCCTTCCAATTGTCAATTCTGTCTTATAACAATGTTATATAGGATTCCTGAGACTTGCATATCTTTACAGGAACAAACAGCCTCATTGTTCTTCTGCAGCGCAGCTGGTGGGTTTGAACCACTGACTTTTGGATCAGCAGTCCAACTCAGAACCCACAGTACCTCCAGGGCTCCTTCCCATCTATTAGAGACACTAACAGAGTTGAGTAGCTCTCCAACTTGGTTAATTGCTTGCCAGGATCATTTAGGGGACTGTTGCCCCTCCCATATTTTTCAGAGCACCCAGAGTTAATTTTGAACCAGTTGTTCAGAGACAGGTGCTTGGAATCAATGAAAAAGTAAAAGATGATCTGCCTTCCAAAGCCTCCAGCTAATACCTCCCACACCATCTAAAACTACCTCGTGACCCCCTCTGCAGTAACCAAGTTAGTCTTTTTGGCCCAATATGCACCTGGAAGCATTTTGTATGCATTCTACCCAGGTAACAGGGTCTGAGTAGTAGTACAGTCTTAGCCAATGCTGGTGATGAGACACAGGACAGACACATCTCCCAGGGGAAAAGAAATAGGAGAACATATGGGTGGGGCAGAACAAGTTCAGGATAATGAAACACCCGGGCCAGAGGACAAGTTGGTAGACATTTTTTAAAAAGGTAGCAATCCTAAAGAAACTGTTATAAAAAAGTTATACTTTTGCTGAAACAAACACAGCAAAAAGTCTTATATTAAAATAAACCTATAGTAAGTCTATGTTTAAGGAGCCCTGGTGGTGCTGTGGGTTAAGCATGGTGCTGCTAATCAATGGGGTGGTGGTTAAAATCCACCACTCGGTGCCATCCAGGGAAAGATGAGGCTGTCTGCTCCTGAAAAGATTTATAGTCTCAGAAGTCTTGCTCAAACCAAACCCAATGCCATTGGGTCGATGCTGATGCATAGCGACCCCATAGGACAGGGTAGAACTGCCTCAGTGAGTTTCCAAGACTAACTGTTTACGGGACTAAATGTCCCATCTTTCTCCCGTGGGGCAGCTGATAATTTTGAACTGCTGACCTTTCTGATTGCAGCCGAACTCGTAACCACTATGCCACCAGGCCTTCCTATGAGACAGAATCAAGTCAACAGCAGTGGCTTTAGTTTGAATCAAGTTTCCTTCACGTTGAAAGTTAAACTGCCTGTTACTCATTATAACTTCTGGGGTAAGTAATGCAGGTACCCTGAGGGTACACAGTATATATGCCAACCAGGAATGAGAAAAGTGGAAATGTAACAAAATATGAGCAAGTGCTGCTCAGGAAAAAAATACTGCAGTCTACATTGATTTGACAGCAACAAAGGATGAGAATGGCAAGGTGTGTCTTGGTGGAAATTTCACATCTGCAAATGAAATCATATTCACTGCTACTGGGCCAATCCTGACCCTGTACGGTTTCCAAGACTAAATCTTATGGGAGCAGATAGATTTAATTCTCTTCCTTGGAACAGCTGGTGGGTTTGAACTGCCAACCTTGTAGCTAGAAGTCTAATGCTTACTGGGCAGCACCATCAGGGTTCCTTAAATCATATTGCAGAAAGCATTTAATATCATAACTCAAGAGTACATTAGATTGGGAAAAGGATATTTTTTCTCCTGCAGGTTTGACAAAATTAGTGATTTGCTCTGCAAAGATCCCAAGACAATGTAAGTCA
>NW_022111373.1:73180522-73183333 GCF_000313985.2 Echinops telfairi | reverse complement strand
TAACAGAAATAATGTGGGTTGGGGGTAGTGGGGGGAGGGAGGGAGGGGCGGTGGCTTGCACTAAGCCCACTTTTACTAGAAAGCAAAAGAAAATTAGTTCCCCCCCCAGAGAAACCAGGTTTACAAAAGTGTACAGGACCTTAACTAAATTCGCCATTCCACCCACATGATTCTTAGAGATGAGAAAGGCATCTGTTCAGATCACATTACAGAGCCTCTTGGCAGCTAACAGCATCTTTTGGTTGATAGCCTGAAATTAGGTGGAAGCATTGAGCCCACAGATCTATAGAAACATTACTCCTGCAAAACACATTGGCGAGATTCAGATCACACACAAACTGGGCAAAGACATGAGTTATGACTTATATGTCCTTCTTGTATAGAAAGGCATTATAGATTGTTATAGATAAAGGTGTGATCTTCCCCAACATGGGGCTGCTAATTGCAAGATGAGCAGTTTGACCAGCTGCTCCATGGGAGAAAGACTGGACTTTCTAGTCTATGAAGAGCTACAACCTTGGAAAACCAGAAGGGCAGGTCCACCCACTCCTATTGGGTGGTTAGGAAGAGGGATTGATTTGATGGCAGTGAGCTGAGAGAAGTCTGTATCATACAGTAGTTACAATACTACTTAAAGGTTGCTATGAGTCAAACTGAATTGATGGCAGTAAATAATGATAAAACACATTCCACAAAACAGTCCTGATGGCATGGTGGGGTGCGAGTTGGGTTGTTAACTGTAATGTCAGCAGTTCGAAACCACCAATTTCCCTAAGAAGACAGATGAGGTTGTCTGCTCCTGAAGAGATTTATAGTCGTGGAAACCCACAGGGCCAGTTCTCCTCTGTTGTAAGAGGGTCTCTGCTTTGGAATGGACTCAATGTCAGCGGGTTTGGATCACGTTCTAAGGAATATCACTTGATGTATGCTGGACACTAATTTCTGATAGTTTCCCTGAGTGCTGAAAATCTGTTAAGACATTCACACTTGGCGAGAGGTACATCTATGAGTTTTAGAAATTAAGCCTTTGGAAAAGTTCAAATGATGCTTTATCAAAGACTCTGCGAACAAATCAAGTGTCACAGAAGTCTAAGACCCGAGTTCCCCGTGGCCGATAAGAGTCAGTGGCACAATCTACCAATAACTACAATCAGACTAAACTGATGTCAGAAATTAACGAAAAGGCACCCACACACATATCATCTGAACAGTTTCAGACATACTACATGTCTGTCCCAAAGTGATGTCTTCATTTAAATTTGTGTTTAGAATCAGCCCTTTGAGCAGCCCTGCCTGCACCGGGCAAGGTCTGCGGGGAGTGTCAAACTGCCTGTTATCACCCATTGACAAACTTGGTATTTTATGAAGAGCCCTTTCACACTGATGTCCTCTGCACTCTGAGTAAATAACTAACAATTCATTTTCTAACCTTGACTTTCCAGTCCAGCCTCCCCACCACCTCCCTTTCCAAACAAGTGACAAAAGAACCAGGAAGCTGATTGAAGGGGTCCATTATGTATCAACTTAAAGAAAGGCAAAGTGATTGATGAAACCAGCAGTCACCTTCACTGCTAGCGGCTGCACCTGTATCCTTTCTGTCAAATGACCTGAAAATCCTGCTGACAGTTCCACATTCACTACAAGGATATGCTGGATGGCACTAGGGGTTCAATATTTTTATTTTCAATGACACCTTTCCAGCTATCCCTGGAAAGCCAAAGTTCAACTTTATGATTTTCGAATCTTTGTTTTCCTCTGGCGTAGTCATGATCAGCAAGTCATTTGCTTTGCAAATACACACACACACACACACACACACACATTGCTATGAGGATGGATGGGGTAGCTGGGTGTGGTATGGAAGGAAAGTGAGTGCTTTCTGAAAATACTCTTTCTACATTTTTGTTTTGTTGGCAGAGATGAAATTCTTAGCAGGACTCCTTTTGTCAGAGGAGCTGACAGATTCCAATGGGCAGCAGGGCTGGCAGAGGAAGTAGGATTTTTTCTTTCTTTCTCTGAAGGGTGGTTGGTCTTTTCAAAAGTAATTAATAATTAAAAAGTTCAAACTCCAACTTAGAAACATTACTAATTTGACCTGAAGAGTCTACAATTGTTGCTCCACTTTCAATAGGCGGTGAGCTTGGTGAAACCATTGGGTACGAAGGCACGGCATGCCGTCACCGTCACCAGCTCACGGCGCTACACACACAGACTTCTCGAGGCCACGGTGCCGCACTTGAGGAGCCGGCAAAGCAAGCCTCAGAAGGAGCCAGTCCTGTGTGTGGACACAGCACCATTTCCTCTGGGCATTTATTACCTGTTAAAAACCAATCTTTTGGTGAGTGGCAGCTCAGGGTTTTTGAGAGCAAGCTGCACTATTTCTTCAGGTCTGCCGAGTCATAATTAAAGCTGAACTGAGCGGAATTGGAGAGGGAAGGTCAGCGCGGTGCCGTATGAGAGATGAGGCTGGGCTGATGGGCACCAAATGAACAAATTATGATGGGCCCCACTCAATGTGATGAGGTCAAATGCTTGTTTCTACCCGCTGACAGTTCAATTTCCCTGAAATGTCTCTCGGTTCTCTATGAGCTAATTATGAATGAAAAGTTATCAACTGCCCACGCCAAAGGGGGCCTAAATACTATTTTGTGGAGTTCTTAATGTCAAAATATTGTTCAAAACAGCATGCCATCCATTCCAAATGCAATGCTTGGGTTAATCTAAATACCAGGGAAACACTATCAATTTTCTGCCGGTTTCCTATAATGTATAGCTAAAGTAAATCCCCCAACACTTGTCAACTAAAAAAAA
>NW_022111373.1:73178390-73179856 GCF_000313985.2 Echinops telfairi | reverse complement strand
TATGATACAAGCCCCACAAGAGTTACAATACACAACCAGATCTACCCACCCTGGCATCTGCGGAGGCCCTAAAGACTGGATGCCAAGCACCAGGCTTTCTTATTAGCTGTCTGACACAGTCAGCAATGGGGTTGTCTTCGAGCAACGTGCCAAATGTATAAAAGCCTGGAACAAACCCAGCTTAAAGGCTACCAAAAACAAATATGATTTACCAAAAATAAAACACAACTCTGGGCTTAGATTGTAACTTAAAATGGATGAAACTGATCATTTATAATGCAATACCGACAAGATATGGGCCAACTTTCTTATGATCATTTGACGAAAAAGGAGTTTCCGGAAGAGGCTGGCTGCATCAGCAGAGAGATGAGAGGCAGAGGCATAAGGAGGTGTGGGGGGTGGGGTAAATCGAGGGAAGATCGATGACGATTCGGGTAAAGAGAATTAATTACACATGAAAACATGAGTTGAGAAAACTCTCACTCCTGGAAAGATCCTGTGTAGGTACATACCCATACATATTTCCTGACAACTTACCAAGGATGAGAGTGCTTAGAGTCAACCATTGCTACCTACCGCATTTGACACAGCAAGCTTAGAAAGATACTCTCACTTTGTACGGTTCTTCAGGAAGCATTATATACATTCATGTTTAGAGAGCACAATGTAATTCATTCATTACAGGGCCCTTTCTGGAAGTTGATTTTTTCTAATTTTCATTGTAATTGCATTGTTCTAATCTTGTATTATAAAGGCAGCTGCTTGCCTATCATTTGTACTTTCCTCGTTAATCCTGACTCAGTGAATTAACCTTTAATTACAGCCGTTAAAATTGAAATGAGCCTCTTGTCTGGCGGGGGCTGCCCCCTTTCAGCACATGATTCTGATGAAAATTTTTAGGGTCAATGAATATGTCCCATGTCATGTCTGATAGCTGCTAAAGATGTGAGGAGGTAAATGTTACCTTAGAAAGATGTGCTTTAAATTTTTAGGAGATCTGGTGTATTGACATACAAATAAAACAAAAACGGTAAATTAAAAATGCTGCTCAGTGTATCATGTTGAATTTCTAACTGAATTAAGGGGGCATTTGGAAATATAAAGAATGAATTAATAATATACTTCTGGTCAAATTAAAGTAAAAGAAATGACTTATTCTCCATTTTACTGCCTAAATACCACAAGTTAATGTAATGAAGAGAATGTGAAAGGAGAATGACCATTTTCTAGATATGTGCTTGATGGGAATAGTCCCCTCAATGATGTAATAAACTTACATATTAACAATGCAGTTCTTACACTGACCTAAGTAGGAATAGCTTTTATAATACTAAGGTTGGAAAACAAGGAAAGATTAATTTTGCCCATTCAATACACTTTTGATGAGCACTTATGCAGTATCAAGACTGGGAATAGAAAGGCCAATAACAAGGTCCTATTTGTACCCGGCTATCAAAAGATATAGC
>NW_022111373.1:73175482-73177386 GCF_000313985.2 Echinops telfairi | reverse complement strand
AGAATGATGAGGGCAATGAATGTACAAATGTGCTTTACACAATTGATGTATGTATGGATTGTGATAAGAGTTGTATGAGCCCCTAATAAAACAATTTAAAAAAAAAGAAGGTCCTATTCTATTTCCAGGACTGAGTCTAAGTTTGACTACTTTCATAAATACCTTTTCAGAGTTGGTTTACCTGCATCAAGATTCAAGCAAGGTACACACATTCCATTTGCTTGGTATACCTCTGAAATTCCCCTAAAAGCAGAACTTGCAGCGTATTTTTCTGTTTGCTTCATTGGAGAGTACATGTTTTCTTAGGCAGAGGTGTAAAGTGATCTTCTGTGTTTATTGAATATTTTGGAGAAACATCTATATGAAGAAGTAGCAAATCTAAATAAACAAGCTTTCTCAGTAGGCTTATAAAAGCCATGTGTAATCACATTCCTATATGACTTAAATAGTAACGTGTCTGATATATTCTAATAAATATAGGTTTTACTTTTCTTTGATTTATTCTCTGCTCGCCTTGTTCTGGTAATAAATTAATTTCTTAATGTTAGTTAGGCATGTGCCAACAGTTAAATTCATGTCCTCTTTCTCTGATGAGAAGCCCCCTTAACTCTAAGTCTCCCAATGACATGTCACAGGTTTCCAGGGTTTTCATGTGAAGTGTTTCAATACTATTAAAATGATCCTTACCCATTTTTCATACTAAGCCCTGCTCTGTGTTCTGAAAACGTTCTAACAGGATTTTAGAAGACAAACCTAGGCAAAAAGAGTTAACTGGCTGATAAAAGATGAAAAAACAATACATGATTGTCTAGTCCATGAAAATCTAAAATAGCTAACAGTTAAAATATCTAGACCTATATATATCTATTCACTGGAAACATCACAACTGAACAGAGGCAAAATAAATTTTAAAAAGTAAAAATACATGGAAGTACAGTAGTTGATAGCAATACAAAGCCTGGTCAACTATATGGAAAATAAAAATGCCAAAAGAGAGAAAATCTAGTTTAAACTGTTACTTAAAAACATCATTTCTGATGGCTGTGCATTGAATTATGGTGACTCAGAGCAAAGCCAGTCACAGTCTTAGGGGAGCAGTGGGTACATGCTCAGTGAACGCTCTCGGCTGACAGGAAGCGAGAGGCAGGAGAGAGACAAAGGATGGCCAGGACCTCCCTCACCAGCACACTGTGTGCAAATTTACTCCGCTCTGGGGTGGGGTGGGGGGGAATGACCTGTTTTTTCCTTGGCATTAGTAATGCTATAGTAGCATCTGTTACAACAGATTTTTTTGTTGTTTAGAATTTTATCATGTCAACAAAACGCTGTGAGGACTGCCTGCCAGTCAGGGCTTAAACAGTATATAGTTGGGGCTTTAAAATGTTCGTGAGAAAATCCATTAACTTTTGCTTCTTTTTTTAAAATTTAGTTATAACAGTTTCATTGACATACAATCCACACACCACGTACTTCAATATTCGTAATAGTTGTGTGACCATTACCACAATCAATCCATGGTATTTTGTCTCCTTGCACGCGTTGTCAGCCCCCCATTTCCCAGAAGCCCCACCCATGCCACGTCCCTTTGAAGCGATTAATCCAGTTGCTGTCTCTATAGATTTATGTATCCTGGGTTTCACATACAGAAAACATACAAAATTATATTTTCCCATGAGCTTTTTGAAGCTCTCTCATATTTAATTGAACGACATATTTTATAAGATAAAGCTATAAATAAAAATTACGGCCTTCCTGCTTTTAAGAAGTAGTTCCTTTTACAGACGTGGGTATGGGAGAAAGGAAAATGGCCTGTTCTAACAACGAGGCCTCTGGAGCTGTGCAGAAATGAAAAACGACGCAGCAGTATGGCATATCTTAAAAGTTTAATTGAAAAAATTAAGGCA
>NW_022111373.1:73172684-73174925 GCF_000313985.2 Echinops telfairi | reverse complement strand
ACTCTAAAGATAAAGCAACTTCAACCATAACATTCATCATTATAACACATATTTCAATAATTCTATCAAAATTGTTAAAAATAAGTCTTGAAAACTAATGTCTGACCTCAGCTACACCCCCAAGGGATAAGCAGCAAGATTAGCACAAAGCTTGTTCCTCTGAGGTGGTCCGATCCCTCCATCTCCAGAGTCTTCATTTCGGACACTAGTCATGTCCCCGCTCCCCTTCCATGTTGCGTTTGATTATTTGTTGGGAGACCACACAGAACTCACAGACCCTCACACTCAAACTCAATGCCATCCGTCGAGTTGGTCTTGACTCACAGGCAGGTGGTAAGGCAGAGGAGAACTGCCCCTGGGGGTCTCGAGACCGTAACTCTTGACAGAAGTCGAAAGCTTCATCTTCCAGAGTGGCCGGTGGTTTCAAACTGCTGACGGTGCTGTTAGCACTGCTATGGATAACACACTACGTCATCAGGGTTCCCATCATAACCATACTCGCTGCTATAAGTTTTATTAGGGGAGTAACAGGCTATAGCTCGCGATCAAAATTAACTTGGATATAACACAGTATTCGAAGGAGACAGGCTCAACTACATCAAGCGGGAGAGCCTCCAACTGAGACAGCTCTCCCAGGCTCTTTCTGGGAAGCTCTTCCTTCGCCTGCGCCAGCCAATGGCCTCTGCTGCTGGGCCCCCGGCCCTCGGTCCCGGCTGGGCAAATGTGACAGCTCTTTCACTCTGGACATGTGCCAAGAGGCACCCAGCTCTGCAGGCAGTGCTCAGGCCATTTCTTCTCTGTGACTGAAAAGCCCACCAAGCCTGTTCCATATGTATTTCTGTGGCTGCTTCTGTGCCACGGGGCTTCGGCCGTGCGCAACACCCGATCTTGTTGTCTCGCACTGGTTTCAGTCTAACCGTTCTCTCTTATGGGTCTAGAAGGCTCTCAGGACAGTAACCCTGGATCCAAAATAGATCTTGGTTATGGCAGTGAGGTTCCCAGACCCAGCTTCCATGGGACTGGCACTTATAAACAAGCACCTTTATCAATTTCAGGGCATGGTTGTCCCAGGTGTGCCTCAACCCCTACTGGATGGTTTCATATACTATGCAATTTCCTAAGTATGCAACCTACTATTTGCATAGCTGATCGACCAATCAGCTGCAAGATGTGTTCTGGTCAATCATTTATAAATACAAAGCCAGAAATCTCCTAAGAGAAACCCAAAGCACAGCAGTTCCAAACAGTGTTTTAGCTGAATTACCGATCCTGCCTTCATGAATTATGTTTGTCTTTTCTTCCCCACAGCAGGTGTGATGGAGACGCGTCTGTATTTTCCAATTAATTTCCTGTAACACAAACAGGGTCAGGACCCCATCCCTAATCGCAGAGAGTGTTACTTCATTAGCTGCCAATCTCTGTCCACAGCAAAGCTATGACCCTACTTGCCAAGCAATTTCTTACCTTCCTGAAATACGGAATCTTGAGAGCACTGAGAATAAATACCGACTCGAGACAGTAAATTTCGCTTGTGTATTTAAAAAAAAAGCTTCTTCTTTAGCTCGCTTTACCTGTCCAACTCAAGTAGACTACACATGGGATTTCTTGTACTCTTCAGTCTAAATGCTTGAGTGGGAGGGGTCAAATTGCTACATGTAATGCCGTCTTGCTACCTGTCACAGCACACTCAAGCTGGCTACTCAGAGTGACATGCACAGACCCTTGTTTAATTCTGCTGTTTTACCCTCATATTGCGAAGCTTTGTTTCTCCATCGACTGAAGAAATGATGTGCCACAGCACCGACGCAGGGGCCACAGGGTGAGCAGCAAGCACTGTAAAAGTGACCCTTCTGTTCCTTGCTAGAGAGAAGTGGTGCAGACACCTCAATTTTAAACTGTGACAGATGTCAAAGAAATTCTTCAAGACTTTGTGCTTTACTGGCCGAGAGGGAAATTAGTGAGATTGCATAGTTTACAGGATCTATGCGGGTACATAAAAAAGCATTGCCTCTAGGATTTCAAGCACAAGGTAAGTAGTTCAAAAGGACTAGCCACTCCCTGGGACAAAGAGGAGGCTGCCTATTCCTGGAAAGATTTACGGTCTTGGGAACCCGCAGGAGTTGTACTCTGTCCTACAGGGTTGCTGGAAGTCAGAATCAACTCACTGACAGTGAGTTTGAATTTGATCATGGTTCAGTTCATAGACGCACAGGTTTCATCCACACAAAATGAAGTTCAAAA
>NW_022111373.1:73162170-73170518 GCF_000313985.2 Echinops telfairi | reverse complement strand
CCCTGGAAACTGGTGGTGGTAGTGGAGAGGGGGAAGGGGATGAGGCTGCTCCAAAAGTAGATACCTGTACTTTATCCTGGATTATGTAAAAGCACTTAATTGCTAGAGGGGCACTGAGTACTGTTTATTTCTGAAAAGGGGCAGCACTCATCTATGCCGGGAAATGTGTTCGATGGCTACCTGGCCAACTGATGGGAAGAGATCCATATTTGTACCCATTCCAAAGGTGACCCAACAGAATGCTCAAATTATAGAACAATATCACTGGTTCACTCACTGGTTCACTCACGCAAGTAGAATTTTGCTTAAGATCATGCAACAATAGTTGCAGCAGTACATTCACAGGGCTGTTCAGGTGGGATTCAGAAGAGGAAATGGATCACGGGATATCATTGCTGATGTCAGATGGATCTTGGCTCACAGCAGAGAATACCAGAAAGATGCTTCCGTCAGTTTTATTGAGTACACCAAGGCATTCCACTGCGTGGATCATAGCAAACTATGGACACCCGTGAGATGAGTGGGACCCCAGACCACTATGTGCATATGCTCATGTAGAACCTGGTCAAGAGGCAGTTGGGGGAAGAGAACGAGGGCACACTGGGTGGTTCAAAAGCAGGACAGGTGTGCTTCGGGGTTCTACCCTCTCACCATACTTGTTCATTCTCTGTGCTGAACAAATAATCAGAGAAGCTGGATTATATGAAGAGGAACTCGGCATCAGAATTGGAGGAAATCTTAGTAACACCCTCTGATACGCAGGTGACACAACCTTCCCAGCCGACAGTGAGGAGGACTTGAAGCACTTGCTGATGAAGAGCAAGGACTGCAGCAGCCTTCAGTACGAATTACAACTCGATGTAAAGGAGACTAAAATCCTCACGACTGGACTAATAGGTAATCTCATGATGAATGGAGAAACTATTGAAGTTGTCAATGACTTTGTCTTGCTTCGAGCCACAACCAGTGCTCATGGAAGCAGTAATCAAGAGATCACACAATGCTTTGCATTGGGTAAATCTACTGCATAAGATCTCTTTAGAGTGTTGAAAAGCAAGATGTTAGTTTGGGGATGTGTTGTCAGGAGAGACCAGTCCTGGTGGAGAAAGGCACGTCTACAAAATGTCAAGGTGCCCCAGTGGTAAAAGTACTGGGGCAACAAAAAAGAAGAAGATCTTTGACAGATGGATGGACACACTGGCTGCATTGATGGTTCAAACGTAAGAACAATTGTGTGGATGGCACAGGACCCGGCAGCATTTCATTCTGTTGTACCCAGGGCCACTAAGCATTGGAACCCACTGGAGGGCACCTTACAACACTAACAACATCCATAATCTTTGTAACTCCCACCCAGTGAATGGGTGAGAACATTTAAATAAGATGTAGAGGGTGCTAATTCAGGGATTGTTTAGTTTTGCCATCTCAGGGGATGTCACAGTGAGCCATCTCAAAAGTACAAAAAAGAATCTCACTCCCATCAAGAAAGAACCACCACCAGGAGAACAGAGTCCTATGTGAAGTGGTGGCACCAGTAGATGCCGCAGTTGCTGAGACCATGAGATGGAGCAGCAGGCATATCAGCCCATGGCCGGTGTAAAGCTGAGTGTCTTCTGATCTCTATCGGGGCGAAAGGGGCCCTGTAACACCTGCCTACACGGGGCAGAGCCCATGGAGCCAGCTGGCTGAGAGGACCAGAGAGACAAGGGGCTGCAGGCATGGCTGACAAGATGAGCTGCTATGGACAAGAGGACTGTATCCTCAGTGTTTTCGGGTCCTTACTTATGGTAACCTGTTAATTTCCCTAATAAATCCCCATGATCATGTGAAAGGTCTGTTGTGAGCTCTTTGTGGCCACTGCCATGAATTAATCAACCCAGCAGAGCACCGTGAGGGCTGGCTGATGTCAGAAGAGAGTAGAGAAGGGAGGGGGCTAGAGGGTGGTATGCCTGACCTCTGCCCCATAACGACCAGCCTGGGCAGAGGTGGGGTTGGATTCTCTCTCTCCCTTGTGTAGCCAGAGACGGGTCACAGGTTGCCCCAAGTAATTTCCACAACTGCTAAAGACCCTTATCCATAGATCTATTCTCATCAAGATTTGCTTTACTATAAATAATCTGTTTCAGGTTTTTTTTGTCCACTTCAAAAACATTTTTATAAAAGCATATGCATAGAAAACTACATATATCTAAGTGCACAGCCCAATGATTTTCCATAAAATCAACACTCATGTAGCCAATACTCATGTAGCCAAGCCCAGATAAAAACCCAGACATCACTGAGCATAACCAGGTCTCCAGAGTCCTCCCTGGGTCTGCCCCACAAGTGACTCCCCCTCCTGCAGGTAACCGCTGTCCTGACATCTACCACCCAAATTCTACATGCCTGCCTTTGCGCTTGTGCCCATCTTCACAGTAATACTATTATCTTAAAACATGAATTAGTGATTATATTTGAACTGTACAGAAAATTTTTTAAAAATTACCAACTAACAAGTCATTTAAAAATCACAACTGATAACACCACAGATGTTTTAAAACTAGGATCTCCCTTCTGAAAGTCGGTCAAAGAACACCCTACAAATCACAACTGTCCAACCCATAAGCTCTCCTGGGGTGGTGTGGGACCAGGCGGCCTTCATGCCTTCCTGCATGAGGTCACGGCAGTGAGCTGAGACCAAGCCCATGGTAGCCACGAACAGCACAGCAGCGATCCTCGACTACCAGGATAGGACCCTCAATATGCATGGATGCACGCATAGGTATACAGACAAGTCAATAGGTAAATTAAGTTAGAATTATGTTTAATTGAAGGGGGGAAAATGATATATTTACAAAAGCTCCTAAACGTCAGATAAATGTTCTTTAAGTATATGCAAACCATTAAGAGGGTTAAATTTAATTTTTAAAATGTTCTAATTTTGCATATAATAGATTATTTTCTTATGAAAAAAGTTGAGATGATTAGCATGGATGTCTTCTCATCTTTTCCTAATTTTGGTCCCTTTTTTTATTCTTATGACATTATTTACACTCAATTCTGTGACTATAATCTAGTAGATAATGATTCTAATAATTTGAATCATGCTTTAATTAACTTTGGCAATGCAGTGTCCTTATCTTCCCCACATTTTCAACAAAAGACTCATACTTGAGACTAACTGCAGCCTGAGCCTATCTGCAGCCTTTAAAGTAAAACTATAACCTAATTTTCTTGGGTCATCCTTTTCTTTACAGAGTTGTAATAATAAAAACTAGTAAGAGCAATTGCTTATTTAGTGCATAATATGCACTGTTACAAGCAGATAAATGTATCTTAACTAATTTAATACTAACAACAACCTCATGAGGTAGCATTATTCTCTCTTTTAGGCGGTAAAAACCCTAAGGCTTGCTCAAGGTCACTCCTTCTGGAAAGTGGCAGAGTCGTGATTTCAACACAGGTGGTTGGTGCCTGTCGTCTTGCTTTAACCACATTGCACTGCTCCGAATGTTTGAGGTTACCAGTGCTGGGAATCGGAGGCAGTAAGGGTGCTGGTAGCATTCAGAGGCTGGAGGTCAGAGTGGGAGCTGTCCTGCCAAGAACAGAGCAGATTCATACAAATAATGGTTGTGTCATGCCTGGTACCTGCAACAATGGGCTCAAACATAGGAACAATTGTGAGCCCGGTGCCAGACCAGGTGATGTTTTGTGCTCTGATTCAGAACTGACCCGACGGCACCTAACACCACCACCACCGTGCCCTTCACAGGGTTTCAAATATCCTAGTTGCCATTTGTGAGGTGAAAACTTGTTTAAAATCACCCGATCCTTAAACCTACCTCTATTTTATATATAAACACAAAATATTTTTTTGCAAAGTTGTAAAATACTCAATTTTCCAGGAATACAACAACTTTGGTTCACAAAAACAATTCAATGTTTTGGAAAATTATGCCACTGACAGCCACACCATAATGCATAGTTACCCATACAGCAAACGCACCTAAATCAATCTGTGTGTGCACCTCCCCGTGCAAGTATCACTTAGCCGCTTTGTTCTACTTCTTAGCGTAGTCTTGGTCAAGCAATTACATGTGACTGCAAGTACTACTTCATTACAAATTAAGTTTATTTCTCCTTTCTCTTCAATGAGAGTACCATGTTGGTTTTTAAATTATGGATTTATGCTTTTATCTTGAATATTAATTCAGAATTCCCGCCCCCCCCCAAAAAAAAAAAAGAGCTCCTCTCCATTGAGATTCCGTTGTTGTTAGCCACTGTTGAGCCAGTTCCCAACTCAGAGAGGAAAACGTCCAGGCAGGACAGAACAAATGCTGCCCAGTCCTCCGCCATGCCCAGGGTTGGTGGTGGGCTGGCCAGTGGTGATCCTGGGGATTTCTACTGGCTGTGATTAGCAGTAGATTGTTAGGCTCTTCTTCCTAGTCCAACTTAGTCTGGAAGTGCTGGGTTAACAGGCTCAGCTTAATAGCGACATGCAAGGTTCTGCTGACACATGGGTGGTAGCTATGCGTGAGATGCCTGGGCCAGGAATTCAGGCCAGGTTTACGACACAGATGACATGAATTCTGCCACTGGACCACCACTACCCTCACAATGTTAGGTGGCACACCCAAAGCCACTGCCATCGAGTCCGTTCCAACTCACAGTGACCTTACATAGTGTTCTAGAGACTGTAAATATTTATGAGACCAGACAGCCTCCAGCTTTCTCCTATGGAGCAGCTGGTGGATTTGAACTGCTGACCTTGTGGGCAGTAGTCCAATGCCTGACCCACAGCATAACCAGGACTCCTTATAATAGTATGTATCTAAATCAAACCCAAACCCACTGCCATCGAGTTGATGCTGACTCATAGTGATCCTACAGGATGGGGTAGAACTGCCCCTGTGGGTTTCTGAGGATGTAAATTTTTACAGTAGCAGAAAGCCTCATTGATCTACAGAGAAGCAACTGGTGGATTTGACCCACCAACCTTGTGGTTAGCAGCCCAATGTGATAACCCACCACACCACTACTGCTCCTTTTTGAGGGTTTTAATGCTATCTCCCCTAGGGGGATATTATTCTATTTCTATCCACACTTTTACAGGTAATGAGAAAACTCACAATTTTGTGGATTTGCCTTCTTTATTAGGTACTTTTGGTGAGGAGGGAATAGGGGTTGGATTGGGAGCCATGTTAACACTGCATTAGACTTTTCCATTTATTTTCTGTTATCACACAATTAAAAGTCCTACCCTTTCCCCTTTAATTTTCCACTGCTTCCTTTCTTTTTACTTAAAAAATAACCCAACAACCATTTTGTTAGCTTTTACGGGGAAGTGAGTGGTGGTGCTGGGGGGGGGGGGATATCATCATTCCACTTCACTTGGTCATCACTACCTGGCAGGACCTTGGGCCCACTCTGGTTGGAGTGCTTTTCTTTTCTTTTAAAGAAACTGTCTCAATAACAGCTTTTCTTCGTGAAAGGGTGAGATTTTCAGTTCTCTGTGACGGATGAAAATCTACTACCAGATTTACTATCTCAATGGCATTCCTCTGATAGCTAATGAAGTATAAGGTCCATTTTCACCTATCATATCACTTTTGAAAATATTAGCTCATATTTATAGAGTGATGACAACGTGCCAGTCACTGTTCTACGACCTGTGCATGTATTATCGCTTTCATCTCATATCCATCTCTACTTCCAAGGTAGAGAGGAATCCCCGAAGAAACTGAGGTGCCGAAAAACTATCAATCGACACGTCACAGCTCGTACAGGACAGGACAGTGATTTGCGCCTGGGGCATCTGATACCTGAACCCAAGTTGACATTTATCAACAACCTCACTGCCTCTCAAGTTCTTAGGGGCTTCTTGACTCCCTTTGCGGAAGGAAACACTTAGCTATAGATATCCTGATCACTGCTTCCTCTCTTTAGCCCTCCACAAAGACTCAATAAATATGTATCACTTGAATGAGTGGGATTCTGTTTAGCTTCGCTGCACCTGCTGCCTCTTCTAATGGGTTTTTTCTTTTTAGGAATGAGACCAAACTAAAAGCAAACTCATTGCCATCGAGTGGATACCGACTCCTAACGATCCTATAGGATAGGGTAGAACATGCCCTGTGAGTTTCGAGAATGTAACTCTTTATGGTAGAAGAAATCCCTGTCTTTCTCCCAGAGAGTTCTAGTGCCTTCAAACTGCTGACCCTGCAGATCGCAGCCCACTGAGTAAGGACTACACCACCAGGGCTCCTCTCAGGCATCAGGAGGGTGAAGTGAAACCCCCAAACTGCTCTGTCATTTCTGAGGGGCTGAGAGGGAACCTAACTCTACACCTAATAAAGAACATTCTAGGCTTCCTGGCTTTCCCCTGTCCATTCTCGGTGAGCCGCCCGAAACACACCGAACTGCTCTTCGTGCTGCATGGCCCCGTCGCGCAGTCAACTCGAAGGGGAACTTTGTTGCGATAATGGATAAGAACCCGGTATTTCCCGTGGCAGACGCTGTTCTCTCTGCCTTCCCAAAGGCTCATGTGCCTACAGCACCTCCCCAGCCCTGGGGGTCATTCGATAACCAGGCCTATGCAAGCTCGTTCGGCTCTCATTCACACTTGCTGTACTCTCTGTCTGTCAGATTTCTGACAGCAAATTAGTCAAAGGTCAAGCATATCAGTAGATTATACACCCTAGGCAGCCTGCTTGATTTAGAGCGAGAGGTTAGTGTCTAAGATATGCTAACACAGGAAAAGTTCTTGCAGTTTCAGACATTAGAACAAGTGCACAGGTTGGGCATTATTTTGTGATTGGCAGGTCTTTTGCCTCCTAACTCACACCCTGTAAAAACACTGGATACTTTTTTTAGGGAACTCAGCTCCACGGGAGATCGACTTGGCCTTAGAGATGTGCTTCTGTAAAGATTACAGCCCAGAAAAGGCCCATGGAATCACTGCGCTGCGTCACAGGGGCTCATCTGTGTACTGAAATGGATTGGAGGAAACGTCGGGTAACCACTAAACCAAATGCAGTATCACAGAGTCCATTCTGACTCCGGTGACCATGCCGGACAGAGGAGAACTGCTCCCGAGGGTCCGAGGCCAGTCATCTTCCACAGGAGCAGAAAGCCCCTCCGTCCTCCTCCAGGGTGGCTGCAGTTCAAACCCCTGACCGTGTGGCTATCAGTTCAACCCACAACCCATTATGCCACCAGGGCTCCTTTAGGACAAGGTATATAAATAAAAATATTATGATAACACAATGAGATATGAACCAGTCATTACTTCGGCAATCTATGGCAAAGAAACAGTGTGGCAGCAATAGAACCAATAAAGCACTAAAGGTCTGTAAATGTCAATCAACATTTTACAGCAGAATATGCACATAAACTCAGTCACGGTGGCAAAGCACACCTGTCTGTATCCAATATATGACAGTGCCAGAGGAAAAGATACGCACAGTAAGTAAATAAGTAAACTCAGCGGGTAAAACCTCGAGGAGAGAGCACAGTTTTCAACTACTTACGAAATGCAAAGGCCGTATCTGAAGAGGACTGGCTGCTGTAAGGGGAACCGCTCAAAGTTCAGATTCCACTTCAATTATTTGCAGGGCAACACAAAAGCAAAGGCATCATTGGAAAACTGAACTACAGTAGTCTTTTGAAACTTACACTGATGACGGGTGAAGAAGCTGACAAGTTCAAATCTCTGAGATCGGCTATGGAGCTGGGCGAAAGAACAGGGGTGGGGAGAACCACGGGAGTGGAGACTGGGTTAACTGTAAGAAAAGCACCAAATTAGCACATGGGCATGAACATTTCATTCAAATTATTAAAAGCAACACTTTTAAATGTTAGTAAATCTAATTAGATTACTTTGATTAATAAACGTATGACAATTCTATTTAACATCTTGATTTAGTCAAGTTATAATCAAGTCACGGCAGTTATTAGTCTCAGCTTTCAAAACACAAAATGTCAGATCCTGCAACATAAGGGTAAGTGTGGTTGCTGTGTACCACCAAGCTGAGTCCAACACCTGCAACCTTGCACGAGAGCTTCCACCAAATGTAATCTTCACAAGAGCAGACCGTCAGGTCTGTTCCAGCAGAGTGGCTGGTGGGTGGGTTTGAACCACCGGCCTTTCAGTTGCCAGCTGATTGCATAGCCACTGTGCCGGCAGGGCTCCCTTTTCATGTAATCGTTTTTGCACATTTTTTATCACATAACATGACCACTAACATTTATCACCCAGTGACGTTACTCAAAGAGAAAAGGAATCACCTTTTAAGCATTAGGCTGCTAATCAAAGGGTCAGGGTCTTACACCCACCAGCTGTTCCATGGGAGAAAGATGAGGCACTCTTC
>NW_022111373.1:73159674-73161093 GCF_000313985.2 Echinops telfairi | reverse complement strand
GCTCAATTAGAAAGCAAATGTTTTGAGAATGATGATGGCAACAAATGTACACATGTGCTTGACATCATGGATGGATGGATGGATGGATAGTGATAAGAGTTGTATGAGCCCCCAATGAAATGATAAAAAAAAAGTTATTCAGTTGAGTTTGGTGTCTGAAAAGGGTATTTACATTTATGCAATGATGCAATTTTGCAGTGACCTAAAAATGTCATCATCTCCATGATGTGATCAGTTTGATCAGCAAATCCATCCTAAGGAGATCTGGGTGAAATGTAACCCTCTTGCTCAGGTCTCAGCCCTGATGTGACGTAAGGAAACGTTCCCTGTAGTGTGGCTGGCATCACTTTTGCTCTGCTTGCTTCTCTCTTTGTTGACCTCTCGTGATAAAGAAGGACCTGCAGACACTAATAAAGAGCCACAAGTGACACGCATCTTTTGAATCCATGGAATGTGTGTGGAGAACCTCCTAAACCCAGCAGTACACTGGTGCCAAGACACACGGAGATCTGAGAGATGATGAGTCCACCGTTGTTGAAAGAAGACAGGACCTTTCCACGGAGTTGACCTTCCCTCAAAAAAGAGAGCCTTTCCTCAAAGCCGACGGCCTGAATTTGGACTTGTAGCCTCCTGAACTGTGTGTCCGCTTGGTAAAGTCATTGCCTTGTGGCATTTCTGCCACAGCTGCATTAGATTTGAAGATATCACCTCATTTTTCTTCTAATTATACTTAGCCAAACACAGCGATTCATATTTCACTGATTGCAAAACTGCCATTTACTGGAGACCCGATGCCTGAGTTTGAAAATCGTCTTCAAGAAATGAAAATGTGATCGTGTCCACTCCCTTCTGCAAACTGTTCACACTGTCGAACGAGGGGCTAGCAGGCAAAAGGGTGGTGGCTGGAAGCCCAGGTTGGTTAGATGTGTTCTCTACACAAGGGGACCGGCGAGGGCCTGGACGCAGGAAAGAACTGTAGGCTGGCACTGAGGAGGAATAGTAGTAGTTTAGGTAAGAGGAGAAACATCAGCAGCAGAGAGAAACGGACTGGAGGCTGACAGAGAGCTGAGATCCGTCAAGGTCACATGACAATATGCTGACCAAACACAAACTGTCTCCATTGCCTCATATGCATATGGAAGTTGGACACTGAATAAGGACGACTGACGAGAAATAGATGTATTTGAATTGTGGTGCTGGAGAAGAATATTCAAAGTACCATGGACTGATTAAAGGACAAACAGGATCTGTGTTGGAAGAAATAAGGCCAGAGAGCTCCTTAGAGGCGAGAATGGCAAGACTTCACCTGACACACTTGGACATGCTGTGAGGACAGAACAGGCCCTGGAGAAGGCATCCTGCTGGTAAAGCGGAGGGGCCCTACAGAGAGGAAGACCCTCGCCGCGATGGACGGACACC
>NW_022111373.1:73157386-73158685 GCF_000313985.2 Echinops telfairi | reverse complement strand
GTATGATTAACAGAGGCGGGGGTAGGGGGGGCGGTAACTAGGGCTAAAACTATCTCAGTGGAGTCCGTATGTTTTGTGTGAGTGGGTGGGGGAAGGTTGCACATGAAAAGGATCTGATCAAATAGCGTTGGGATTGCAAGTGCATTGCATTTGTGCTTTTAAAACTTTCTACAGAATACTTTTGTTTTCCTTACTGATAGATATCTATGAAAGTAATTATACAATCATTCTAACCCAAGTTAAGACACTTAAGAATAAAAAATTCCTGCATGTGTGTGTGTTATCATTTGAAGTGAACGTGTTTGTCCCAAGACTCCAAGTCCACTTCAGTTTCACGTTCCTCCTTTTTCCTTCAAGCCGCTCAGACCACTGTTCAGCTTGGAGGGCTAAGGAAGCCCGAGGGAAAAAAATTCTCACTATATAATGGCTCACTAAGTCGGTAACTTGCTACACAGAGTACTTGCAGGGATATCCTCATAAGCTTCTCCATCATTGCTAACCTTTGTATTGCTACTGTTGTTAAGTGCACTCCAGTGGGTTCTGACACAGTGGAACCAAGCCTGTGCTTAACCCAAGGAAACACTGTCTCGCTGCTAGTCTGCTGAAGCCCAGTATCACAGCCACTGTATCAATCCATCTGGTCTACTGTTTTCCTCTTTCTGATGACCCTCTACTTTTCAAAGCATGATGCCCTCCTTCAGAGACTGGTCCCTCCTGATAACGTATCCAAAGTCATGTAAGACAGCCTTCCCAAACATTCTTAGGATGCTTCTAAGGAACAGTCTGTTTGTACTTCTTCCAAAACAGACTGGCCTGTTCTTTTTGGAGTACAAGGCATACTAGGTATCTTTTGCCACCATTACAATGAAAAGGAATCCCTTTGGCTTTCCTAAGTCATTGTCCAGTTGTCCACGCATCTACAGTGTCCTGAAAATACCATGGCAGGGGTCAGGCATCGTAAGGTATTACATGAGGACCGTTGCTCTTTAACACTTTCAAGAGGTCTTTTGAAGCCACTTTGTCCATCGCATCACATTGCTTCGATTTCTTTTTTGTTTGTTTGAAATCATTTTATTGGGGGCTCATACAACACTTATCACAATCCATACATACATCAATTGTGTACAGCACACATACATTTGTTGCCCTCATCATTCTCAAAACATTTGCTTTCCGCTTGGGCTCTTGGAATCAGCTCTTTTTTTCCCCCTCTCCCTCCCACCTACCCCTCCCTCATGAACCCCTGATAATTTATAAATTATTATTTTATCATATTTTATACTGCCCGACATCGCCCTT
>NW_022111373.1:73130956-73153576 GCF_000313985.2 Echinops telfairi | reverse complement strand
CTGATGAGGGCAACAGATGTACATATGTGCTTGACTCAATGGACGTATGTATGGACTGTGGTAAGAATTGTACGAGCCCTCAATAAAATAATTTAAAAAAAGAATAATGAGGGTAACAAATGTACAATGTGCTTTATACAACTGATGTATGTATGGTTTGTGATGAGTTGTATGAGCCCCCAATAAAATGACTTTTAAAAAATGTGTTTGAGAGTAATATGATTAGATAATTTCTCCATTCATTGGATTGCTTTTTCCCAAATGGGCATAAATATGAATTGGAAGTGTCCAACTGACTGGCAAGAGAGCAGTCTTTCAAATTTCTTGGCATAGATGAGTAAGCACTTACAGTGATGTATCAGTTGGCTGAAGCATCACAAAAGGTATTCCGTCAATTCTTGGAGCTTTGTTTGTTGCTAACAGCTTCAGCACAGATTGGCCTTCTTCCTTCAATATCACCGTTTGTCTTCAGTGTTTATATGGGGAAGGTGAGCACACAATGATGGTTCTGTTCTTTGGTGTCTGCCACTTGATCCCTTCAACACCTCGTGTTCACACAGGCTGGTGTGCTTCTTCCCTGTGGGCTTTGTTGCTTCCGAGCTAGATGGCCGCTTGTTTACCTTCAGGCCTTTAAGACTGCAGATGCTACATCTTTTGCTAGCCGGGTACCATCAGCTTTCTTCACCACATATGCTTATGCACATGTTTGTCTTCAACAATCGTGTCGGGAAGGTGGGTATCATGGAATGACCGTTTTGTTGAGCAAAGTGTTCTTGTATTGAAGGAGTACGTGAGTGGAGGCCCAATGTCCATCTGCTACCCTATTACTAAACCTATAAATAAATGCATAGATTTATTCCCCCCATAATCATAAATATATTTACATATGTACATGCCTGTATTTAGGCCTCTATGTATGCCCTTTGCCTACTTCTTTCCTCTATTTCCTTTTGCTTTCCTCTTGTCCCACTACCATGCTCAGCCTTCATTTGGGTTTCAGTAATTCCTCTCGGTTACATTGCACTTGATCACTCCCTACCAGTGCTCCCACTCCCTCCTTGCCACTGGTTTTGAATCACTTGTTGTTCCCTTGTCCCTGGGTTGGTTAACACCTCTTCCCTTCCCCCACCTCGCACTCTCCCATGTCCCCCCATGACCGTTGATCCCTTGATCCCGTTGTTTTCTTCTCCACATTATTTATCCAGCATATCTTATCTAGGTAGACCTGCAGAGATAATAATATGCACACAAAATTGTGGATGGCCTCGACAGCACCAAACAAAGTGGCACAAAATAACACAGCGACGACGACAGCAACACCAACAAACTAACAAAAAAGCCACTGACGCACAAAATCTAAAAGAAAAAAGAGTAAATAGAAAGAAAGAACGAAAGAAAAACCTGTTAACAGTTCAAGGTCTATTTGTTGACCTTTAGGAGTGTTTTCCAGACGAGTCTGATGGGGTGCCACGCCCAGGCCCCAAAGTCCATCCTTGATACTCCCTCGGACCTCCTTGCTCTGCTGCCCCCGCCGCTCTATTGCACGTCTTTAGTGTTGTGCCTAAGTGTGGTGGGGTCAGCTTGGTCACACATCCCACACTGTGTCTCCAGTGCTGCCCCATGTAGGACCATGGGTCAGTGCAGGAGGTCGCATCTTGCAGTGGGGCTGGCCATATGTTCCTCTCTGTGCATTGGCCGCTCTGAGCCGGGCTATTGTCCTCTGAGCTTGGTGGGTCTTGGTGTGCTCCACTCCCTTCCTTTCCCTTCATTTGCTTCAGCTTCCTTCTGGGTGTGGTAGGTCAGTTCCTTTCCCCCACCAGACCATCTATTTTCATTTTCTGTGGCACTCCCTTCCATGGTGGAGGTCAGGCTGCTTCTGGTTGGGGCTGGGCATATTGTCCAATCTGTTAATGGATTCCTCTGCACGTGTTACGTTGCCCTCCTGGTTTGGCGTGTCCTGGTGGGGTCTGTATGCACATTCCAGTTCTATGGGGACACAACCAATACTCTCCCCCTGCCACTCTTCCCTCTAAAGAGCACACTGGTTTTACTTCTTCCAACAGAGATCTGTTTGTCCTTTTAACAACCCACAGCACTTTCAATATTCTTCGCCAGCATCATAATTCAAATGCATGGATTCTTCTTCAGGCTTCCTTATTCAGTGTCCAACTCTCACATGCCCATGATGCAATGGAGAGCACCATGGCTTGGGTCAGGCGCACCTTAGTCCTCAAAGTGACATCTTTGGTCTTCAATCCTCTACAGAGGTCTAATGCAGGTGAGATATATACTCTAATAACTTGTTAAGAGACATTATGTAAACATCCCTTTTCATATAATTTATGACACGGCTACCTACTAAAGGCTAAATTACTTGTTTCTTTCATTATTCTTTGGGTTCCTTGGATAAGGATAATATTGTATTTATTTAGAATCTCTAGCATGTGGCAGATTACCTGGATCAGAGCAAGCAGTCACAATTGTTTTCTGAATAAAGATATGGATATAATTTCTGAATGAGGAAACGGATGGACAATGGCGAGATTTTGAAGGCTATTAAGTACAATGTAATGAAGCTCGTATTTTAAGAACCAATCAATAATGTTTTCTCCCATAACACTCCACTTCTCTGTATTTCTGAGCTCAGATTACATTTCTTCAAGGTCTTTGTAGTTATTCAATTGGTTTTCCATTTGTCTCCTTGTTTTCCACTATCTCTTGCACCTCTATTAGGTTTTTTATAGAATTGTTACTTGTCCAGGTATGTGTGTGTCTGATTAGATTCTGGACTCTGGATGAGAATGACCAAATTCTATCATAGCACCTAGCAAAGTATTTTGTATTTCGCAAACAAAGCGCTAATATTTGCTGAAGTGCAGTTAACAAGAAAGTTTCAAGTTTCATTTCTGACAAATACAGTCTACAAAATATAATGTTTTAAAATAGCACATGAGTATTAAATGTAAACAGAAGTAATATCCGATCTTAAGTTTAATTAATGCTGAGAGATGAAAAGCATTTAAAATCTAGAAGTCTTATACTTAAGGACTTTTTAAAGAGATTTTTAAGAGAATGCTTGTCTGTGTGGACAAAATCAGGCTCCAGACCGTTTGAAAGCCGTGAGAGGGTATACATTTTATTGTTTATTTTTAAAAACTATACTAAAATACAATTCTTACATATGAGGGGGCTTCAAAAAGTTCGTGGAAATACTCTATTACCCTTTCATTCCATTTTCTCACAAACTTTCTGTAGCTTCTCCATGTGCCTTTTCAACAAATATATATTGAGTGTCCACTAATAACTAGATATCATTCTGGATATTATAGAGAGCAATGAGCATGCAGACCCTGTTCTTATGGAATTTACCTCCCATTTGGTCACAACAGACCATGTGAGAATGCTATTGGAGATCCTTTCAGAGAATAATAAAAGCTATGCAGTTTTTGACCTGGAGCTAAGGAGTGGCATTCAGTCATGGGACAATCGGGTGGGAAATGTTCGCAGCAGCAGCAGCAGCAGCAGCAGCAGCAGCAGCAGCAGCAGTGTGGTACAACAAAGGCCCTGAGTGGGCAGGAATGCCCTGGTCTGTTTGGGAAATATGAACACATGCAGTAGCATGCTATGGGGACAGTAGCACACCACGTGTCAGATATAGGGTCTGATAACCTCAGGAAAGGAATTAGACTCCTTTGCGAATTTATCTCTATAGTAATTGCTAGAAAAGGATGTATGCAATTGAATTTTGGGGTGACTCCCAAGAAGCTACCCCTATGTGGATCCCTGGTGGTTATGCATTAGGCTGAAATCTGCATTGGCAGCAGTTTGAAACCCACAGCAGCTCCAAGGGAGAAAGTCTGGGCTTTCCACTCCCGTAAACAGTTACAGTGTCTGACACCCACAGGGGGTTGCTATGAGCCAGCAGTGACTCGATGGCAGTGAGTTATTTGTATCTTTACCAAAAGAATATGCAGAGTGTATTTCTTCAAACGTCAGCAGCACTGGACAATGAATAACTTTAAAACCTTCTCCAATTGGTGAAAAATGATTCAAATTTGACTCCGATTTAGGAGGGTAAGTAAAGAAAGGATTGTTACAAAATCATAAAAAGCTTTTATGAAACAAAAAAGCCCAAATATGAAGGTATGCTTTCTCCACATACCATCCGTCTAAGTCTATATACTTCTGAAGGGATGTTTCCACCTCTCTAACCCACCTCAGAGAATTCTGCACTCTTCAATTTACACCCCTTCAAAAAGGCAGTTTTGATATCCTTGAGGGACCACTATCCATCTCTCGGAAATGTCCTTTGAGCTTGAGGGACACAAATTAGTCTGAAGGGGCAAGATCAGGGTTCTAGGTGGACAGGATAAGTTTTCCCAATGAAATTCGCATAGGAGAACCCTGGCTCTGCTAGAATAATAAAATAGGTGTACTGTTGTGATGGGGAAAAATTCCTTGGTAGAACTTTCCTGGTCTTTTTCTCAACTTTCCTGGTCTTTTTCTCAACACTACAGTTTTCAAAGTTCCTATGACCGTCTTGTGTCCTTTGTGTATATCTATCAGGATTATAACTTTGGAGTTCCCCCAATCACCATAACCTTCTGAGCTAAGCTCTTGGCCTTGACGTTTACAGTAGTCACAGTTTTGACTGGACCTTTTATTTGAGGGCACCCTAATAAGGCTTCTGAAAACTTTGTGGAAAAATCCCCCTATCTTTTCTTTTCTTTAAATCAATTTATTGGGGCTCATACAATTCATCACAACACATAGATCAATTGTGTAAAGCACATCTATACATTTGTTGCCCTCATTATTCCCAAAATTCGCTTTCCTCTTGGGTTCCCAGAATCAGCTCATTTTCCTTTTTTTCCCTTCCCCTCCCCTCTTCCCCCATGCACCCTTGATAATCATTCTATTTCTTTGTGAAGTTCTTGAAGGTCGATGATTATTTTAATGGACATAGCCGATGATCTTACAATGCATTCGGCATGTTTTACTTCACTACCTACCTTGATTTAGGTTATTCATGACACAAAGCTGGTACTGACCGGATAAAAGAAAACAAAAAGATACCGATACAATTGACTTCCACATACCTGGTCTTATTCTTGAATAAATCTTTCTCAAGAGATGCCAGTGCATTTTATTTTGAGCCAGGCAAATAAATGATGCTGTCAAAATAAAAATACTGTTGTGAACACAGAAAAAAAATTAAAAAAACATAATACGTACAATCATCGAGATCTAGGAGTGAAACATCTTTGGCAACAGGCTTTCCATCTTGTCTTGCTTTCCTTTCTTTCCCCTAAAAAATAACAAACACTTCATTTACTGGGCAGTCTGCTTCCAAAACCTATGAAGTAGTCCCCTATATTCCAAAACAAGTATTTCCTTCTGTCTCTGGCTCACTCTTCCTACGACAAAGCGAACTAAGTTTCTGTATGGTTACATGACATCTTTTTATTAAACAAAGTTATTGTTTCAGACAACAGTATTTCTTTCCCACGTGAAAATTTTAAAAATAGTCTGTGCTTAAAGATTACATAGAACCTTTAGAAGAGAAAAACATTTAAAACATAGAGGTAAGCAATTATTTTATGAACATTTTAGACTACTGTATAGTTTATATAACTTATTTTATAGATCAGACAAGGTTTTGCTAACAGGAAAATGCGAGTCTTTGGTAAAGTATACACAAGTATTCGTGACAATAATACTTAACCAAGCTGACTGAAAGGGCAAAAAATGCTCAAACACTACACGCTTTGCTGTAACATTTCCACTGGTTAGGACAGGCTAGCCTTTCTGAGACACACTGTACAAAGTGTGTCTATCTTAAGTACTGTTTATGTCAACACTGGGTGAGGTCAGACTTCTTTTGACAAAGGTAATCAGTAAAATCTATAAATGACACTCTCAAGCTTTTCCTTTTGGGGGCTGAGAAGGATTTATTTTCCCTACGGTTTTCCATTTCCTCTATTTAGGAAGCATTTCTTTCTGGTGTGCATAGGGTCGCTGTGAGTTGAAACTGACTCGATGGCACCTAACAACACAACAACAACCTATTTAGGAAAAGCAGCTCTGGTGATGTCGTGCTTAAAGTGCTTGGGTGTGAACTAACAGGTTGGTGGTTCAAACCTACCAGCTGCTCTCCCACCGAAAGACGTGACACTCGGCTTCACTAAACATGTACTGCCTTGGAAACCCACGGGGGAGGATCTATTCTCTCCTACAGGGTTGCTACATGTCTGAATTGGCTTCGAGGCCATGGGTTTGTAATTACTAAATGCACAGAACCATAGGGAAGAAAATAAAATCCCTAAGCATGAGGTGTCCACAGTTTAGTTAGACATGAAAAAGAACCAACATTGAAAAATATCTTTTTAAATGTAAATATAAAAATTAAGTGTAACACTGAGCAGCCGTAGAAACAGCTCAACGATAAATTGATGTTAGTCGGGCAAAGGTTAGTTATCTTTATGAGTACCTGCATTTCTTTGACATTAAATATGCTAACAGTAAAGGCCAACCCTGGGTTTTCACTGAGCGTTTCTGCTGGCTTTCTTCTGCCAATCACTTAACAGAGAGATTCTGGCTTTCACTTTGTGTCTGGTGTGGGCAAAACAACAGAGCTAACAGTCAAGACAGGCCCTCTTTCAACCTTCAAACGGAACCAGCGAAGTCTTTAGAGCCTCGTGCTACTGTGAACGATCGCAGACATTGGTGAAGGTGCGCCTCACACTAGGGCCTGCCAGCGTGGATGCACGAGGCTCATTCTGCTCTCCGAGCACCCGACATCGGGTTCCAGCCTCTGCGATGAAAATGGTCCGCCGTCCTATTACGCTGGGCTTGCGTCTTCCCCGCACAGGTCAACCCCCGGCACGGAAACCTCCTTCCTGCACACACGTCTATCTGCCACTGAAAATGCCCAGTCATCTAGCGGGGATTTGGTTTTCACTCCTCCTATTAAAAACAAAACAGTATTTTGCTTCTCCTTTTAGTTTCTGAAGCGAGTAACACTTTGGGGGTGGGGTGGGGGCGGGGGAGACAACAGAAAACATGGTGCATTTTAGAGGTTGAGGTTTAAAAATGGCGAGGAACTTGAAACCGAGGCTGAGGACGAAAATGTCCCAGCAACGAGAACATCATTCCTGGGAGGAAAGAAGACAGAGTCAGAAGCAGCCCAGCACCGTGTGACTTCTCAGAACGCTATGCTGAGCACAATGGGGGCAGCTTCCTAAGAGCCACAATGGGGCATGACTGTCTTCATGGCACTGTAAACTTCCCCACCTGAAAAATTAGAAACCTGTCAAATCAAGATGAAGCGCAAGCCGGAGGCAGGGCTCTCCCTTATTTTCTACTTCACAGCTAAGAGTGTGCAACAATATCTATTAAATACACGTCAGGTCACATACGACCCAGCAACAGAGCAGCGTGTGGATTGGCATAATCCTTATGAGAAGCTTGGAGCCGAGAAGAAAGGGACCTCAACAGGGCGGGATTTCATTGACTTTTGGGGAACAGCCAGTGACCAGGGACTGAAAGCCAACATTAGCAATAGACCATGGTCATTGCTACGGAATTGACAAGCTTGTGTTCGGACTCACAGCTCTAAAAAGCCCCGTGATGTGTTCAGCATTTCTCTCTTACATCAGGCTTCACTTTTCATTAAAAATAAATAAATCCATGGTAAGTTCAAAACATTTTCATACTTAAAGGGCTACTATAAAAATAAAAAAATCTGAATTCTAAACAAAGAAGTTCAGGGCTCTATTCCATCAAACATGTCTCCATTTGCAATTCATCTTGGTAATAGAGACAGAACCTGGGTAAATGCATATAGGACTTGAGGCAGGAGATTTTTCTTGCTCAATGCATAATTCATGTGCTCCGCCCGCAAAGTGTGTAAAATGAGAATTTCACACCACAGCATGAGCCATGGAGCTGCAGAGAAAAGGCAGATGAAATCATATTTTACTGTGTGAATTTTATTTCTTCTCCTCTCAGTATTTATACAAAACCATCATTGACAAACCAAACACATTGACAGATCACCCACCGTTTCCATTGTGTTAGTACTTGAGAAGAGATCAGGCAGAAAGATAGACAATTTGTTTTTGTATATATTTTTTTAAATAGAGGACTAGGTTTTTAACAGCTGAGTGACTGTATTAGACTTTTATAAGGACAACAGTAACTGATCTTAAAACCTCACTATACAAAAACACCTCGTTACCAATTCATCATCCTCAAATCTCCATTTTGTTTCTATGGTATTCGATTATACACCTCACCATCCAAATGAAATATAAAGTCACAGGGCTAAGAAGCTGATTTCTATTTAATCTACTTCACTCTGAAGAATAAATAAAAAGATCCTGGAAACACTTAGTCAGCTCCAAACACGAAACAAAACCAAAGAAAAATTGTAGTAATATAGCTGCAAAGATTTTTATGTCCTGTGCATGTTCATTTTCATGCTGGTTAAAAAAGAAAGCAAGTGAAAGACAAAAATGGGACACGACAAGCATCCGATATGCTTCCTATGAGGGGACCATTGTTAAGAGGTTTTAATTTACAACTATGCAACAGGATAAGTGGTATATAAAATTAATGAAACCCACATTGTGCTCTGAAAGCACCAATTCCCGGCTTATTTCTAATCTCACAGGGCAAGATATTTGCATGAAATATTTTCAATTAGAATTACCAACGAATGGCAATTTAATGACTCTCTTGCCTTCAAGCTATCTGACAAGTTTGATTAAAAAAAATCCGAGGCTCACACTTACAAACTTGTGTGTTAAACTAAAGTACATTGCCAGTAAATCGAGAGTACTTTGTGAGTTAAAAAGCAATCTAAATTGCTAAATCACATCTTTTGCTTCTTAGATTATACCTACCTTCAATAGGAAGGCGTCATGACACATTTTGATTTACAGATCTTAGTGGAAGCAAAATGCTCTCTCTGTTTTAAAGAACTTGTAAAGTGAGCTAAATTGGGAAAGGCATAGTTGAAAGAGTCAAGACTTTGAATTATTAAGAGCAAAAAACAGTTTTCTTCAACATTCCAAAGAAATTCCACAATTACCACATACATAAATACTTGGGGGGAAAAGGTAAACAATACAGAAAATGGTTCTTTTCACTCTTATTCTTGACCCACTTCAAACTACACACTAAATTTACTCTGTCTTCAAGGATCTTTCGGTGGTAAGGTTTTTTTTGCTTTTGTTTTTTTTTTAAGGAACTCTAAACCTTTACAGGTATTCAAACACTGATCACAAAACCAGTGGCTGCCCTTTAAAACACTTTGGAGATTTAATCAATCTCTCTGCACCTCTCAAGAGGGATTAGCAATGTTTTATGGGATACCCAGAGCTCATGATAAAGATAACTGATAATCTAGAACAAGGCAGGTATGCAAATGGAGTCCCCCTCCCCTTAGCCAGTCTATATAAAAAGGGGAGGTTAAAACCCATTGCTCCACAGTCATTAAAATCCGTATTAAACAAAAATATCAAAATGTGAATGTAGTCTTTCTCAACATCACTTTATCTAGGTCTATAGACTTCGGAGGGCCTCGTTTCCATCACTCTAACCCTTCCCACAAGAACAATGTGTTCTTTGATCAGTACCATGGCATAGTCGCCGTTTTGTCATTCTCGAGAGCCTGAGTCTTGTTCCTTTGAAATATGCTTTGAATTCTGGGAACACATGAAGGGGCAAGATCAGAGCTGTACAGCAGAGAGGGTAAGGTTCCTTAGCAACGTTTTCCCGAGACAGTTGTTGCTGCCTTCAAAGAAGGAGCAGCTACATTCTTGTGATGGGGGAGAAATCCATGGTACAACTTTCTGGGCCTTTTCCTCACCCATGCAGTTTTCCACTTTCACAAAATTTAGTCAAAATAAGCCCTAGAGATCATCCTGTGTTGCCCAAGAAAATCTACCACTGTTACCCCTATGGAATTCCCCCCCACCCCCAAACATTTCTATAACATTCTGAGCGGCCACAAATCAAATTGACCCAACAGATCCCTCAAAAGCTACTGTTTTGATTGGACTTTGCTCTCTGGAACACAGTGGTCAATCCGAAACTTGCCTCGGGTTGTAATTTCTTCCACATACTAATTATTTTCACAAGCTTGAATCTTTCATCGACTTTGTGATTAGGAGTCCTTGTTTGTTTACCTGACAGTGCCACCAGGGCTTCTTGGCTCTTAATAATGAATGCAAATAAATACCAGTGATACTTAATAAATATATATTTCCTATCGATAGATGACGCTTTATACAGTTTGTGATTCAACTATTGCAAATATATACAAAACCAAAAAAACCCAAATCACTGCTCGCTGGAGGCGGGACACACACTCACTCCCTGCAAGACATTCCCGTGTACAAGACACATGGAGCTAGCTCCAAGGAGCTAGACCTGGAGCTGAAGGAGCCGTGTGGAGACCCCTGCCAGCACTGAGATGCTTCCACTGCCACTGGACCCGCAAGACTTTCCACCCACCAGCCTATGACCTTCCTGTATTCAGTGTAATTGCATGTGTTTCATGAGTCTGAAGAGGAACTTATAGATTGGTATTGGACATAAGGGATAATATTGGACTTACGGACTTGATCTGGACTGGGCTGGAATGTTTTCTCAATATTCAATTGCTCTTGTATATAAAGCTCTTTCTTTTATCCATATGAGTGTCTATGAATTTGTTTCTCTAGTCTACCCAGACTAACGGGGTTCAAACTATTGTCCTTGCAGTTAGCAGCCTAACTTGTAACCTGTTATGGCAAAAATAAATACAAATAAGGATATAAATGTGAATTTCTTTTGGGCACAATATTGGCTATATTACCCATATCTCCATTCAGTCATTCCCCTTGAAACTGTGTAATATATGTGACAACACTTAAAAGACAAACACTGTAGGAATACAACACTTCAGCAGTGGTGCTAAGCCATCACCATTCACGTGAGGACTTTCCTCACGTGACTAACAGTTGTTACAGCATGCAGTCATTCCCTTGCCAAACTGTTAGTGGAGGGACCATACTCTATGGCCACGCCTGCCCCAGCTTGTATTTTCTATCATAGAAATGGTGCAAAAAAGAAGATGAAGGTGCACAGAAACAGAAAAGCACATGGCATGCCACAGAAAGAACAAAAACACTGGCCTGAGAATGCAGGAAACACAAGTGAGGAGGGAAACTCTAAACCTTTAACCAGAGGAGTTCAGTGAACTCCAAGGGCAATTCCAGGTAACTCTAATGTGAATCTGGCACATGACAGAAGGGCTGTAGTAGGGGAAGATTCTGAGAACGACTAATGGTGATGGCCTCTGAGTAAGTGAATGGAAAGTGGGTAACAGGAAGAGAGAAACACATACATGAAATAATACACAGAATTTATGGGGTATGGCAATTGCCTAAACAAAGACGACAAAGACCCTGGAAAAGGCGAGAGAATGCTGGTGCTAAAAGGCAGGGCCATACTTTCTTCTGGACATATTACACCTGGAGAACCAGGGGTCCCACAGAGATCTAAGAATTTGGTTTGAATTTGGGAAGGAGAGATAAATTGTTTTATGAATGTGGAGGTGTCACCAGGGAAAGTAATTGATAAGAACATATCAGCTGAAGTTATAAAAGTAAATCAGGTCCTGTAACTGGGAAAAGAGTGGGAGAAAGAAAGACTTAGGAAATATTATTCAGATAAACGAAACTAGGATTTTTGATAAAAGAAAAAAAGGTATACTAAACACTAATTTGGGGCAAGGGTGTTTGAAAAGTAAGCGGATTAATTCAAAGAATAGAAGTTCCAAGAAGTCGGAAGAAAGGGGCTGCAGAGCATTACAACCAGTGGGAAACAGCCATACAAAAAGCCCAAGAGGGTTAATGGCCCAGAAAAGTCTTTGGAAGACCAATCCCAGATGACTGTCCTGGGAGGGCTATCTCTACTAAACTAGAAAAGGAGAAACCAATTTACAGGGCAGAGAGAGCTAATAATGGGCAGAGTTCAATTACATTATTTGCCCAAACTCTGTCCCTCTTGCCTGCCGCCACCCCCTGCCTTTCTCTATTTAAATGTTAGAAAAGACTTGAATAGGAATTAGTGTGGGAAGAAACTGAAGTTGCAAAAGAGACAGATGATGATCAACAAAATAAGGTCCATAGAACATAGGGCTAATTTTGGCCTAGGCGGAACACGGGTGGCGTAGTAGATCCTGTGTTGGGCTGCCAACGGCAAGGTCAGCAGCTGCACCCCATCAGCTCCTCTGTGGGAGAGAGAGGCAGCTCTGCTCTCAGAAAGAGTGACAGCCTCAGAAACCAGGGGGGGCAGTTCTGTGCTGTCCTGTGGGGTTGCTCTGAGTCAGAATCGACGCTAAGGCAGTGAGTCTGCGTTTTTGGAGGCAGATATGGATCCTTTATTCAGAGCTAAATGCAAGAAAATGGGGGTGAGTAGAGACTGAGAGCTACGAGACACTCACAATGGAGGGCAGCTCAAGTCCCTGAGGAAAGCAGATGAGATCAAGGAGTCCTAAGTGAATGTTAACTTGTAACGTCAATGGTGCGAACAGTCAAGAAATGGCAGGTGGGCTTAGAGTTAAACAAACATACAAACAAAAAAATTGGGGTTCTATAATCCTAATATTGTAAAGAACTCAAGAAATTAATGCTCAAGTTGAAAAATATTTAGAATGCTTTTTGATTTATATAGTGTTTTACATGGACTTTTCTCTCATTTTTTAATAGTAATACTTGAGAGAAGTAGGAAAGGTATAACATTTCTAATTTATAGATGAGGAAACTGAAGCATAAAGATATTATCTCCCAACAAGTAGAACACTATACTTATCTCATAGGGCTACCATAAAAATTAACTGTTTTGAAAGCCATATATTCAAGGTACCTCGAGGTCTCGTTTTTTATGCTTACTGCCCCCAAACACACTGTCTAGATTAAAGAAACAGAAGAGCAAGAGTAAAGATATAGAGTTAACTGGGCTGCAGGTTTAAGGCATATGAATTTTCCACATTAACATACTGTCATGCTAAATTAAGGTAAAGCACCCACCATCTGCCTTCATTACTCATAATTTAGAGCAGAATGCAACAGTCGGGGCAAGGAGAACTTTTCCACAATTATAGAGTTGTCCGTTATTAGAAAATTGGTACCGCTCAAATTGCATGGGAAACTTCAAACCATACAGAAAGAAATGGAAATAAATAAATGGCTACATTGGCCCCAAGGTGGAGAATACTTAACTCACCTACTAAATTAAAACAAATCAACAACCCAATCTGCCTTTGTGCAGCCCAGAAAAGGTACTGGAATACGGAGCAAATAAGCCCTCTGGCCAAAGCGCAGACACGGAGCTCTCGACAGTGCGCAAAACTCAGTTTCTTAATAGTCTTGGCTCAGTGCAATAGTTTGAATTTGGCACACTGATATTCTAAAATATTTTGAATTGTAATAAGTTTTATCAGATCACTGACAATCTGTGACATTAAATCTGTGATTTAATCTGTGACAATTAAATCATTGACCTGAGGTTACATGGTCATCTTTACACAGGCCCTTAAGCTGTCTTAGAATACTACACAGACTCTCTGGCTTAGCTCAATGTCGTAATTTTAAAAACCTTATCAGAATAACTCACTTAAGTTACATCTACTTGATTTCTTGAGCTCTTGCTTTAAAAAAAGAAACCATCTTTTTCTTATTCTGGGTTAATGTCAATTTTAAGTGCTTCTGTATCTTAAATACTATTTTATGCTTTTTGTGTAATTGGATATAAGCAGGAAATGAGACGGGACCAAACTGATACGTAGTAAGTTTTCATGAGGCCAGATTCGTAAACCTTAAAAATTGCTAAGATTTTATATGAATTTTTGAAAACCAGAAATTGAAGATCACACATACAAATTTAAACATCTACTCAGGTTGAAGATAGGCTTTAATTTATCATGTGCAAAAATACTTGAAATAAGGGCGCGACAAATATTGCCCAATTTTAAAATATGCTTATTCTTTAACAATACATCTCTGGGTGAGTAAGGATAATTGTCTATTCCAATGAACTGATGTTCATCCTTCACTACTCAGCTGACACACTCAAGAAATGAAAGCTAAGTGTTAACTAAAAAAAAAATGAAAAAGAGACTGGGCTAAAAAGAAATGGAATCTAATAAAAGGTAGGGTCTCACCCTATTTTCAACACAAGGAATAAAAACCATAGGTAAAAACCACTGTATCTGAAGCCCAGCATCAGTGCAATCCCTTTACACCAAACCCCCACCATCGAGGCGATTCCGACTCAGAGCCACCCTAGTGGGCAGAGGAGATCTTTCTTATTAAGTCTGAACTCCATATTAATCAGTACACTTTGCTATTTTAGACTCTTTTTAGCTGCCAAGTGGACAAGCTTCTGTGTTACAAATTTTAGATAAAAAATAAACTATACATGACATAATCAGTTCTTGGTTTTAAATACATGATCAAAACTTTTGTGAACTGCGTAAAGAATGTATATTCCTCTAATCAAACCTTTACTAATTCTATCATCCAAAATCCTTATATATTTTAGAAAGTATATGTTTCAATGACTTACGATGCATGCACATTCATATTCCTTTGCTCAACTCTACTTCTGTGATTCTCTTTTCCTTCCCTTTTAACAAAAGCCTCCCTTGTCCCGATCTATCCAAGAACAAGAGAGGCAATGCTCTGGACATGGAGCCAGTAATTTCAGAGACAAGCAATGAGGTTTCAACAAAGTTCACAACTTCTCTGCTCTGGGTGAATGAAGGTAGTGCATACTTCAGTGGTCTATGACCATGATTACTTAACACCCCCCTACCTTAGTTTCTTAATTTCCAATGAAGCACCCTTTCTTGGGGGAAATGTTTTCTTTTTAATAGGGAAAGGGGTATAAGACTGTCGTCTCCCATGAAAAGAAACGTGCATCATCTTTTACCTTAGTGACTTTTCTGAACTCGGGTTCACTTTCGGATTCTGATGCCGATTCAGATTCTGAAGAACTTTCTTCGACAGAGCTAGATTCAGCATTGGAAGAATCTGAAGTTTTCGAGTTTTCATTTTCCTTCTCCCCATCTTCGTAATCACTAAACATAAGAATAAAATTTTAAGTATAAACTTTAAATCCTTTATATTAGCAAGTGTGTGAAGAAGCTAAACATTCAAATGGCAAATGTTGGTATCTGCTCATTGTACAAATAAATCATGGCCTTAACTAGATAAGTGTATCCTATTAAGAACGGTTTCTTTAGAATATAGAAAGAGTAAACTGGTTTTAAGATTCTAGAATGTAATAATATGATAATAAAGCTAGCATTATTTTTAACCAAATGTGTCAGAATCCATTCAAACTCAATTATATCATGCCACAACACTTCAAATACAAAAAGGTCATAAAATAACACTAAGCAATATTCTCAGTAACAGTAAAATGAATTAGCAACTTGAACCAATGCCTGCTTTACTAGGAATATACATTAAGCCCTAATAATAAACACTTCAAATATATATAGGTTGACTTGCAAAGGTTATCTCAAAATATTGCTTATTGATAACACATATATGACTACTTTTGAGACTTACATTTTAGATTTTGCTGCTCAAAAGATTCTCACATATGTTCCCAAATGGGACCTTCAAACACACTATAACCAAACCAAACTCACTGCCATCAAGTCAATGTGACTCAGCACTGTGGGTTTCTAAGACTGTAAATGTTTACCGTTTAAAGCCCAGTCTTTCTCCTGCCAAACACACTACAGATTATCAGAAAATGTTAACCAGCTCAAAAGAAAATGTTTCTAAAGTACTGATCATCACTATAGGTGTGAGATAGTCAAATGCAGACTTTTCAAATGCACGAAAAAAGATCGCAGTGACATGCTTAATGTTCTTGACTTGTTTATCCAGTCACTCCTTCAAAAAGAAATTTATTTTCCACTCTATGTTGGCATATGCTAGGGCTAAGGAGAGGAGCGGAGCAGGAGCAAGATACTGCTGCTGTCCGGGTCTACGGACTACTGCGGAGCCTGCAGTCCAGTGGGGAGACAAGAAGCTGGCTCTGCCAATAAAATAATGACACAATAAGTAGTGTGTTGTCACAACATCTGACAGAGCGCCAAGACAAAGGGCCAAGATTGGGTATACTACCTGGACATAGAGCCACCGTAAGCTGCGGAAGAGGAATAAAGGCAGGGCGGGAGGGAGGCAATGCTCCAGAAAGTCTTCTTTCTCTCAGAGGAAGAAAGAGCTTTTGTGATGCTTCTCACTTCCTCAAAATTGACGGAAGGTATACGTTCTGAATTTAATAATTGATGGAAATAATTGAAATCCACTTTTGAAAAGAGAATCTACCTTGTACCCTACCGTGCTAGGTACTGCAGAGCAACGACCTAATCGAGACACCCCAACAAATGCCTGATGGGTGCATCACCACCCCATTCACAGTAACGATATCAATCCTCAGGACGGTGGAGTAACTTGCTCAAGGATACCTAGCAATAAGGGGCAGGCATTGAATCTGGACTCGCATCTGTCTTAGTCCAAAGTCCATATGCTTCCTCTACATGTCTTATTATCCCTTTTGGGAGCATAAAACTCCTAGCCCAACATTTGGCCATAAATCTTTAGGATGATTAAAGAGTGGTTGGAAAGACATGCTCCGGTCCTTAAGCATTAAAAAAAAAAAAAATCTAGTTACACCAGCATAGTTAAAAAAATATTCTCAGAAACAAGCAGATAAAGACGGGGAGAGGCGGTGTGAGGCAAGAACAGAATCGATGTTTCCTAGAATTGATTTTTGTGGAGGAAATATGATTGCTGTTTATTAAAAATGGAGCCCTGGCAGCATCTAAGAGCACATGTAATTATACCTGAGAACTAAAAATCATGTTGTTTCCTTCCCCTCTATCAGAGAACAGCAATTTATTATCTACCTTTCACTAGTTAGAACATGCACTTGAAAATACAGCGTTTTTTGAAACTCCCTTTATTGTATAAGCAATTCTTTTAAGCTCAAACCCGGGCAGAAAGGAAACTTCATTTCCGAAAAGAAAAATAATGAAAGTAAGATAATACATGCTTTCAAATTTGCCATCTGAACAAAAGTCACTCTTCCTGGAAACACCACTGCTTTGATAAAGCCAGATCATCACGGACAGTCTGGTATTACACCAGAAACAAGAGAATCCCACTCAAAGAGAAGGTGGTTTTATGAAACAAGAAGCACTTTTGCAGCAACCAGTGAGCTGGCTCAGAGTATGTCCCAACCCCGAGCTTTTAAGATAAGATTTTAAAGGCAAAAGTGTGGTTTTTATTCTGCATCACTCAGTTTTGATGGGTAATTATTGTTTACTTTACTGCTTAGAGTTTCAGATGTTAATCTAATGAAAAGAATTTACTGGTAACTAGCTTTTTAACTTTGCAATGATGAAAAGCCTGTATTAATTTAACCTACAGATTTCATTTGTTCTGAACAGGAAAAACAATATAAATCACTTTTAAAATCATTAAATCCTGACTTAAATTAATAAAGTCATAATTAGGGCATTATGCTGTGTTTGTTATGGAAGTGGCAGGGCGAGCTGCTTTAATTACTGTCTGTAATAAAAGGAGCAGAGAGCGTACTGAGCCCCAATCAGGGCTGTCAGCCACGAATGAGCCGAGCTGCAAGCTCATCAAGTGAGCAGACAGCAGGATCTCCAGCACAAGGCCATCATGTCTGCAGAGGCCACTCGCTGACAGCGCTGGGGACAACCGATTCACACAGTCCAGGGGCTCAGCTCCAATTACTCAACATTCTGACGCCACCTTAAGACAGGAGAACGCTGTGGAGGGCGGAGATCTGGAAATGCGCAGGCACTTAAGGACCTCGTGACCATCTTCCTTCACGGCCCTTGACTCCAATATTTGGAGCATAATCTTTTTAACGTAACATTATTTAGAAATATCAATTGTCTTCGTTACATAATGGCAAGGTGTTGGAGGATTTAATTTTAGTCCTCAGCAAAATTGCTACAAAAGGTAATTAAGTGTTTCATACCTACTGCTTGATCACTTAACTCGGCCTTCCAAGGTTATACCAATTTTCAAAATGTAAGCTTGGTTCAAGTTCAAAATGAAAACCAAGCCTTGCACATGGCAGAATAAATGTTAACTACCAGCACTTTGATTTAAAGAGATTTCATCATCTGTTCGGCGGGTGGGGTGGGGAGTGAAGAAGTACACACACTTACTCACTCTTGTGAATTAAAGGAAAGTATGAGACTGGAGGACAGCACAGCACAGAGCTCGTTACCTTTTGCCTTTATTTGTCGAGCTCTTCTTGGCTGTTTTTCTGTTGTCCACTTCTGACTCACTCCCACTGGAAGAGTCTTCACTGCTGTCCTCGCTGCTGTCTCCCTCCTCGTCATCTTCTCCACTCCCACTCCCTGGAAAACAGAACCAGGCATTCTCTGACTTCCAGCCCTTCCCCAGCATACTCCAGGACACACAGAACTGTCTCTCTTCACCACAAATGAGGCCAGATGTTGAATTTTGGTTATGTGGACCCTACTTGTTCAATGCTTTGCATTTCGATACCCCATTTGTTCAGATCGACAGATCCCTACTGCAAGGAGAGTGTAGAGAAACGAACAAACCCACTGAAGCCTCTTGGTGAGAAGGAAAATAGTGAATCATAGGAAAACCCCACTGCAAAGCCTTAAGTGACTAGTTTTGGCAAAAAAACAAAACAAAACAAAAACCCCTGTTAGATGCCACTTTATTTTAAAAATAAATGTAGAGATAAAGAAATGATTTCGAAATCCTCCACTTGCAATGAAAATCTTTATTCAGGAAAAAACAAAATGCAACAGTTGAATCTTTCCAAGGAACATTCTTTGAGAGAGGAAATAAGCCATTCAAATAAGAAAAACCAACCAACCTTAGTGCCACTGAGCCAATTCCAACTGACAGAGAGCCTGGGGACAGAGCAGGACTGCTCTGTGGGTCTGAGAGACTGAGTCTTTACCAGAGTTGATACTGGAAACAAAGATTTCGATTGAGGAAACAGGGAAAAGGAGGAAAGAATCTTAGACTGAGATATTTAATGAACAAGTAATGGTGATGGGTCCTAGTTCTCCACAGAATAAATATTACAGAGGGAAGTTGGGTATGAGTTGTTTTGGTGTCAGATCTGTCCACTAGGTTAATTAATAATAAGAGTTAGGAAGGGACACCAATATTATTTTTTGTTATGCACACATACCACCAAATTTTAGCATTTTAGAATCTTAAAAAACACTTAAGTCTACTTCTTCATTTATCAAATATGGAGGAAGGTAAGTGGCTTATTCAATTTGCATAGCCAAGACCCAGGAATTCTAAGTCCTTCCTATTAGTATTCTTCTCATTGTATATAGTTGCCTCCATTCTTTCTGTTCCTTTATAATATGTAGGATATTTACTCATTTTACTTTTATCCTTCTTCAGGTTCATATGATCATCGGTTAATGTAAAATGGAACAAAAACAGATTATTCAAACTTTAAACTTTTACATTTCCTTTTTACATATACAAAAAAAAAAATTGCTTTTGAAGACCTGCTAGAATAAATTGCAGGTCCTAAGGGTTCAGAACCATACCACAGTCTTAGGGGACAGCAAGGTCAATTTGCATAACACGCCACCTGGTACGTTAAAGTCTCCCGAGTGGTTACATAAGGTCCAACTATTGGTCGCTCCCTAACCAGAGTTAAGAAGAGTGATGAAAATCTAAGAAATGTGTAAACAATCAGTCCACTGGACTAATGGCACATACAAATGTCAGCCTCTACAATACTGAGGCCAGAAGAACGACAAGGTTCCCAGCCTACAATGTCAACTGCTCTGAAAGGAATGCCATTAGAAGGTCCTAGAAGGAGTAGGCTTGTGGAATGAAACTCGACATCCCGAGAGTCCAGGCTTGCTGGTCAGATGGAGACTAAAGGAAGCCCCGAGGCTGTGGTACTCGGTCACTCTTGGGGTCTGGAACTGAACTCGCCCCTGTGGCTCAATTTTCAGTCAAACCATAGGCAGGCCACTAAGGGAAATAACAACACTTCTGATGTGTGCAGACCTCAGGAGAATCAGGTATTTGGGATGAAAGGAGGTAGGAAGGACACAGTTGAGAGGGTTATGAAGGTGGGAGGAATCGCGACAGAAAACACAGGGAGGAGGTGGGATGGTGACATTACATGGAAAGGATTGCCATGAGTGAGTGAGATGCAACAGAACGTGAGCAAACTTGTCAAATGCAAATGGATGATCCCTGCTGTAGACCTTCACACAAACACAATAGAATAAAAGAAATAAATAAAGGCCCCACGAAAGACCTAGGCATAGTGGTTACAGTGCTCACTGAAAGGTCAGAGTTTGTTCCACTTCACCAGTAGCTCTCTGGAGAGAGAGATGGAGTGGGCTGCTTCTGCAGTTTTGCAGCCTTGGGAACTCTTTGAAGCAGTTCTCGGAGTTCTTTGGGTCGTTATCAGTTGGAATTTTGACAGTGGTAGTGTTCTGTTTAGGTTTTTGTTTTAAATAGGCTCTCATGTACAAAATCACGTTTCCAAGAAATTAGTGTCTACCTGCTTGCTGTAAGCACACAGTGGGAAGAAGATCAAAGACCAGGACACCTTGCTTGATGGGGGATCAGTGACCAAGAGGAAACCCTCAATGAGACGAACTGACAAAGTAGCTGCAACAAGGGGCTCAAATACAGCAACAGTTGTAAGCATGGTGCGGGCCCAGGAAATGTTCGCCTCTGTTGTGCTCAATGGTACCTAACAACTGACTTAAGAGGCAGTGTGGAGCAGAACACAGGAAAACTTGGGTTTCTATTTCAGCTTTATTATTTATTATCTTATGTGCCCAAGAGGCAATGTCAAATAAGAAGGAATTTGGAATTACTTTGAAAATTCAAAAGTGATTTAAAAAAATGAAAGGATTAATTGTAATAATATACTCTTCATTTAAAACTGCTTGCTGACTGTTATGCACTATACTCCACTGTTTTTTTTTTCTTTCTGGAAGTATACATGTAAGCTGCAATATAATACATAATAATGCATTTCAATAAATTACAAAACCCACCACTGCCACTGCTGCTGTCAGAGGAGCCGTCTTCCTCCTCAGACTCGGAATAGAATTTTTTACTAGGCGTTTCTTTCTTTGTTTTTCCTGCTGGTATCCATTCTTTAGCCTGTAGAAAAAATGAATAGTAAAAATATAAATATAAATGTCTTCTCATTAAGGGATTTCGACTTCAGGTAAACGTAATCATTCAGAATACAATTGTGAACATGATTAATGTATTATAGATGTTGATAAATTGCACTCCTGAAAATGTTGAGTTGGCAAATGCTGTGTTATACCTTTGTATACACAGGGGCTTCAAAAGTTCATGGAAAAATTCCATTCTCTTATAATCCAATTTTTCCATGAATGTTTTCATGCCTTTTTATTTTTAAAGCAAATAATAGTAATAAAAATATGAATCTAGGAGCAAAGTTAAGTTCTTGGCATGAAGGCGAATTCACTTCATCTAAAAACAGAGGTGCCAACACTGCCACTGACAGTCTATTACGTCCTACAACGACCTTAGTTACATGACCTTCAAAAGACGTGTAGGTTTTGCGAGTTGCCAGAAAATGTAAAGTAACACAGCCTAGAAGAGGGGAGGGTAGTCACAGGGATAGACTCAGTATTAGCTGAGAGCTTGAACAGAAAAGAATGCAGGCAGTAAAGAATAAATTCTGGTGGTGGGGTGTTCACCTGCCTGCAGCTTAAACCCACCACCTGCGCCAAGGAAGGAAGCAGTCTGCCTCTGCCAACCCCAAAGGCCTGGGCAGAGCTCTAGTTTGTTCCATGGAGTCACTATGACATGCAACAGACTTGATGGCTACAGGCAGGCAGGGGACAGGTAGCCCTGAACATCTTAACAAGCCAAACCCTGAGATGACCCTTGACTTCTTTCTCTCCCCTCCTGCACACCTAATCCACCAGGAGATCAGTCTGCCACTTTGGGCCTTTCCCACTGGGTCTGAGCATTTCCCCCTCTCCTGGATTACTCTATCAGTCTCCTAGCTGGTTGCTTTGCTTATAACTCCAAGTAGTCTCCGCACAGCAGCTAGAATCATCCCATTAAAAATCTCAATCCAATCAAGCCCCTCTGGCTGGAAACCCAGTTCTGGGTGGTCCTCTTACTCGCAGGAAAAGCAGAAGTCCTTGAAGCAGTGTGCATGAGCCAAACGCTCAGGCCGGAGCTCTCTTTCCTGTCCACTTCTCCAAGTTACTTCAACACCTCAGGCAGGTTCCCCAGTTGTTCCTACATGAAACTTCTTCCCCCAGGAAACCACAAGATTCTCTCCCCCCACACACACACACACTTCCAAGGGATAATCATGCTCAATGAAAATCCTCTAACCTCTCACTTCAGAAGAATGTCTACTCTTACTTTGTATGATCTTTTTATATTATTTTTTCTCTCATAGCACTTATTACTGTTTAACAGACAAGGAGGTCTCAAAAAGTTCCTGGAAAAGTAAAAGGAGAAGACAATG
>NW_022111373.1:73128412-73129656 GCF_000313985.2 Echinops telfairi | reverse complement strand
CACCCAAGGACTCTTCAAAAATAGTTACGATAGAATTCATTTAAAACACTTTTAGTTCTGCTTCTCCTATCTGACAAGTTCTGCTTGAGCACACTTACTTTGGTTTGAAAGAATTTCTAGCACTAGGCAGAGGCTCCCTTTACAGAGTGAATCTCAGGGCTGGGTGTGTGCACTAGCGTCACACGACAGTGTCTTTGAAAGACCAACACACACAATAAAAGCACTCGTCATGAGAAAAGGAAATGCTTCCCGAGATCCCCCCCATATCCTGACTTGCTTAGTCTGACGCAGGCCTGACGCAGGTTGTGTTTGGCTTCAAGCTCGCCATGTGATTTCACTTGAAACCACTGAGCCAGAGGGCTTTGGGCTGGAAGCATGTTGCTTAAAGAGACATGCTTCAGTAACCTGGAAAATTACTCTCTGAATGGTGATTGAAAAATGAGTAAAAATTATTTGAATAAGATACTTTCCAAAGATCATCCATGCCAGTTTCTTCTTCTATGTATCTAAAATGCTTCTGCTTGCCAAATATAAATATATTATATAAACAAAGTTCTTCTATATTCCCTAAATTCTGAAGATCACATTTCTCTAAAGTGGAAACCAACGCTTTTGCTCTGTCCTCAGCCCCACCCCTACACACATCTGAAACTTGTTGGAAAGTTTAAAGGCTCTGGTTATGGGAGGGGAGGGGATTCCATTAATAATTTGAATATGGCTTTTTGGGTAAAACAAAGGCAACATATTAGGAAAACTGGGTTTGTACCTTCAAGGGGCACTGTTTTCAAAATGTACCTATGGACTCGACTCATGAAATTTTGGGTTTTAAAGGCTAACAACTTAACAACAGAGACTAAACAACAAAAATATTTTTATTTTTATATGGGCCTTTATGGCTATGACAGCTACATCACTCTGATAAGCAAAAGAGAAGAACAGAGATATACTAATTGAAAATTCCTTAAACTCTCCTTCAAACTCAAGTGCCACAACACTTAAAATACAAAAGGTCATAAAATAACACCGAGTAATATTCTCAATAACAGTAAAGATAATTAGTAACTTGAATTAGTGTCGGGTTTATCAGGAATACATGTTAAGTGCTAACAGTAAAAACTTCAAATATATATAGGTTGATTTGCAAAGGTTGTCTCAAAATACTGTTTATTAGTAACCTTATCTACGTACGTGTGTGTACACACACACACACACACACACACACACACACACACACACACACACAC
>NW_022111373.1:73109354-73127108 GCF_000313985.2 Echinops telfairi | reverse complement strand
AGAGATGGGCTGGTGGAGAGGGAAGGGGAGGAAGTCAGGTCGGGGAGGATTAAAATGATGGTTCTACTTGGTTCAAAACACTATGTATGGAACAACAAAAAAAGGGGCAGAATAATGCAAACAGCAAAAAGCCACAAAAACAAATTCAAGGAAAGACTGTGCAAGTAGAAAAAATTGCAAGAAAGAGCAATGCTCTTGTCATTCTGGCACACTGACTGAAAACTTTCAGTTGCACACATCTATCCATCTCTTTGAAAATCGAGGAAGAACCCGTATACAACTGCTTTTACTAACTGACTGACAATGTCCAAGTCTGTCCAATGCTAGTCACCACAGTGAGTACGGTAACGCTGAGTAGGTTGAAAGAACTGCTAATTGTGAGCTAGTCTTTCTAACAGTATATTGCTTCAATTAAATACAAGCTTACCGATTAGTGGCACAAAACTCCTACACCTTTCTGGGTCACTTTCGATAATTTGTCACAAGATGAAAGCGAGGGTGTCGTATTAAGGACAGGACAGACTTGTCAAGAAGTGGAAGCTTCCTCTTTTCATGGTACAGCATATCATTCAAGGTCTGGGCTCAGGTTCAGGCTTGGGTCTCTGGTCTATCACTTACTAGCTATGTGAACTTGGGCAACTAACTTAAGTTCTTGCAGCCTCAGGTTTCTCATTTTCAAAATGAGAATGACAATAACCATTATTTCTGATCATTTTGAGGTTTAAACGAGATCTTTATAAAACATTAACATAGTAGACCACCTAATAGAAATTCTTCTATTTAAAGCAATAAAGACTTCCTTCCAATGGCATATGGAAAAGTTAAGATGCAAGGAGGTAAACTGCCTTTCCCACAGGGACTGGTAAAGAAACTCAGGTACCTGAATCATAGTGCAAAATATATTACCAGGAAAGGATCTAGGGTATAATATCAAATTGCTCTTTTCTTAATTAATTTTAATTTTAAAAAAAACACTGAATATATCTCATATAATCAATCTCTAACAGTAACCAGAATGTCCCTCTCCTCGTTTTATTTGTTCATATAAGAGATAATATTAGGACAGAAGGCTATCCTAATGGCCAGCCCGTTTTAAACACCTAGAAGAGAATTTATATGAAAGCCATGTTCTAAACATAAAGGCAACACATTGTTTATTTGCATCACGACCTTATCTAGGAACATTTTTGGGACAAAGAGCTTGCTATTTGTGCTGGGCTTCACATACAGTACACTTGTCCTAGAGGTTTTCTGGAAGAGAATAGTAAAAATTATTTTGAAAGAATATTGACAGGAAGCTTATCTGTCTCTAAATAAAAGTAGAAAAGCTCAATCCAATGAAACTAAATACCTCAGAAATTGAACCACAGCTTCAAATTCAATGCCACAAATGTGGATGGCACTGATGCAGAGAATTCAATTCTCTGTTCCCTTGAAGAAAACGAACAGTACATGTACGGCGACACAGGAACACAACAATTTAGTTCTCAGAGACGCGAGATGGAGCTAACCGCATCACAGTTAGACATACCAGAACAATTTTCCATTTGCAACATTTCCATTTCCCAAAACGCTTTTGTGAGAAAAAATCTCCCCAAACCAGCTATCTTAGAGTCTCTCACGGCATGAGCAAAATTAATTTCAGCAAGGTCAACTTACCAACTCTATCACTTCTACATTTCGAACTGATGGGTCGGGCGCCACCTCTGGCCAATTAGATAATTCCAGGTAGCCGGTAGCTTTAGTGTTGAGAGTGTGAGATAGGGTGCCAAGCTGGAAATGATCCCTATCTATTAAAAATGGAGGGAAATGTCAAGTAAACAATATGAGCTGTATATAACACAGAACAATCCCAATCAGAGCCCAAGGTAATTGGCGTATTACTTCAAATGTCAAGGAATAAATATAAACTAGGAAGCTCTTCATAGGTCAAAAAACTGATTTTGGTCCATAGATGACAATAATCTCCCCCATAATGGTCAATAAAAAAGCTAATCAGTCAGTGTGTTTAGAGGTGTTGCTCTGAAATGTAGCTTCTCTGAAAATTACTTTACTGTGAATATTAAGAATGACAGCACCGTGCAACAATCCATATGCATGTCTTGGCACAAACACATCCAGAATGTTAATAGTACTTCCACAAAGCAGAACCGCTTTAAAATCATGTCATGATAACAATTAAGTAAGAAGCAATATGAAAACTCAGGTATGGAATCATCTTATTCCAACTGAAATGGCCACTTGTTAAACTGGTAAGATATTTAATTGCTTCTTTTTAAAAAATTATTTAAAAAAAGCGAATTTTCCCTTTGGAAACCCAAAGTAAACATAAAAGAGCTTGTTTCTGAATAACTCCTCCTAGAAAGAGTTAAGTTCATTACATAAAGTATGCAATGTATCACAACTCACTATAAAACTGAATGATCTCTCTTGGAAACGTAAAGGCGTCTAATGTAAAATAGGAATGAAGCTGACTGACTGACTACAAGAGGAACGTGGCTTTTACCTAGTGTTCAGTTCAGTTCAACCCTTAGTCAGAATGCAAATTAAATCATAAGGCTTGAAATTATTTAGGTAAATAATGTCTAGAAAAACATAAGCTGAAACGAATATGAAACTTGCTCTGCTACAGACAAACGGGTAGGAAGCACTGGTTCGCATAAACGGATAATGCTAACGGTTTGTCTTTTCTAAGAGATACATTTTAAAACACATTAGAAAAAAAAAAATAAAACACATTAGGAACGGGACAAACTGCCACCATTTCCCCCCCAGCTAAAAGATTCTGCTGCCAGGCGGTCTGACAATACTACCTTTGAAAGGAGACTCAAGCAGTGGAGCCGGTTTTTGTGCGAGGAATATTTTTTTGGCATATTTACTTAGAGCGCCACTCTTCTCGTTCGGAACAATCAGCTGCCTAATAAATCTTGTACGGTCTCTGATGTCGTAGTTTTGATCATACTTGCCGAGATTTAATATGTACTGGGTAAGCAATTTTGTCTGTTGGGGGGGGGGGGGGGGGAGAAGGAAAAAAAACACAACATACCAGAACAAGATGAGAATACAGTTATTTATGATTATTGATAACTCTGGATAAACATATTTAAAGAGGTAATAAAAATGAATGGTTATGTCAAACAAATGTTGTTCCGTGGGGAATATGCATTGCGAAGGCTGCAAATGGAATTCTGAAGCCAAGGCACATGTCCTCTTCTGTACTGGGGAGGTGAATGCTGAGGACTGAGAAGCAGCCATGTGCTAGATTATTAAACTGCTGAAGTGGAAAGAAAGGCATCATTAAAAAAATAATCATATATGGCAAACCCGCTGAAGGGTCTACGTGAGAATAATGAATGTGGAAATACAACTAAAAACATGGCACTCAAAACTTAATCGGAAAAATATGCAGGACATCAAAACATCAGAGAGTATTAGGGGCTGGTAAACGGCTTCTCCCGCGGTGTGCTTTATGAAGAGATACTGCCCCGGCACAAGCAGTGTCTGCACTCTGACTGCACTCAGTTACTTTACCCTGAATTATGACCCATTAAAGCAGACACATGAATCACTGAACTGGATTACTGCAAATTATTTGCAGTGCATTTAGCTGTTACTTTTTTATAAAAGCAAGCTGCTGATGCCCTCTAAAAACTAGGATAAAAGACTTCTCCCTTTTTTTTTCTCCCAGGCTGCTTAGAGCCTCCAGTAATATTGGTCATTTATTTATTTATGTAAGGGAGCAACTTATTATAACAGCTTTTACACCATAATAAGATTTCCTAATTCAATTTTTGAAGGGACTACATTAACATACATTGAGATAATTTTAGTGATAATTAAGCCCAAATTGAAATGTTAACAACATAGCAGGTTGGCGTGTTAAACTCTAAGTCATGCTACCGAACCACAGGGTTTTAACTGAGATATCTACGCACACACTTGGAATTTGACGTGAAACAAGATTCAAAAGACCTGGGACAAACCAACGAAGAAACAGTCCATCACCGGCATTAGAACATTCTTTCAAAATTAGGAAAAGGATGAAAATGAATTCCAGTTAGGCGGCGTCAGAGACGCTTTTAGAGCCCTGAGTCCAGGAACAGGAACGGTGAGGTAAACGCTCGCGCGGTAATAATTGGTGATGATAATTAATCTAGATAGAAAGCCACCTTCTTCCAGCAGCAAGGTATTTAACAAAACAAGCATTAACCTAGTTTTATTGAAGCAGAATTGCATAAAATACAAGCAAAAATGTTAAAAGAGCTGTGCTGAACTCGGTTACCAACAATTGTTTACTTGCTAATTAACAGACGAAGTTGATTCAAGGACAGAGAAGAAAAAGTCTGATTCATTTTAAAAGGGCCATTAGCAAAACAGTCGCTAAGTGAAGAACAAAGCCAGAGACCAGGTTAAACAAAAGGGTGACACACCCATGTCATTAGTTTCCTGCGGAAACTTGGGAACCACACTGAAATTACTGTTTTCAAATGACAGGTGAGAACTGACCACTTGGCTAATGCTAAAGTCTGTTTGAGGGTTGTATCTTGGAACCCACAACGGAAACAAACCAGAGAGGGCAATTAAGCTGCCTCACTGCAATGACTTCTCTGAGCCTAAAAGTGCCAAACAGTGGGTTCATGTTTCATGTGCTGAAAATTAATACTTAGGAAAGTGCACCAACAGACACCAACGACAGCGAGGCAGGGTATTTAAGGTGCACTTAAAAAACATACCAAATTTGTTTTATAATAATGGTGGACTTTTAAAACCATATTAATTTGGAAAAAACCTCCAAAATTAAGAGATTAAAAAAAATTTGTGTGCCTTAGAGGCATTAAATATATAAGCAGAAGAATTAATCTTTGCACATTTATATACTTCAATCCAATTGCTTAGCTGTATCTATTCCTAATACCAAGGTACTAATATTGTTTTGCAGTCTGTATTTAACATGACATTATTTTGTTTAAGCTCTTGAAAATCTAAAACTGACTGCGGTCTTTCTTAAAATTAAATTCTGTTATTAACAGTTGTGAAATTGTTGATATTTTCAACTTCTCCTTTTCTATAGACCAAGTTAGAGAAATCACGTTCTGTATAGTATTGAGAGTAACCTGGAAAAGTCAGGGGGCAAAAAACCCCAACTCGGTTAAACAAAGGATCTTCTCATTTCTATTTTTTATGTGGAACTTTGTCAATACAGTAAAAGCCTACAAAAGGCGGAGCCTGTATAAGGCTCTCAGAGATGGAATTCTCAATTATTTGCTACTGAAACAAGCAGGCAAAGTGCTAAGGCTGCGACCCGTCAGAGGTCAGACCCAGAAAAGCAAGGCCCTGGAGCAGGGCTGCGGCTCTCCCAGGTTCTCCCCACAACTCGGAGGAGCCTCTTCCCCACAAGGCAAAACTTGTCAACCAGTCGTCTCTCTTTATGCTGCTTTTGAACAGAACATCAAATTTAGATGCTGTAACATCAACGATGGCCTCAATTTTACTTCATTCTAATACGAATACGAAATATAAACTCAACCCATTAAAAACTGGAGGAGCGCTATCAGGAGTCTTCACAATCTGAAATCCTGGGCTCTCACTGTTGAACTTGGTCAGCCCTTGAGGCTGAACTGGGGGATTCATTCCAACATCATCTTGTTTGCATGATATGCTTTCATAAATCACTGTTACAGGAAATTTCAAAGCTAAATGTTTGGTGACCGCTATAAACATTTCCAGATGGTTTTGAAATAGAAATCTAATAATTATGATACATGCTTGTCTCCCTACTCGCCCACAACCCCCAAAGAAGTCAATGTAGGACACTTAATTCACAAAAGCACATTTCTAAAATACACATGCTAGCATGCAGCAAAGCGAGGGCATACAATCACACTGACATGCTTTTCTTGGACTTCATCTGTAACCAGGTTGCTGTCCAGTTGCCCGTGCACACCCATGGAGGCCACCACTTTTGCTACAACTGGTAGGACAAGCCAAGCTTGTCTGCATGCACTGCAACCAATTCCCAAAACACTTCGGCTCCATCGTTTTCTTAATTTAATAAGAACACTGATTTTGACCATGACAATGTCCTTTCAGCAAAACCAAGCAATTTTATCTTCAATGTTGAGCTTTCTAATTTACAGGTGCATTTACAGCTTTGGGGACAGAGTGAGCTCCCAAAAGCTTTTTCTTTTATTCCATTTACAGCTTTGAGAGACTAGATGTATAAAAGCTCTGAGTGAAAAAGTTTATTATTGGAATTAACTGATCTTCTAGGTGAAAATCAACATCATTTAACTCCTTTTTCTGCTAATGGAGACAACACTATTAACAGCTATTTCTTCATTTTTCATAGGTTCAAAAGAAAACTTGGAATAAAAAATGAAGGAAATTAACTAAAGAGTACAGTTAATTGATCTGAACGAGGTCAGGTTTCAAGGTTATACAAACACTGTCTGGAACGCACGTGTAATCATCTTGGAGCACAAGCTTCTTAAAATAACCCCCATTTAAAATAGTTGATGATTCTTTTTGAGTAGATTTGTTGTTTCTCCTGATTTGGGGCCAGTATTTATCATTTTAGGTCTCGGGCGGAATGGCAATATGTTGCTAAACATTTTGTGAAGGTTAAAAACTGAAATAGAAATCCTGTACCTAATTCTTCACTACATATACCCTTGCTTTTAAAATGTTTATTATTGTTGCTGAATTTATAGTGTTGTAAAAATAACTTGCAAATAATAAAGTTTAGATTTACATTATAAACAAATGACAAAAAGATGCAGCAAGAGTGTTGGATCACTTTGCTACCGTGATCTACCACAGGGCTGCCCAGTCTTTCCGGCCCAGATTTCTCCTATCTGCCTCTGATTACCCATTGCCACTGGCGGCCTGTGGACTACAGACTACAGCACAACGTGACGCCGCTTCAAGCTGTCCGTGGCTGCCTGGTCTGAGGCACGTGTTCTCAGTACTCATCGTGTATGCCGAGTGGGAGGATCTAGTTCAGTTACATATAGAAAGGGACTGAAAAAGAAGTATTTTAGATTTAAATGTGTTTGCTTTTTTGTATAACGATGAAAATTAATCACTCTGTTATTAGGTGCCATCCAGTCAGTTCTGACTCCTAGCAAACCCGATGTAAAATACAATGAAATACTGCCTAGTCCCTGTACCAGTCTTACAATCCTTCTTATGTTTGAACCCATTGTTGCAGCCAGTGTGTCATCCCATCTTGTTGAAGGCCTTCTTCTTTTTCCCTGCCCCACTATTGACCAAGCATGATGGCCTTCTCCAGGGACTGGTCTCTCCTGATAACACGTCCACAGTGCGTGAGACCAAGTCTTGCCGTCCTTGCCTCTGAGGAGCGCTCTGCTTGTGCTTCTTCCACGACAGATCTGTGGGTTCTGTTGGCAGTCCATGGCACTTTCAACATTCTTCACCAGCTCCATCATTCAAATGCACTGATTCTTCTTTGGTCTTCTTTATTCGATGTCCAACTTTCACATGCATATGAGGCAACGGAAAATACCATGGCTTGGTACAGACTCACGGTTGTTCTCAAAGTTACACTTTGCTTTTCAATGCTCTAAGAACTCTCAAACTCAATGCCAATGAATTAATAGACTATGTCGGTTAAGTCACGCTAAATCTTTATGCTACATCTCTAACAACACTAGAGTTTTAGCAACTTCAACTGGTTTTAAAATCGTTGGATTCACCGCCCCCTTCCCCAATTAAAAAAACAAAACAAAAATAAACCCAGGAAAAGGCACTGAGATGAGTCAATTTCACTCTTAATGACCCTAGAGAATACAGCAGCAGAACTGCCCTGTGGGTTTCAGAGGCTGTAAATTTTTACAGGAGTAGAAAGCCTCATCTTTCTCCCTCAGTGTGGTTGGTGTTTGAACGGCTAACTTTGTGGTTAGCAGTTCAAGTCCTAACCCATCTCACCACCACCACCACCAAGGTTCTCACCCCCACCCCCCACCCCCACAAACCACGCGTGAGGGAGAAGTCTAACAGAGTTGTTCTCTACTCTTGATTTCTAAATCCAACTATTTTTTTCTTCACAAATTACTACAAGCAAATGTCAACACTTTTTTTCTCAATAACTGGACTCATTACTTCACTATAAATATTTTTCCATAAGAAAAATCCAGCAGTTGGTTAACAGTGTAAACTTGGGGTACCAAAGAAGCAGGATAACTAATGTGGACAAGTGATCGCTATGTGTCAGGACATCTCAGAATTGTACATGGGTTGCCCCCCTTAATTCTCCTCACAACTTTGTGAGGTAAGTTGCAGGCAGTCTAACTAACATTTGTTTGGAAAACATGCATTTCTTGCAGCTCAACAGGTATATAAGGGAAGAGTTTAGTGCAATGTGGATGTTGTGTTTGCTTGGGCAGGATTTCATCTGTGAGAAATACCAGGTGAGCACAGAACACTGTCCTTGCTTAGTAGGCTAGATAGAAATGCACCCCTGTGCACACCTCGAGCATCTACCTCGGATCACCGTTGTGTTATGGACCGTGCCGCCCATGCAAGATTGTTGCTGCAACATTTCATCCAATGTAGGATTACCACTTAATTTGAAACAAGTTGCATCCTTGCCAAGGTCCATAAAAGAAGCAAATCATAAGTAATTTTCAAGATAAAAAGTATTCACTGTGCTATTTGCTTATTTAACTATTTAACATTGTGTAAAATTCAGTAACTGTTTTTTCATCATTCCTACATTTTGAATTTTTTAATGGAGTCCTGGTGGTACTGTCAGGTAAATGTCGGGTTGCTAACCACAACGTTAGCAGTTCAAACCACCAGCTGCTCTGCGGAAAGAAGAGGAAGGTAGCTGTTCCCGTCAAGACCAACAGCCTCAGAAAGCCCAGGTAGGGTTGCTATGCACAGGGATTGGCTGGGTGGTAGCGGTTTGGGGATTTTGTCCTTTGTCACTAAGGAAGGTTTTGTATGTGTCTCTAAGAGTATCTCTCCAAGAACCCTTGTGTCTTTTACTGTGCAATTTTGTGCAGTGTGAATGATTTTGGTTGCTGTCAGTTCCAGCTCATACAATCCCCGTGTACAAGAGCGCTGAGCTCGCTGTCATTAAAATGTCATGGTGTCGTGAAAGTCGACATAGTACCTAGAATATCATGACTGTTATGATGTCTTCATACACGCACAGTAGCTAGCCAAATAATTGGTGGTTCCAACCCACTAGTGCAGTGGTTCTCAACCTTCCTAATGCCGAGACCCTTTCATACCAACCATAAAATTATTTTCATTGCTACTTAATGACTGTAATTTTGCTACTGTTATGAATTGGGCGACCCCTGTGAAAGGGTCGTTCGCCCCCCAAAGGGGTCGCGACCCACAGGTTGGGAACCACTGCTCTAGTGGCTCTATAGGAGTATGGCCCAGGAAATCCTCTGGTTCTAATCTGTCAGCAAAATCGGAATCCACTCAACTGCACACGAGAAGAGCAGCAGCAACTTGACTTTGCGTCTGCTGTGGCTACTCTCAGTGTGCCTACCTTACAGGTTACTATAAAAGAAGTAACTAGAAACCAGTATGCTAATCAAGACGGAACTTGTGTCCACAGACTTCCTCGAAAGTTGTGTTTTATAGAACTACATGAAGGTCCTCTCTTGGGCCTTCTTTGTTTCAGCTATGACTAACCAATAATGAAATGTAGTACCCTTGTTCAGAAAGTACAGGATGTATTCGTCTATCTTTATCCAGTGAGTTGGAACATAACCATCGGCACACAGGCAGTTTCCTTCAGCTGTATTAAACTGAGAGCTTTGGAACCCAGCTTCTGGACTGGTCTGCTATACACTTGAGGAAGCTCTTAGATACACAACTGCATCTCACCACCAATTGGTCAAAACAAACTGATTGTTTTGATGCCGTAGAGTTAGCTCATTGGCTTTAAATGACCATGGGTAAGTCAGTGAAACTATCCTGCAGGGTTGCTCGGAGTTGGAATCTATTTCATGGCAGGGGGTGGGATTTCTTATTTCCCAAGAAAAGGATTTTATGAGGATTTATAAACAAAAGTCAGTATTAAAGAAGTACTGTCGCCTTTTGGCTTAGAGAGAGCCTGGAAACAAGATGGGTCACCAGCAGCTCTACTGGAGCCACCGGCGAAAGCTTGGCCAGGGCTCCCGTTCTTGTCACACGTGCTCAAACGGCACGGTCTGATCCGGAAATAGGGCCTCAATGTGTGCCGTCAGTGTTTCGTCAGTATGCAAAGGAAGCTGGACTAAGTGATCTTTGAATGGATTCTCCAGGACAGCTACCCAATAGAAGAAACAATGCCAACTATTTGTGCATAAAATTAAAAAAAATTCACGTCTGAAAATAACCCAACTACTATCAGCTTAACATTTTTTAAGTTGTATGACATAGCCCATTGGGCATGAGACATAGGCTAAAATTGCTTTGACCTACATGTTAAGAAAACTTTTTTACACTTGCATGCTTTATCTATTTTTAAAACTGACCGTGAGCAGCAACAGACACAATTTAGGGTCTGTTTTGCCAAAGTCTCGTTCTTTATTTGTAGAACTGAATACTCCATGGTTTAGATACCTTGGTGAATCTTTCAGTTCTAGAGAATATCTGTCAGCTAAGTTTATGTACAAGATTTACCACAATGTATTTATTTGTGTGTCCAAATGAAATGATAAACTTCCTTACTACCTCAAAATGTTTTACTTGGTGTAAAGCATTTTTTAAAATCAGGCAACAGCCTGCTTTCAGTGTAACTGAAATGCTGCTACTGGACTCCTTGCACCACAGCTATCAACTTTGTGCAAATGCATAAAAACAAACATCTATAACAGCAACAACAAACCTAACCAAAGGCTTAGAGTAAATACATAAAACAGGAAGATTCTGCAGCTGATGGTTAAAAATAGCATTTTTATCATTAATAAGAAGCTCTACAGCAAACTTTTTTCTTTGTTTACCCCATTTTCCCCAAAAGTAGTGTTCTAGCTCTTGGTCTTACCTATTTTTAAGGCAGTTCTAAAGCTTTCAGGAAACACTGGCCTTTTTCATGACGGACCTTATATGTGTGCTGTTTCCAAATTCTGCATGACAAATCAGAAGCCTTACTCAAGAGTCTTACCCTTCGAGGAAGTTTGACTTCTCTCCTCCTTCTACTACAAACTTTCAATTAGTATTTTTCCCCTCTGTCTGACAACATCTCTCACCGTGTTTCTTCCCCACTAGATAAGCGTGTCCTGTTTTTGCACCAACCATCTAGCACCAGACCTGGAACAAAAGGCCACCCAATAAGGGCTGAATGGACCGAAGCTAATCAACAGACCTTCTCTGCTTGACCAGGAGTACAGAAGAAGGTCAGTGTCATTCAGACGGATTCTGGTCGGCCTCTTACCTGTTTGGAGTTGGTGAGATACAATTTTGCTCCCAGATTTAAAATCTGCAGTTTTACCAGATCATCTTCACCTGTAAAGGTTTTAGCCATCTTTCTTAAAACATCTGGGGCAATTTTAGGAACTCGTTCACAATTTTCTCCAATTAGCCACAGGATACTTGCTCGAGCTACAGGAACCTAAAAGGAGAAGGAAATTTGTGTGGTTTGTATGTTAGAAAAATCATACTCGCCTGAATATTAATGGGGAGAACAAGTGATCCATGGTAAAATCTTTACGTCTCATCGAATGGACCTGGATATCTAAGAATTGCTCCTGTGCTTCTGGGTTTCTTTAATTATCAAAAAACACAAAGGAAATCTCCATATTACCATTTTAGAGAGGATAGCGTAGAAAAGATTCTTGAAGTCAAGTCACTAGTCTGAAATCTAGATGCTACCAAAAGTGGACAACTTTGGCAAGTTGGCCAAAGACAGTCCTCCTTGGGCCAAATCTGGCCGGCACACATATTCTGGCTGGCATGCCCAAGTGGTTTCATATTCTGGCTGCTTCTGAGCTGTAACGGCAGAAGTACATAGCAGCAACAGAGACCACCTGGCCTACAAAGTTGAAAACACGTACTATCTAGCAACTTTAGGAAAGGCTTGCCAACTTCTGCTGTAGAGCACGGGTTCTCATGCAGTGACCATTGTGAAAAATCATCTCGCATTCTTAGTGAAACTGTAGGTTTTTGGTATCAACTGCAAAAGCGTCCTGTGGTATTGAGGTGCCAGTGAGTCACTTTAGACTCATGGTGACCCTGTGGAATAGAGAGCAGAACTGCCCTCCAGGGCTTCCTAAGCTGCCATTCTTACAAGAGCTGATCACCAGCTCTTGCCCCTGGCCAGGATCTCTGGTGCGTTCAAGCTGCCCACCTTTTGGTTAGCAACCACGTGTCTAATGATGGTGGCACTGGGCTCTTTAAGAACATGACTAAAAGCAAAACCAACCAACCAAACAGAAAAATAAAACATAACCGCTGTGGCAGGGCCCAGGAGTCTAATGTGCTGTGGCAGGGCCCAGGAGTCTAATGTAAAGAAGCACCACACACAATTTCCGAGACAGGTGATCACAAACCGTGCCTTGAGAACCCATGCAGAGTAGAGCAAAAGGAGTAAATACTGAGATTCAAAAAAAACAAACCTATCTGGGTCCTTCAGGTAATTGCATCCCACCACTGGAAATAACAAAATTATAGGATCTTTATGGTCTTCTTATCAAATGATAAATTCTGGTCTATAATTTGGTCATCACAAAAGAAATACAGGCATAATAAATTTGCCCCAATACTTTATTTTGGCATTAAATAGATTTTAAAATAAAGTACAATATCATTTATGTCTTTAAAAAAAATCACTGCTTAGCTACAAATTGGAAACCTTCCATTAATACCATTAACACCAACACTGTAGAGTATGCAAATTAGTGTTATGACTATTTGCTTATTTATAACCTGCCCTGTTACAAGCAGAATTTGAGGTGGTATGTAAATTAGTTTCTGTGAGCATTTTCACCTACCATAGAAAATTTGCTTTTTCTAATAAATACAAAGTCAATGGTTTTCACTAAAGGATAATGTAATGAGAAAAGATAATACATTTTTTATTAAATCCTTGTCCAATTCCTCAAATTAAGTCCTGATACTTTCTGTGTCATTTCACAGTTATACACAGCATGCCGGTTAACATTTCTTTTTTAACACTGAGAATAAGGGCTGTTCGCAGCTAAAATTTTATCACAATTTCTACAACCTCAAATTCTTTCAAAATACCCAATTTACAGAACAGTATAAAAACAAGACAACAGTAAGTTGCCCTTTCCTCCGAACCACAATGAGATCTTTAAAGAAAAACAAACCCTCAAAATAGAAAATTACATAGTTTCAAATATTATAACATCATCTTCAAATTACTATTTATTTTTCAAATTACTATTTAAAATAAGTTTAGTAGCAGAGAAGAAATCAGTATCAGAGAAGAAATCAGAAACCAGTATATAATAGAAAAAAAAATTAAAGGCCTAGGAACTATTATAAATCTATTCATGCAGTGTAATAAAACTCATATCCTACTGTATATACTGACTTCTGGGAAGAAAGAAGTTATTTCTAATGTTCCAAAGGTTACACTGCATTAAGACCTTACTCCTAATCGGTTATCTTCAACTGGACTACAGAACGGTAATTGAGTGGGACATTAAGTTTTCCAGTATGGAGAGTCCGGGTTGGAGCCATAATGAAAAGGACTTCTGAATAAGAATATACGAGCAACCTCAGCTTCCAGTCATGCCAGATTTACTTTCTTAAATAGTTTATTACATATTGCTAGGGTAAGAATTCGAATTCTCTGACACAAAGCAATCTGTCACCATACTTTAATTTTCTTCTGGTAACAAGTAACGTAATCTTCTCTGAAAATTACAGAAACTACGCACAAAAGAAGGAAGATGTTGAGAGAGGGTTAATATTTGTGAGTACAACAATACTTCATTAAAACTCTAAGATTCATAATGCATATACAACATGTATGCCAAGTTAAATGCTGCAAAAACGGAAAAAACCTTGCCACAAGAAAGAGCACCAAGAGTGTACCGAACTTTTGGTGATGTTCTTTTATTCAAAAGGTTAGGGAACCAAATCTTCATGCCTACCCTCTCTCTCTTCTTCCCAACTAAGTGACAAGTCTCCCCAATGTCCACCAATGCTTCTGTGACTCTACACTCAAATGTTTGAGACAAATGAAAAGACAATTTAAAAAACTTAATGTTTTTTTCTCTTGGTGGTCTTTTTGAGCCACTGGGAAAAAAAAAGGAACCACATCCTAAGACCAAATAAATGCATACATATACATACAGAGCCCCACATACACTTCTTTCAATAAGAACCTCTCGGCTTTTCAATATTTTCAAAGACTAACCGCATTGTAAATGACGTAGCCTGATTCTTTATTCTAAATGCCCTGAGCAAGTAGTTAAGTGCACTTTTCAACTAGAAGGCAGCTTCTGCTGCCATTTTAACCCATTAACTTGCCTACAAAAACAAATAATGATGCTGAGCAACCTCAGCAGTTGCAGAAAGACATCTAGAAAGATTTTACAGATCACTCTGTAAGCAGTTCAATTTAAAATCCATTGTGCTTCTACACCGGTCTACTGCACAATGCAATAGTCTAAAGTAAATCCAAAGAAAACATCAATTTTATTTATTTAAATTTGTCAAAGGCAAAGCAGTAGACATCTCAGCAAATTGCATAAAAACAGCCAATCAGAACCAATTTCTGTATTGGGGTCCAATATACTTTAAAACTTAAGCCAGAATTAAGTTGGGGGAGCAGGCTGAGAGTGGAGAGCTTGTGAAACAGCAGGTATCAAGGTGCACACAAAGTATTAGCTCAACGTTACTCACAGTCATCACATGGTAGCCTCTCTCAAGTGTTTCTTTTACGATACGAAATCCCCACCCGTCTCATCAAACGTGAAATCCTGCTAGAGCAATCCTGTGGCAGAATTCTTTTGATTCTGGAAGAACTCCGCTCCAACAGTGACTACAAGTGAAGTGTACTCCCAAGGATAGCCCTTTCACCATCAGTTGACTGCACCACTGACACCATTCTATTCAATTTGAGCAAACTCAAGGGGTACCATAAATTGATGTGGTTTTCACATTTGCAACCAAGCCATGTGCTTAAACACCAACAAAGTAAAAGCCTTGAATTATGATCAGAGCTTTAAAACATTAAATTTTTTTAAAAAGTTACATGTCTAATGTCTATTGAACGCTTAGCATGTGCCAAGATTGTTTATAAGCACTTGACATAGTTCAGTTGAAAATGTTTAAGATGGAATAAATGTTATAAATTTAAAACCTGACCTCTTTCACACTGAGGTGAAAATAAATGCTAGCTGCAGACCATTTATCATTAAAACTCTGGAGTTTGAAAAGAATAACACAGAAAAAGAGACAGTAAGCAAATGGGTATACTTAAGAAAGTGAGATTAAGAATGAATTAAACGCATTTAGCAAGTATATTCTGAGGATGTACTTTGAGCCGGTACACATAGCAAATTTCCACCCACTAGTTTTAGAGTTTGTTCCTTCTTGCCTGAGTCACTGATCATTTTGATAGTTGGGGCACTGTGGTTTTCTATTCCAGCTTTCCTTCAACGTTTATTGTTTCTGAACTGTACCAAATAGCTTTCCTCTCCCTCTTGTCTGTCTGTCCGATGGTCCATTCATTCATTCAAGAATTGTATAAACCCACCAATTCCTTTTTCTTTTTAATTCACTTGTCTTTGTTTGCTGGTGGAAGCCCTTCAAGCTGGCTTTAAGGTCACTGTGACATGTCTCCATCATCCTCTGAGCTATCCCTTACTAATGAAGGGAAACAAAATGTGCCAGACTGTTCTTGCCATAAAGCCTGCCATTTCTCTATGGAGCCAGGGGCCCCTTTAGTAGAGAATGGGATTTGAAAACCAAGGTGGAGCATAAAGAGGTTACATATGACTATACACCCGAGTCTGAGAAACCGGATGCTAAGTGAAAGAAGTGAGACACAAGAAAGCGAACACATATTGTAGGATTCCACTGATAGGATCTGTCCCCAGTAGGCAAATCTATAGAGACACAAAGCAGATTGGCAGCCGCTGCAGACTGGACTGAGCAGGAGAATGGAGTAACTACTAATGGAGAAGGGTTTGTTACTTGTTAGGGATTATGAAATTTTCCTGGAATTAAGGCAGGAGTGGCGATTACACACCTTACAGATATACTAAGGGCTTTGAACTGTAAACTTTAAAAGAATGAGAAAAAAGATGTAGGCACCAAGTGTGTTCATTTTCAGTGATGTGTAATTGCTTCTAGGCCCTCTCAAAAGAGCTGGAAAATAAATGGCCACATAGTAATTTTTATGTTTGCGCATATACACTTGAAGACATGTACACATGAAGATACATATACATATATATATACACACACACATCTAGCTATCTCTACTAAAACTATGAAGCTTACATAGTTAACGCCAATTCCCATACCACATTGAAAGGTTCCGATCCACGCTTTCCCTATCTAAAACACCCTTCTACAAAACTGAAAAATTTTAGAGCCAAGCATTGAATCCTAATAGCTCAGCTCTCTTAACCACTACACTAGAATATCCACTTATTTAAACAAGACTATAATTTACTGAGTACAATTGTGATCAATCCAGCAAGCACCTCAGTGAATACTCACAGTGATACTGTCTAAGAGTTTGGCCATGTGTTTAATGATTTCAGCATGTTGCGCAGGTTGCGTTTGCAGCAGCTTCTTAATAACCACCACACTTTCAGCAACAACTATTTCTGGAGAAGGTAGAAATGATTCATATTATACACGTCATTCAAATGCAACATGTTTGGCAAGATAAAGACTTCAACCAGTAAAACCTTTTACCTGCCTTAAGCGACTAGGTGGAAACCGTAGAGAGGAGTGTCCTCCCAGTGTTTGAGGGGTTAACAAGACACCTCAAATACAAGAGCGGCTTTTAACCTCAACAGGCTGTGTTTCCTAGCTTCTGACGGCACTTCCCCAATCTCTCTAGTTCAGGGAAGCAACGTGGAGTTAAACAGGTTACCAGAGTAGACAAGCACCTCCAGCTTTTTATCAGGGCTCTCAAATACTTTGAGTCCTATCAATTACAGATCAAATGCCTACAATGTGATATTTTAGGTATTTTAAAGTGAGCACTAAGAATTATTAGCAACAGGAAAGGTGTTACCATAGACTAAGCACGAACTGCAGTGCCAGAAAGATCTGGGATTGTGAGTGGGAATGTCTCCATTTGACCCACCAACCTACTATCTGCTTGAGGCTCTCCCTCCAACCAACCCTCGCCCGCTCCTCTGCACCCCCTGTAAACTGCGGGAGAGGCTGCCTTCTGTGGACTGCATCATCTAGATTCGCTTGGCCTGGCTCCTGGCTGAGGTTAGCCGATGGCCTCACCAGTATCAGACCAGGGGAAGGAAGGAGAAATGGAAGTCTTTATTATTCTGGATCCCTCCCTACCAAGAAGCCCTACTGGCACAGTGGGTAAGTGCTTGCTGACAAAGGAACGGTTGGTCGGCCAGCCAATCTACAGGAGAAGATGGGGCAGTCTGCTTCTATAACGATTTACAGCCTTGACAGTCGCTATGCGTCAGAACTGACCCAATGCCTTGCCAGGGAGTTTTGAGGTTTCAGTTATGGGGTTGCTGTAAGTCAGAATTGACTCACTGGCCATGGGTTTGGTAATATTTTTTTGAGGGGTTAGGAGGGAACGTTATCCCTCCCTGCCAGGCGGCC
>NW_022111373.1:73093894-73108376 GCF_000313985.2 Echinops telfairi | reverse complement strand
CACTCTGCCTCAAACCCCTGAATATATTTTCTGTCAGTTTACAATAGATAGTAATTCAAACAAGCAAATTTTATGAATATGTGCCTAAAATAAATTACCCCAGAAAATTAGTTTACCCAAAGTCCAACGTCAATTTAAATGCCGATCTCTCCTCAAGGTCCTTAAAAAATCTGTTACTAATCTTAGACTGGGGAATTGGGTTGTTTTAGGAGACGTATCTCTCATCTTCTCAGAAAGGTTTGCCTGACGTCCAGAAGGGAGTCAAGACATCACACTGCATCACAGCGTATCAACACAAAATGAGCGAGGCGAGGAGTATATTACACGTTTACAAACAACTGAGTCTAAATGTGGTCTTTGAGGCTCCAGGATGTAATATCAGAGGAAGTATTCATTCCCTGGAAAACTGATGGAATCACCGGATCTCAGCCGTTTCAAAGACAGGAAGCGCTCGCAGCACTTTTTCTGAAAGCAGGTCTTTTCACAGAAAGGGGCTGCAAGCAGAAGGGGCCATTTTAAAGTAAAAAATAGATATGACTTTCCTTCACGCTGTTGATTTAAATATCCACCTTCTCTCTTTTAAAAAAAAATAAATCCTTTTACTGGGGGTCCTTACAGCTCTTATAACAATCCATACATCAATTGTATCAAGCACATTTGTACATATGTCATCATCATTGTCAAAACATTTTCTTTCTACTTCAGCCCTTGGTATCAACTCCTCATTATTTTCCCCTCCCTCCCCCATCCTACCTCTCACACAAACCCTTAAGACCATAGATTCTATATCTTGTAATAGCTGGGTGCCATCGGTTTTCTTCACCACATTGGCTTAAGCACCCATTTTGTCTTCAGCGATTGTGTTGGGAAGGTGAGCATCACAGAATGCTAGGGTATTAGAACAAAGTGTTCTTGCATTGAGGGTGGACTTGTAGAGGCCCAATGTCCATCTGCTACCTTAATACTTAACCTATATGTATACTGACCTATATCCCTATCATTATATATTAATATATGTACATATATACATGCCTATACTTATACCTCTATAAATTTATTTTGCCTCCTAGTCCTTTCCTCTATTTCCTTTTACTTTCCTCCTGTCCCACTATTATGTTTGAGCTTAATTCAGCTCTCTGTACTTCCTTTTGGCTACATTAGACTTGCTCGAACCCCACCAGGTATCCTATGACCTCCTTGCCAATTATTTGAGATCTCTTGGTTTTCCATTGTCTCTGGGTTGGTTGGCTCCCCACTCCTTCTCTCTTTAATCATTAACTTTCTCACCTAAAATATTGTAATAAGTTACCTAGTCATATAGCTGTTTTAATTCTTTCTTTATATATGTGTTCTTTCATCTGGTCTTCAGTCACTAGGGTTCAATGGTCAACTCAATTCTTGAGTTAGCCTGTAAAATTCATGTTGGGCCTACTTACAGCCATACTTTGGTTCTTTTTTTTTTTTTTAATCATTTTATTAGGGGCTCATACAGCTCTTATCACAATCCATACATACATCAGTTGTGTAAAGCGCATTTTTACATTCATTGCCTCACTTTCTCTTTCTTTGACTTCTCAGCTTTTTGGGAGCCACCGTTCTGAACTAGACAGGTACAGCTGATATCACAAAGAAGTAACAAATCGGGTACTATGAGCTACCGACTACGCAACCAGAACCTGAAGAATACACCTTAAGTTTTCAAATGCTTAAATAGAAGATAAAACCGGATAGTTACAAAGGTACGATTTACTGAAAACAAACACCTAAACTTAAATGATCAGAGTTTAAATTAATAAACCTTCTTATATTTCAGGGAGATTACAGATTTTATTAGTTTTTAATCATTTAATTATAAAACTAGAATCTATCATTCCCTTCAAAGTACTACAGATACCGAATACTCATCTTTTCAGGAAACATCAATAATATATAGTTTTAGAAATGTTAATGTGCAACAAAGTTGATGTAGAAATAATTATTTTTAAAAATCCCACGGCTTAAAATTTTTGCATTAAAAACAAAGGGGGGACCAAAAATAAAATGGAAAACCCTTGAATCTATTTGTTTTTAAAAGACCTAATCAGTATTCTAAGTAATTTCTGGTGCTTAATGCAGGAAATTAAATCTTAAAAGAAAAATTACCCTGGTATACCTTGGTTCATAATCTTTAATGTTCTGGAAAGTTCCCTCTAAGTTTCATATTTTATTTAATCAGAGAGAAAGCCATTACTAAAGATGTAGCAAAATAAAAACATATTCTTAAAGTCCTATCTTAAAGTATGACATATGAACAGAAACAAAAAGAATGTTACAGATAAAATGGATGGCACCTATCCTATCTCCTCTCGTTAATTTTCATACTCAAGTTTTTAAAATCTATTTCAATTTATAATTCTGTTGCCATTCATTTAGTTTTAATACTACATGTAGAAAAGTATTTTGTAGACAACTTAATATCTTGAGTTTATTTTCACAATAAAAATTAATGTTATTTGAAATATACTGTTTTAATTTTTCTTATCAGGAGTACTTAAAATAATATTACAATTCCTTAAAGTGAACTATTTGTGGTGATAATTAAGGGTAAATGGACTACTGTAGTGAAATTTTATTTCAAATAAAATATAAAATATGACCAATTTTGTTATGTTCCACCTCGCACTAAGTCTTATAAGGCCTATCTGTATACACACATGATATAATTGTATTTATAATTCCATAGATAATTTCAATTATTTTATATAGATCACTGTTTTCCTTGAAAAATCTCATTTTGATTAAATGCACTATTATAATTCCTCTAAATAAATTACTTTAAAGGTAAAAGTTTATTCTTGTTTTTCTTCTTTCTCCAAATGATCTTTGTTCTAAATCCATCTCCACAGCAATAACTGGCATTTAACCACAAAATAGTGTGAAATCCATATTACAGACTACTTGATGTTCTCTCTAGATTTACAAAATGTTTATATACAGTTTAGTCTAAAACCATAAAACTGTCCCAAAGTAATGTCGTCTAACTCCAGTTAATCTGGAATATACAATTTGTTAGGTGAATTTTGGGAGGGAGGCTTTGAGGGTACACATTTAATACTTTTTTAATCTAACAACTTCACCATGTTACATAGTCATTTGCCTGCTTTTAGCACCCTCTGCAGGTGAACCAATATTATACAGGATGTTAGCCCCTAAAAGGCAATAAAATAGAACCTTTGTGGAAAAGGTTATAATGAAGTTTAATATATTAGTAAGTAAAATAAATCAATTACTCTCTCAAAGTTGTACCCGGGGAAGACAAACACTATTTTCCAAGGCTTTAATTTAATTGAATTGTTCAAAGTGCATGCTCATATATCTCAAGGGAAAACATTATTCTTATTGAGACGACACTATTTATACACAGTAAAAACAGTCAATGCTTAAAAAAAGTAAAAGTTTACAGTTTGCAGATCACAGCATGGAGATAATATATAAATTAGAACTGATGTAAAAATAAAGTGACACAGAAGACTTACCATCCCTGTTGGACAGCAGACACACCAGGCCATTGAGGCACGTGTCCGTGACTTCTGAGATGTTGGTAGCACACCTGCCTATAGTCTGAATAGTGGCTGCTGCAAACTGTTTGTCTTGGCTTTTCACATAGGTCTACAAAATATTATTTCAGTTAATTTAAAATGCTATCGAGTGAACAAAAAGACTATGACAGTAACCTCTGCCAAGATATAAGCATTTAGAATATATTATCTTCTCATCTAAAGGCACAACATGAGGGCCAACTGATGGCACGGCTTAATTTGATTTTGCTTTTCACTTAAAGAGCGTGCCTACAGAAGAGGTGGGCTTTCACACCAGCTTCAATCATCTGTGGCCGCAGTGGCATGTGGTTCCAAAAGAGATAGTAGGAGCAGTCACCCAAAGATAGTAATTAGTTTAAGTGCAAGGTTGAAGGAGATGATGAGAACTTTGAAAGTTTCAGTCCATTTAACCAGCAGCATCTGTGAATCTATGAAAGAAAGTGTCTCTTTTTCAGAGACATTAAATCTAAAAATTGGAAAAAGAGAAGAAAAAGGATTGATTTGCTATTGATAAACGTATTATTCTCAAAAAGGTATCTGAATGGTAGCAAGAGTGTAAGAGGAGCTACAGGAAGCAGCAGTTTAAGAAAGACATGAAAATGCTGCAATTTGCAATGAAATATACTATTATGCTTTTCTAATAGTTTTTCTTTGAAAGCCTGCTTCTATAAATACACTATAAACGGTATATGTACCCAAATGAACAATAAAATCAGTCAAAGATTTGACAATAGAAGTCAAAAATCATTTCAAATTTTTCAAGAATTTGAAAGAATTTTATCTTGGTTAAAATCCTATTATTTGAAAACTAAGCTTTCGTTGTTGACAAAAATTAATAGACTCTAGGTATACAGTACTCACATGTTTGCTTTTAAAGTCTTATTTCAACTAAAGTTTAAAAAAAAGGGTTTCCAACCTCAAGAGACATAAATAATGAAGAATTATATATTTAACTGTTGCCTAGATGACAAGTAGAGGGAAAATTCTGAGGATCTCTCAAAAATAATCTGACTTTTATGAAAATGGTATAAAGAAGGTGATTAAGTGTTGAAGGAATGAATTAAACTATGTGCAGGCAAGATCAATTGTATTTAACACTATTTACAAACTGATGATCCAATTCCTAAATTAATTTAAAAAATCACATTGATTTTTGTTAACTATCATATGAGTCTATAGAAATAGTCTCCATTTTACTCAAAAATTGTTATTGTAGGAAAATTATGCACAATTCTGGATATATGCTATACAAGAGGAACTTTAAAAGTTTGTAAATGAGAAATAATGGAAATGTTCCAGGAACTTTTCAAGACACCCTGTATAAACATACAAGGAAGATGCACAGATACACTGAAAAAATAAGTGAAATTTTTGAGAAAATAAATGAAATATGAAAAAGAGGTTATGCAATAAGTTCGACTAAAACAGAACATATTGAGTATCCTGACATTAAATAAATGACTGGGTTACCAATATTCTGAAACTAGTCTAGTGTGCTACCTCTGTAGACTCAACAATTTCAAAAATGACACGAGACTCCATACCAAGAACACTAGAGAACTTGGCATAAGCAGAAATGTGGACAGCAGAGAATATCCACAGATAATAAGGGCAACAGGAACAAACCAAATCATAAGAATGCTCTATATAAATTGAATTATTGCACAAGAATTTGGGACATGCAATTATATCTGGCACAAGAATATAAGATGAGTGGGTATCTATGGCACCACCTAAATTTACAAGGATTTTTTCTAGAAAAAATTCACATGAAAACACAGCAATCTAGATATGAAATTATAACTTACAGGGATTCAAAGTATAGTATCAGCTGAACAGAAACAAAATTTCTGTATATCCAAAAAGAAATGTAATATGGGCATATATAAGGATTATAATAAAATAAATTACCTCTGTAAAAATTGGGGTTGGTAAAAATGCTACCTGGATTAATAATATGCGGCATGTGGCATGTTGTTATTAAGAAAACTGCTGATGGGAGGGTAAGACTTTTAACAACAAGATTTTCCTACTGCTATGGTCCATCATTAAATCTTCACAGCTGACCTTTCTATCGCAAAGGGCACGATGCCCATGAGGTCATTTCTGAATAACAGTTTTGGTGGCATGGACCGAAATACAAGTCATCTCACCGCTTAGCAATAAATCAATACAAAAACAAGACAAATGATGGGGTGGAAGTTTTAAGCCTTCTCCCTTCCTCCCAGCTAAAAATAATCTTAAAGGGCAGAGTCTAAAATTAATTATATTATGGTAGTTAGGTGCCCCTGAGTCCGCTCTGACCCATAGTGACTCTCTCCACAACCTAACACTGTGGTAGGTAAACCAAACAGGACAACCAGGTAAGACAGGGAGCCACTGTTGTGATGCCAACACCATGAGGCGAAATCCTTCCTCCTCACCTGTTCCAGCGAGGATAAGGTTACAGACGAGTTTGCCACATTTAAAAAAAAAAAAGAATGGAAATTCTATTACATTTCTCTTAGAATGATACATTTGTGGTTATTGTTTATTTTTAAAATCTCATGAATTTCTCATTTGTTAAGCTTGTCCTAAATCACAGTTTAATTGATACAATTATATATTTCTAAATTGAGAAAAATGCAATCTAGCTTAAGACTGAACATGTTTTAGAAGTTCTAAGTAGCCTTTGTACACAAACCTGAAACTCTCGAAGAAGAGTTGATATATTGGCTTCATTTGCCAAGTTTGTCAGGATTTCAAGCTAAGGGAGAAAAACAAGAGCATTTTTTTTGTTATATATATTGAACACAGTAAATTAAAAAACACACAAAAAGTATACTTAAGAAAGACCGGGTATTGAATTGATAGGTAATTTCCGAGTTTTATTTATTTAGTTTGTGTGCATGTGTGTGTGTTTAAGACAAACACACAGCTACAACATTCTAGGGCATTAGGTCCTTCAGGTTAGCTGAGTCTCCTGCCGTATGTCTATAAATAAAGAAGAGAGAATTGTATCTTTTCTTTAATTAGGAAAAAGTGAACATTACTAATAGCTGATTATGTCTCTTTTAAGAAAACTGTTCGAAAATTTACAAAGAGATAAAGAATGAAAAAGGCCCTCTTCTCCACCCAAAGACACCAATTCTTACTGGTTGCCTGTAACTTGGGAGACAGACTAAGAGAAATACCGAACTACATGCACAGTTCTGTACGCCTTGCTTTTTTGAGTTAAGAATCTGTCACATGAAAATTGTTCTCTATCATTATAGGAAAGTTTTATCATTCATATTTGTTTGCTTTTTCCTAAATTGTATTGTGTTGATGTTGATAATATACCCAGTGAAACACACCCCAATCCAACATGTACATGTTGTACATGCTTCTACATGTACACAGTATAGTGACACCGATTACATTCTTCAAGTTGTCCAACCTCCTCTTCTGAGTTGTCCCACCTCATGAACAAACTCACCACCCTACCACTCCCCTGGAAACTTCCATGTTGCTGCTGTCGATTTGATCCCACAGAGGGAGTTCTTAAAAAGGCGTAACACTGAAGACAGAGCTCTGTTACTAGTTAAGCTGAATTACTGTGGGCTTTGAGAAGATTTACGGAGATGTTTTGGTTGGAGCCTTCACGATGAGCTCAGTGCAACAGTTTACGGGGGACGTCTACCCACCACGACTCCAGAAAAGTCTGGTCTGCGGGGATTTGATGGTCTGTTCTGCACTGCACTCTTGGATCAAGATTCTTCTAAGCAATCTGTGATCAAAATGTTCAGTAGTCAAGCACCATGCAGTCCCTACGGTCGCAGGACAAAGAAGGCAGTGCACATGCGCAATTAACCACAAATTCTGTATCTTCCTGCTATTCCTGGCTCTCCTTCTTAGTGACATTATTTCCTTTTATAATTGACTGCCTATCCTGAACCCACTATAATGTTGACAACCTAATTTATATAAACTTGCAAATGTATTTATAAATACAAGTATACAGAATTTTGCTGTTTGCTCTAAGAAATTAATTTTAAAATTGAGACATAATTAGATAAGCAAGGCTTAAGTATACACACCCTGATGACTTTTAATAAATGCATTCACACCAATTTGTGAATCACCCAAACAACTTTTTGTGGCTCTTTCCTATGATTCCTCCCATGCAGGGAGCCAGTATCCTAATTTCTATCTGTAGAGGTTAAGTTTTTGTCTGTTTTTAAATTCTATGTAGGTAAAATAAAGTAGTACATATTTTTTATTATTGCAGTATACTGGTATGCCAGACGTGTGGTGTGATTTTTAGATTACCCATGCTGTTGAATACATAAAATTCATTCTTTTTTTATTAGTGACTTGTATTCCTTTATGTAAATATATCACATTCCATTTATTCACATCAAGGGATACTTGAGTTATTTCCAGATTGGGACTTTATGAATAAAAGTGCTCTGGATAATAAGTTTTTTTGTGGGAAATGAATTCATTTCTCTTGAGTAAATATCTAGGAATAGGAATGTATAAGAAGTATACGTTTTGACTTATGCTACAAAATCACAGACACCTTTATTACACAAAAATATCAAAATGTGAAAATACTGCCTCCAGCTAGGTCTGTATAGGACTGAAGGTGGTGTTCATGGGTCATGTGTTGGCTGCTACCAAAAAGTCAAGAATTTGAAGAGGAGGCTGTTTTTTTCTACTAAATCTTTTAGGATGCTATGATTACAGCCTTTAGTATGGATAACAACTCAATGTAAAGAAAGCAAAAATCCTCAAAAATAACATCATGATAAATGAAGAAAAGGTTGAAGTTGTCAAGGATTTTGTCTTGCTTGGATCCACAATCAATGATCATGGAAGCAGTAGTCAAGAGATCCAAAGATGTGTTGCATTGGGTAAATCTGTAAAGCAAGGGTGTTACTTTGAGGACTAAGTATTGTAAAGCAAGGTGTTACTTTGAGGACTAAGATGTGCCTGATATGCACATTGTAAGTATTGTAAAGCAAGGGTGTTACTTTGAGGACTAAGATGTGCCTGATCCAAACTATGGTATTTTCCATTGCCTCATATGCATGTGAAAATAAGGAAGATTGTAGAAGAAGAGATGCATTTGAATTCTGGTGCTAGAGAAGAATATTTAAACTACTATGGAATGATATTGGTCAAACCACTCTACCTTGGAAGTAGTATGACCAGAGTGTGCCTTAGATACAAGATGGCAAGACTTGGTCTTGCATGCTTTGGACAAACTGTGAGGAGAGACCAGTCCCTGGAGGGCATCATGCTTAGTAAAGTGGAAGGGCAATGGAAAAGAGGCAGGTTCTCGAGGAAGCGGCCTGACACCGTGGCTGAAACAATGGGCTCAGGAACAGGAGCAATGGTGAGGACGGCGCAGGACCTGCACAGGGTTTGTTCTGCTGTGCATAGGGTCACGATGAGTCAGAACTGACGCGATGGTGCCGAACAACATGGCTGGGCTGATTTGAAAGCAGTGGGTCAACCCTTCCCCAAATGACTCGCCTTTCTTTGATTTCTATCATGTCAAATGGCAGTTCTGTCATCCTCAAGGGGCTCAAGTTGTGTTCCCTGTCAACGTCCTTTGAGTTTGAGGAACCAGGGCTGAGACAAGTGTTGCTACTGAGAAAACATGTTCATAGCCATCCACTGATCACAGAGATTGATTTATATGTTTTGCTAGGAATAAACCTAGGCATGTGTAAACTGGAACTCTAGTCGCAGTACTTTTTGACTGGCTGTTTTATGTTAAATTTTAAGAGACTGCATTTCCCATCGTGATTTTACCATTTTATGTTTCCACAGTAATGTAGGAGAATTGCAGTTGTGTGCAGCTTTACTAGCACTTAATGTTCTCAGTCCTTTAAATGTACCATGTGGTGGACATCTAATGGTACCTAAATGATGGGGGAACATTTTCATTTTCTTAACAACTGTTGATGCTGACTAAGCACCTCTCTAAAGTGCTTTGGCTACATAGCTATCTATTTTGGGAATAAACTGTTCAAACATTCTCATCATTTTATATATTGGGTTGTAATTATTACCTTTTATTATTGATTGTAAATGTCCTTTGTATGTCCTGGAAACAAACAATTTTTCATGTCTGTCTCTCTGTCTGCTACTTACCTACCTACTGAACTATCTATAGAATAGTTTCTCTAAGGGTAAGACTTAAATTTTTATTTTATTTCAGTATAAGTATTTTAAACTTTTATATACATTTTCAAAAATAACCTCAAGCTTAAAGAAGAGTCACTACTAGAAAGAAATGTTTTCTTTCTGAAAACATGCACTGCAAACCATCAGCTCAGGCAACATCTAACTACATTCACACCTGTGGTCCCATAAGAAAGTTCAGCAATCCTGATCTGGACAGCTTCCTGCATGCAATACTTGGATCTCAGTCCTCATATACAAAGCAAATGAGCTGCCAGATAGGCAACCCACCATGCTCATGTCTTGATAGCCATAACAAATGACTATGTTCCTGTTTAATGTATGTACCATACTAGAAAAGCCCAAAGTGCGTGATACCAATCCCCCCCGGGGTGGGATATGCTGGAACAACCAGGGGACAGGGCAGCTTGCAGAAGCAGATAACTACACTTTATCCTGTATTATGGGCTTCAGTACAAAAGTTTAAAATGGCCAAGGAGGCACTGAGTAATTTTTTTTTCTGGGAACCTATGTACTATACTTTCTGTCTAAAAAGTTTGCCATATAACGGTGTATGTTTCAACTTAAAATACAGAGTAACCAATCTCTCATAGCATGTGTCTCTTCAATGCTATAGCATTAACTCTCTGTTTAACTTACTTACGCTAATATTGCCACAAGAACATTATGGCTCCCAAACAGAGCGAAACTGGTGTTGGTGAGAGCAGCAGCAAGAGGAACAGAAGTCTTGATTTGGAAGTGGTTACTAAACACCACGAAAGTGGAAAACTCAGTGAATGCTACTGCTTCTGCCTTAAGCATGTCACACTTGACAATCGGGTCACAGCAGACAATCGTGACGGTTCTCAGGCAAACACAAAATTCCCCTGGTTGTTAAAAGATCAGCTCCCCTGAAAGCTACCACGCTTAACAGAAATGCAGGAGACTCATATCATATATGGAGTAATTGCTAATGATGTGGGCTGAGGACCAAACACCAAAGCAAGGCCCTCTCAGCGTGTTGGCAAGCAATGGCTAAAACAAGGAGCTTCTTATGCTTAAGACCAGAGTATACAATATCACGCTTGTTTGCACAATGCCCAAATCACATGATGTCCTATTTCACAGAACATATCAGGGATTTTAAGCAAAAACGCTTGAAAGTATTTGTATGTGTACTTCTTACAAACAAGTACATTCTGCTACAGATCACAATATACCTAACCAAAGCAGGAAATGGCAATGATATAGTACTCTTTCTAGCCAATCTTCCCCAGTCAAACTTCATGAATCATATCAATACTGTCTAAGGATCCAGATAAATAGCAGGGAATGGACTTAGTTGTCTGATCACTTTCCTTCAGTTTGAAACAGTCATTCCATCTTTCTCTTGGCTTTCAAGATTATGATACTTTTGATGCCTACAAACCAGTTACTTTGTAAAATACCCCTCAACTGGGGTGTCTTAAATTTTCTTGGTTATTAAATTCCATTTCCATTAGAATAACCAATGATTCCCGTCTATTTATCTTCCTAGTTGTTTGCAGTATCTTTTCTCTAATATATTAAAATTCCCCATGTGTGGGTCTGTTTCCAGGCTAATGTATTTCTACTTCGTCTGTTGAAATACCACTGTTTTAATTATTATAACTTTACATTGCTAACTGCATTCTATGCCAGTTATTCTGCCTGAATTCTGTTTTTTATTGGTATAAACTGTTGTCCACCTACTCCCTAGTATCCAATCTCCCAATTAATTAATCTCTCAACCAACAACAACAACAAAATTCATAGAAAGGTTATTGTTTTAAGACCTATCCAAACATCTCCTCTTCCAGAAAGGAGTCTTCTCAGCACACCCCAGTATGATCTCGGCATAATCCCAGCTTCCGGTTACTCCACGGAAACCTAGTGGTGAGGTGGGCTACCGGTGTGGCTGCAAGATCAGTGGCTTGAACCTGCTAGTTGCTCCATGAGAGAAAGATAAGGCTTTCTACTCCCTTCAAGATTTACAGCCCTGAAAACCTACAGGGGCAATTCAACTCAGCCCTACCACATTGGAATCAACCTGATGACAAGGATGTTTAAATGTTTCTGTTATTCATTAATATGCCATTCAAATGTGCAAGATGTAACTTAAAAGGCATAGTACGTGTGGTGTAGAGTTCCACATCCATCTCCTGCCATCTGCATAGCAAGGTCTTCACTTTGACTATCACAGTATAGCACAGTAACTGTTGTCTAATAGTATCAGTTGTCTAGTAATACCGAATGGAAAGTATACAGTTAGTTCTTAAATGTTAAAACTAGGACTCTGTTTTGCAAATGCTAGGTTAGTAACCTCAAAACAGACATGTGCTCTAGATCCGAAAAATACAAGCATATGCATACCTTCAGCGTCTTGATCATGGTTGGATCAGTTGATCTAACGTAAAAACTCTTCAGATAAGGTTCAAACATACCCTAGATTACAAAAACAACAACAATTATATCTGTATGTCGATACATCTGTTGTATGAATCTTTTCATTCTTTGATTAAAGTATGTGTTCACAATGGACATACCTTTCTTTGAATGGACATAGTTGCTATATTCTGTAGGACAATGTACTGCACCTCCCTAGGGATTGAAGAAGACATTTCACTGGGTATTACTTCCCAAGAAAATACCTTTCAAGTAAACAATACATTTAAAGATAAATAATCAGCACAGTATTTCACACTGAATGGAATTTTTAATGAAAGATCAAAAAGGTTTAATAAATTTATTTATGCGGTGGTAGTTACATAATCTGGTGTCAATTTGGGACTTGAGAGGATTAAGAGTGAAGGGGTGGAGTCTAGTCTGTCAATCGGGTCACAGTCAATGAGACCTCTGTGGGCATGGCCTTCCCCTGAGGATTCTGGGAAAACTCTGGTTTTTCTTCATTGGAGGTGGGAAGACACTTTCTCTCTCTGCTCACTCCCTGAGAGACTCTCTACTAACAAGACACATGAAGCTATGCTAATGGAAGCGAGAGCCCTGGACCTGGAGAAGCAACGCCTGAGATACCTGGCAGCACTGAGCTGCTTCCACCATGACCATCCACCCACTGGCCTGTGATCTTCCTGCAGTCGGGCGTCATTGCATATGTTTCCTGAGTCTGGAGAGGACTTTATATATGGGTATCAGATATATGGGTTAATATCACACTTATGGACTTGATCTGGACTGGGCTGGGACATTTTTTCAATATTCAATTGCTCGTATATATAAACTTCTTTCCTATATACATATGAGTGTCTCTATGAATTTGTTTCTCTAGTCTCCCTGCACTAACATATGTCTTCTTTTTAAAAACATTTTTCTTATAAACTCCTGGTGATACAGTGGGTGCCGTGCTGAGCTGCTAACCTTGAAACCACCAGCAGCTCCTTGGGAAAAAGACTAGGTTTTCAGTCTTGGAAACTCAGAGGCAGTTCTACCCCATCCTACTGGGTCACTATGAGTCACAATTGATTAGATGACAGTGAGTGAATAACTACATTTAATTTATCATGATTAAAAGTTAAAACTAACTTTATAACACTATATTTGCCAATACTGCAATTACTCTAAATACATGTGAACGGTGGGGTATTTGTAGGGTTAATGACATAAATATGACAGTAGCATTAATATAATCTGAACAGAATGTTCATTCACCCTATCACTCTATCCTACTCAGAGTCAAAAGCAATATTAAAAAGAAGTGATGTTATTATGCACAAATATCTAGCAAAAAAATAAAATTCGGTATAAAGTTGTATGTAATAGCCCACTCCAGGCACTTCTGATTTTCCTTGAGCCAGCAATGTTAAGAGAGAAATCACTGAACTGAGAAAGGGGAAACAAATACCTATCAACAGGAATGCACAGGAAGTAGCCTCCCACTTGTCATTAGGGGACAGTCAAAGACAGCCAAGGTCTAGCACTGTGACAGGACATTTCAGGTAAGGACAAAACAATGTGTAACTTCATATATAATGACCTTGGTATCAGAAGCACTGCACTCAGTTTTTAATAATTTTTAAAATGCTAGTAGCCAAAGATAAGGGCCAACTGTTAAAGATGTACTCTGAAATCCAAAAAATTAGATAATAAATTTGCCTTAAAGTTTGAAATTATACCTCAGAGGAACTCAATAGATCTCCCGCCCACCGCCCCCCATCATTCCCCCAATGATTGTCTTGAATTACTGAACGATACCAAAAACCACACTCACTGCCATTAACTCTCCTCTGACTCAGAGCCACCCTACAGGACAGGGCACAACTGCTCAGCACGTTTCCAAGCCTGTAACTCTTTGCGGGAATAGTAAACCCTGTCTTTCTCTCTTAGAGCAGCTAGTGGCTGACCCTGGGGATCATAGCCCCAAAATGTAACCACTATGCTACCAGGGATCCTACTCCTGAATGATGGGCAGTTAAAACTAAAGCAACAGGTGTTTCTATCTATCAGAAATTAAACGAACATGCACTTGTATCAAATGAGTAGCTGTTAAGAGAGGAACCCTCATGGTGCAGTGAGCTAAGCACTAGGCTGCTGGCCACAAGGTTGGCGGTTCAGACCCACCAGCCACTCAAGAGAGAAAATATTAAGGATGTCTGCTCTTAGTCTAGATGGTCGCTTGTTTACCTTCAAGTCTTATATAGAGAATAGTTCTACTCTGTCCTATAGAATCACTGTGAGTTGAAATCAATCTGACAGTAGTGAGGGTTTTTTTAAGT
>NW_022111373.1:73081571-73093470 GCF_000313985.2 Echinops telfairi | reverse complement strand
AAACACAGGGAATCCAAGGAGGATGATCCCTTCAGGACCAGCGGTGAGAGTGGTGATACCAGGAGGGTGGAGGGAACGTGGGGTGGAAAGGGGGAACTGATTTCAAGGATCTACATATAACCACCTCACTGGGTGACACACAACAGAAAAATGGGGGAAGGGAGGCGTCGGACAGTGTAAGACATGACAAAATAATAACAAATTATCAAGGGTTCGTGAGGGAGGGGGTGACAGGGAGGGAGGGGAAAAAATGAGGAGCTGATAGAAGAAAGAAAGCTGATAGCCTCAAGTAGAAAGAAAATGTCTGAGAATGACAATGGCAAAAATGTACAAATGTGCTTGGCACAATGGATGGATGGATGGATTGTAATAAGAGCTGTACGAGCCCCAAATAAAATTATATATATATTTTTAAAATAGAGCAAACTGCAGTAATTAAACACAATGGAGCTTCAATCGTTCATAGGAAAAATTCTTTATCGTTAATCCATTTTGAAACAAACATTATTTACAAACTGTTTTATTGGCACTTCATTCACATATCTTACAAATCAGGCAGAGTTGTGTAATCATTACCACAATCAGTTTTATAGCATTTCCTTCTTCCTTGTGCTCATTGTTATACGTATAATTGGTTTTTTAAAAGACTGTGCAATAATATACATAACAAAAAATTCTCCAAGTCAACAACTTCTACATGTATAATTCAGTGCCACCTCTTTGTGTTGGGCAACCACCATGGATGTCCTTTTCCAAATTATTCCATCACCATTAACATAAACTCAATACTCTCTTTGCAAAAACTTTCCCTTCTTCACCATCCTTCAAGGTAACCACTGGTCAACTTTGGTTTCTTTTTCTTAGTAGTTTTCTTGATATAAAATTCACGTATCATACACTTCCATAGTTAAGTCATTTTAAAAAAGAGTTGTAGACACATCATCACAATCAGGTCTAGAGCTCCCTCCCGCCTCCCACTGTCTGCATTCACGGTTTACGCGCCTATTCCCCTCACCTTCCCCAGCCCATTGCCCTGGTAAAAAATTGCATCAATTATTGTCTCTATGCATCCACTCCTTTTGTGACTCATACACTAGGGGACCTAACAGAAACAATAAAAAACAAAAACAAAGCAGAAAGAAAATTATAATAATGTGAAGGTAAGAATAAAAATAAAGAGCAAGGGAGAAAAGACTGCCAACCATATTTTAAAAGGCAAAGAAGACATTTCTCTCATTGAACAAGTGAGAAACATTTGAGCCTACAGCAAATTAAGGTTTGGTCAAGAGGAGGCCAACTGACCAAGTATCATGTTATACCATGGTTCAATCCACCATAATCAAGTTCACAATAATCTCTGTCCGACAGTAAAGCTGTTTGAGTCCCTTTCCTGTTGACATAGATAATTTATGTCCCCTCATATGCATTTTTCATCAACTATATACTTTAAGTTATGTACTGCTTCATTATACATTATATGTAATACAGTGAGTGAATGAATCTAACACGGCTTCCATCTTTTCCATGACTCGAGATTTTCTAGAACTCACAACTACAGTCACACCTAGAAATAGCAACCAGTTAACAGCTCATCACATCAAGAAATAACAAACATTTAAGTCAGTCTGGATTACGGCGAATAATAAATGCACGCATGTGTGTGTGTGTGTGTGAGAGAGAGAGAGAGAGAGAGAGAGAGGTCACAAAATAGTTTCAAGGCCTCAGAACTTGAAGTTAAAAACATTTTTCAATATTTATTATCATTAAGCTTGAGACACATTGTATAAAGGCTATTATGACAATCCCCTTTAGTATGAAGTCTTATCAATAAAATATAGTCAGAATCACATCATAAACACCTGAAAGACAGAGCATATTGTTCATGATTTACTTCAGAAGGGAACAAATAGGAAGGCATATGAAAAAGTATGACTCACCTATTGCTACGAAGCAAACGGACGAGGGATTTGGAAATGATGCCAGCTTCGGATTTGGGGGCTATGTGCCAATAGAGCTGAGCCACTGCCATCACCACCTAGACGCAGAGCAGGAAATCAGCAGGGCCTATGAGCACTGGAGTCCCTTACAGTTCCAAATACAGTTTTACATCCATTTCCTTTAACCTCTAGACAATTTCTGGGAAATAAATGTGTTGTTATTCTCTGCAGGGGGCTTCTGGTGATCCCCACATCTACTCGGAACCTCAAGGTGTGACCTTACTTGGAAATCATATTTTTGCAGATGGTTAAGACGTGAGACAAGAACCTACTGGGTAAGGGTGGGCCTTACGCCCAATGGGTGAGCTTATAACAGACATTAATCAAAATCAAAAGCAGAGAGAGAAAGAAATGAAAAGGAGGCAGACCGCAGTGACGTGTCTACTTGCCAGGGCACACCTGACTGCTGACTGCCATCAGGAGACCAGAGAAGCAGGGGATGGCTTCCTCCCTGAAAGAACAAAGGCGTCTGACACCTCCTGAATTGTGGAGGAGATTTGTGTTCACGCTGTGCACTTTGAGCACCTGGTTACGGTAGACCTGAGGAATGTCCTCAGGAAAGAATAGAGATGTCAAATGAACTGCCCAAAAGGCCTGATAGCCAGCGTGTGTCAGAAATAAAGGGGCATGCCAAATTCCATGTGTCTTCAAGAGCTGCTGCTGCAGTTTTGATTATACGCATGCCTTTGCAAATGCTTTCTAATCAAGTAGGATCAAGTAGGCTGAAGTAATTAATAAATATCAGTACAATTAAGTTACAAAGAAAATCTTTTTAAAGCAATGCACATGAAGAAGCAGTATTTAAAATGATCTGTTTTTGAAAATGAAAAATCCTTAAAGTGTTTGGTTTAAAACCAATCATTTTAAGAGTGATCAAAATTTCTCTGGACTTCAACAGTCCAATCCCTAACTGATCACGGGGATGGCCCAGGACCAGGCTGGCAGCATTTCATTGTGTTGTGGCGTCACCGTCTGCTAGCATGGCCATCACAACGGCAACCAACAATAACAACTAGTACGTGGAGTCCCTGGGTGGTACAAACGGTTCACGCACTTGGTTGATAACCAAAAGATAGAAAGTTTGAGCCCACCCAGGAAAACCTCAGAAGAAAGGCCTGGTGGTGTAGTTCTGAACAATCAGCTACTGAGAAATCCTCTGGAGCATCGTCCCTACTCTGACACACAGAAGGTGGCCATGGGCCAGAGCTGACTCAACAACACACCTGTTACACTTTAGAAAATACGAAAGCCGATTCTGAAGATGGCAGCATGAACAATCATTCCTACCCTGACCCATGGAACCAGACTACAACAAGGAAGGAGTGCTTGGTTTTGAGGGAAGGGCAGCAGAGAGCAGACAGGCAAGGGCAAACACATCAACTGTGGGTTGCATACACAGAAAGATCACTTCTCCCATCACCGAACCTCACAGGCTGCTGAGAACTGTAGTAGTGGCTGGGAAAACGGCCTACTTTCCTAGCCACCACAGCTCCTGCCTGTACAAAGACTTCTGTTAAATAAACAAGGCAGACCACTCTGAGGGTCCTTTTGAAGTGTGCCACTATCTGGCCTACCCAGTCAGGGCTGGTTGCAACAGATGACTCGTTCGGGGAGTTTGCAATCATAGTCAACAATGGGCCTATCTCCCGGTGTAATCCATGCTTAGGCCTCAGAAATCAGTATGGCAGGCCTTGTGGGGAGTCCGTGCTGGTCTGTGTATGTCTCCTTTCTATCCGTTTTGAGGAGTGAAGGCAGAGGTTGCTGGGGGCCAAGACACAAGCAGTCTTAGGGGAAGCTACACTTAAACAGCCAACATACTAAGGGGTGGGTTCTGATAACAAGAAGACAGAGCTCCCTAGAGATGCTTTTGGAGCGTGATACCTCCTGTTCCATCCTGACACCATCACTTGCAAGCCTTCTATGAATTATCTTCTGTGAATACAAGGGCCTTGCAGTGTAGTCTGTTCCCCAAACCAAGACTCTATCTGGAATCCTGCATACCTCCTATCTCTATCCTCTGAAATCAACAGTAAAAAACCTCCCTGAGGATCAATTAAGGATATCCTGTCCCCTCATTCATTTGGTGTTAATGGCTGCTAACTAAAGATGCTGGGTGTTGGGACACAGGACTATACATCTTTACGGGAGCAGCCAGGCTCATCTTTCTCCCACAGAGCAGCTGGTGAGTTTGAAGACCTGACTTTGTCATTACCAGTTCAACGTCACCAGGGTTCCTAGTGTGGTGGCTCTCAAAAATTAAAGATAAAGAGAGAATCCTAAAGTAGTGGTGACAGAGAAGCAAATAGTCATACACAAAGGATCTCCAATCAGATTAAATGCCAATTTTCCCTCAGAAACACTGGAAGCCAGAAGGCAATGAAAAAGGTATAAATTAAAGTGCTGAAAATAATACAGAATAGAACCAAAATAAAGTCACTCAAGAATATTATAATATTATACCCAACAAAACTATCCTTTAAAATTGAGGGTGACAGGAAAGCATTCCCAGCAAACAAAAACTGAGTGGGTTCCTTAACTACCAGACTGGTCACACAAAACATACAAATGGAAGTTCAACAAGCCCCCTTGTAGACAGAAGGGAAAAGTCACAAGAAAGTAATTCAAAGCTATACCAAAAAGAAAGATCCTCAATAAAAAGAAATGCAGTCAAGTATAAGGGCTAGTACATGAGGTATTTTGGCTTGATAGATATAAATATTCTGTCCCTTATGCATTTTAATAACAAAACACATAAGAGGCAAGGATAAACTTATGCTACAAGACACGAACTATAAAGACATAGTGATGGCAAGATGAGAAAAGGAATGGTGTACAGATACACGGATATAATTTTTTACATGTTACTTAAGTTGGTGTCAGCATACTCTACAATGTTACACATACAAAATTTTAACTGTAATATCATGTTTCAAAATGTTCACCAAAAAGATGAATTAAAAGACAATCGAACTTTTTGAATCCCCATTGTATTTTATTCATGAGAACCACTAAGAATGTATCTTTTAAGCAATCATATACAAGGGAATAAAAAATGCTCATTATAATAAATCAACAAACTGCAAAATCAAGCAGACATAAGACACAAAGACAAAGATAGCTTAAGACACATACAAATAACAAAATGGCAGCAGTCACTTCTCAGTGAGTGCGAATGGAAGGGACTAAATGCTACAATTAGAAGGCAGAGAGTGACAGAATGAATGTAAAACCACAATCAAAACTACACGCTGTTTACAAGAAAGACACTTTAAATACACAAATAGATCGAAAGGAATAGAAATACACACACACACACACACACACCATATAACAGGGTACCAAACAGTACCCTGTTACCCATTAAAAGTGTTTTATATCATTATCAAACAAAGAGTTAAAAGTCTTGATTTAAAAAAAAAAAAAAAAAAGTCTTGATTTAGTCAATCACGCAGTAGAGTTTCTAGTGGAAACTTAGAGGGACCTAAGCTAAAGTAGAAGGGCAGTGCAAAAGTGAAATAGGCTCAAAGATGAATTGACAGTGACGCCCACACGCTCAAAGATAACACAGTTGCGAGGAGGTCCAGGACTGGGAGGGGCTTCATTCTGTCGCATGGAGACAGGGTTCCTTTGACGCAGAACCAGCTGGACATCACCTAAGGACAAGCTAAGCTAGGTCATATGGATGAAAGAATACTTTAAGTATCACAATAAAAGTCACTAAATAATCTATCGAAATTTACATTACTAGGTGTCATCATGGATTAAAGCTCTGATGAACCCCTCTGATCATGGACCAGGGATGCGAATAGTCCTGCTAATATGCAGAATGCATTCAAAAGTGGATTGCTGCAGATGCAGTTAGTTAAAATTTGGCACCCTATCATTTGATCTCCCTTATCATCCAATTAAATTTCTTCTGGTATTTGGTATTTTGCTTATTTTTTAATTGAGGTTTCTATGTTTTACTTTGTTATTTTGTTAATTCTGTATATGAAATCCAGGGTAGGTAAATCTACACAGTAATTGGATTGATGGTTCCTTGGGGGTATGGTGGGCAGGGTGGGGAGCCAGTGACAATGAGTACAAGAATGAAAAAAATGTTCTAAAATTGATTGTGGTGGTGACTGTATGTGGTGACTTGATGTGAATGAACTAATGAATTGCATATAAATAAATAAACTTTTAAAAAGAAGAAAAATAAATTACTAGGAGTAAGATAAAAACTTCTGCAATTAGCAAATGTTGCACAGTATGAAGCCCAAAGCTCTAAAATTCAAAGCATAATGACAGCATGTAAGTCATTCAAGTGATTGCCTCTTTTTCAAAGCTGTGACAGGCTGATCATATAAATTCATGTGTTAGTTTCAGTTTTGTATCAACTGGAAGATATATAATAGTGTAGGGGTGGTATTCAACCCGTCAATCAGGTCACAGGCTGATGGTGACTCCTTGTGGGCATGGCTTTCTCATAAGGAGGGCCATGGGAACCTCCCCCCCTCTCTTTGCCTTCACACCTTCCTGCTGGCTGACCCTGGTTGCCGGAAGCCCTGCTACTGAATCCACACGACTTTGCATCCACCAGCCTGTGATCTTGCATTCTGCATCATTGCATGTGGCTGCGTGAGTCTGAAGAGGGACTTAAGGAATTATATCAGACTTATGGACTAGTATCAGATTTATGGACTTGAGTTGGACTGGGCTGGGATGTTTGCTTGATTTATAATTACTTCTTGATATAAAGCTTTCTCTTACACATATTGAATGTCACAGGATTTGTTTCTCTGATCAAACCAGCCTAACACATTCATTAAGAATTTTTCAGTTCAAGAAAATAAGTACATGCTTAAATTGAATCCACCAAACCTTCAGCTATATCCTTTGGCAAACAGGAAATACAGGATATTCAAGAATAAACTGACACTGAAGAAAACAACAAACTCTGAAGGACGTGCTACAAGAATTGAGAGGTTCAACAGATATAACAACCAGGTGCAATGTATTAGATTTGGTATTCGATAGACTAGCTATAAAGGGTAGTTTGAAATAAATTGGCATTAAATGACATGAAAAAAGTTTTAACTACAAAGGTGTAGAGAACTGAGTTGGGTGGGGGTGGGGGTTACACAATACTATATACGGTGTGATTTTTATCTTGGTTAAAAAAATAAATGTATTGTTTCACATACATGTGAATATATGTATATTTATGAAGGAAAAAATCTACAAGGAAATGCACTACATGATTTGTGGAATTTGGTAGTTTGTGAGTGATGGAAATGTGATGTTTCAATTCTTTAGTTTTGCTTATCTGTATTTTCAATAATGCCCATGGAGTATTCTGAAATGTAAGCATGGTTTAAGATTAAAAAATGGACGCACAAACAACAACAACAACAACAAAACAAATAAAGATCACCTAAATTTCCATTACTACCAGTTAAAACTGTGTGAAGGATTATGCAAGGTGTTTGTGTTATGCCTTAGTCTCTTAAGAATTCTAACTGGCATTTACTGTTAACTCTCACTGAAATAAAATCATTAACTTTCATCCATGATCGTAGTATACTAAGTAACTGAGGAATACACATAAATTTGTGTAGGGGGTTATCCAGCTAAATCAACTGGGAAATAATCTGAGTTCCTATCTTAAGCAAAGTTAATTACTAGAACCACAGAAAAGCAAATATAGTCCGCTGGACATACGATTATCAAAGCAGGTATTGCCACCAAACCCTACATTCTTTGTAACATGTGAGGCTGAAATACATGTTAAGCATTCCTTCTCTGAAATCCATAGTTCATATGCCCTGCTGTATTTTCAACTACCTGTGACATTTTCTAAAGAAGCCCTAACGGCATGGTGTGACGCACTGAGCTGCTAACTACAAGGTCAGCAGTGAGAAAACCACCAGCTCCATGAGAGAAAGACGAGGCTTTCAACTCCAGGCCCTGGCGAGAGATCCCGCTAGGTAAAACGAAGGGGCAGTGAGTGGAAAAGAGCAAAGCCCTCAAGGAAATGGACTGACACGGTGGCTGCAACCATGGGCTCGGGAGCAGGAGTGATTCTGAGGATGGTGCCGAACCGGGCAGTGTTTCCGCTGCTGTGCCCAGGGTGGCTAGGGGCTGGAAGCGACTTGATGGCACCTCCCAACAAACCTCACTTGAAGAGTTATCACAGGGGCGTTCTACTTGATCCTAGAGAGGCGACAGTAGTTGGCATCAACTCGATAGCAGGGAGCTTATTTTGTTTGGGGTGATAATATTTTCTGGTGTGTAAAGAAACAAAAAAAATGCTTGACTATTCCAAATCTAAACTCGCTACCATCGAGTTGATGCTGACTGATAGCAACTCAATATAGGACAGGGTAGAACTGGCCCCGTGAGCGTCACTATTACACCCCAAAAATAGTTGTTCTTCGTTTACTGAACTTAGACCATTTAACCACCTTTAATATAGATTTATAATTATTTCTTATAAGGGTTTCACCCTACCGCTGCATTCCTGCTCTGTAGCAAGGGCTTTGTGTTCCGAATTAAGAGTCGATGGTCTGGATCCATAGCATATGGCTTCTTTCTTTGGCCAATCCTTTCCTTCTGCTCCTCATCTGACTCATAGAAATCCTTCTCATTGTCTTCTGGACCATTATCCTGAAAGGAAAGAAATACAATCCAACGATTAGTTCAAACCCTCAATGGCCCAAATAGTTTACAAAGAAAAAAATGTTTAAAAAAATACCTACATTAGTGATAATCTTTTGCTGTAGCATACTACTGCTAGTACTGTTTAAATTTACTATTTAAATTTACTCCATTACATGGAATGGAGACCTTGCTCTTTCTCATATCTCATAATATAATAACTATCCTACCCTTCGGTGCCATATAAAATGCTTGTTCCATATTTACATAGTTCTACCATGTCTAGTTGCCCAAAGAGAAAACTTGACCCGTGCTAGAGATTACAAGACCACTTAAAGCCTGAAAACTCTGCACTCACTGTTAGTCACTCTGTCAGCGGATCCATGGGTCCAACGGCAGAAGAGCATTGCTTGAATTATGACACACATAATTCACCGGGAGGTGAAAATTAGAGACTTGGTTGGTGTCAAGAAATAGCCTAAGTTTTGGTTCATGAAAAACCACAGGAGTTGATTCTGTGGTTCTGTTTTTTGCTTATTTCTTTGAACTGCTTTTCTCTGCCAAAATAATCTGCTTATAGGCATTTAATCTTTAAAATGAACAAAAATAGGCACCCAACCATATATTACTCATATAAATCAAATTCAACTTCTATCTAGATATAATTTCGGACCATACTGCCTGCTTTTGAAATGACAGATATGTGCTTTTCCCTGTTCCTCTCACTAAACACAACGAACCCCCTTCAATATCACACGTAAAACAAGCACAAGACTCTGAAAGGAAGAGAGAAGAGGGCAGGCTGCTTAGGGACTTCAAGACCAGAGGCTGACACAACTGTGTGCTCTCGGCACTCTCTTTATTTCAGCACAAGACCTGGCACTGGAGAAGCTACCCACCAAGAAACTCCAGCAAGCACAGGTAAAACCAACCCTCCTCTCTCCCCAACCATACTCTCTCTAGTCAAAAGATCACGAGAGTAGCATCTTAGCAAGATAGGACACTTTTAGAAAAGACGCACTCTGCTGCCACCCCACACCACAGAAAACCCGAGTCCACTCCCGCCAGCAAAGGCTGACAGACACACGTAGGCCTCTGTAACACAAGGCCTAAACCACTGGAGCGATATAAAAACGCCTCCCTGTGATGTCAGTGGAGACCACATGGAGACCATGCACTTCCAACCTCACCTGCGTCCTCAACCAGGCATCCTGACTCTGCCTGGGATGGTCTCATAAGTCTACATAGTGTCAGCACCCATTACTCATTGGTAATGAGGCTTTCCCTCCAAGTCCTACATGTAGAGGACCCATGTAGAGAAGTAATGAGGCACTTCTACCCCAGAGAGAGCGCTAACAGTGAAAGATTAGTGGTAGCCAGGCTGCCCAGATTCACCCAGGAATCACCATGAGCACAAGCCCCTGGAGTGTTAGTGGAGGCTGAGTAAGAACCTTTCAACTGCAGTACAGAGGCGGTGCTCCCACCTTTCCTGCTGGAAAAAGTGTCGGACAAAAGCAGCTAAAACAGAAGTTTTAAGAATACTTTGAGTCCCATAACCTAATATTCAAGACATACAAATTTCATTACAAAATCATTCATCAAAACAGGGGCTAGAAAGCCTCAAACTGAATTTAAAAAGACAGCCAATACATGCCAAAACTGAAATTATGTAAGTGTTAGAGTAATTTACAAAGACTTTTAGAGTAGGCAAGATAAAAATGTTTCAGGGAGCAATTAGGAGCACCTTTGAAACAACAACAAAAAACACCAACAAACTCTCAGCAACAATAATTGAGTGTGTAAAGAACACGAAAAGGAGGCGTTACAACGGAAGAAAGAAGAATCACCAAAAGAAGACGCTCAGTGTACGGGATGAAAAGCAGAACGGGGTGTGGTGGGGAGGACAAGCGGGAACCTGACACAGAGGAAAATGAGAGTCATCCAGTCTACACGAGAGAAAACAGAATGGAAGAAAAAACACAGAGCTTTAAGGATTTGACTGTGCAAAGAGAGAAGAGGGTAGGGATGGAATACTCAAAGAGACAATGGTTGACAATTTCTTAAATTTGCAAAAGACAGAAAACTATAGGCTCACAAAACTGAATAAACCCTAAATAGTATAAGCCCAAGGAAATCCACAACAAGACTAGTTAAAACTTTTAAAAACTAATGACCAAAAAAAAAATCTTGTAGAGGAGAGAGAAATGATATTCATAAAGGAGGAAACGACTTGAATGACAGCAGACTGCTCCTCAGCAGTCATGGAAGACAGAGGAAGTGGCACATTTTTCAAGGACTGAAAGAATGGTGAATCCTATATGTAGCAAACATATCTGCCAGGAATAAGGAAGAGATTTGAATTGAGACTTTGTCTCCCTATATCTATCAAACTATCCTTTGTTGCTTACATTTTTTAAATTATGATTTGGGTGAAAGTTCACAGAGCAATTTAGTTTCCCAACAATTCATCCACATGTTGCTTCATGACTGCGATCCCCACAAAGCAACAGCGTTCGTCCCAGGTTCTCCCTATTTGCTTGTTCAGATCGTCCTTCTTTCCTGTCCCTTCTTGCCTTCTGGATTTTATCTCTGGGCAAATGCTGCCATTCTGATGTCATCTGGTTGATGACTGTAGGGTGCATACCCCCTGGGTATTACTGTTCCCACTTTATAGGCCTATCTATCATTAAGCTGAAAGTGGTGTTACAGAGGATGAGGACATTTTTAGATGAAGGAAAACTAGCAGAAAGTGTCACCAAGATCAATCCTAAGAGCAAAGCCTAAAAGAAGTTCTCTGAGAAGGAAAGGAACAATATAAGATGAAGTCTTGGAACACTCAGAAGGAAGAAAGAACATGGTAAGGGAAAATATGGATAAGTAAAATAGATTTTCCTGCTCCTCTTCTAAATTATACGATTAAAACAAAATTATGTCAATGTGATTCTAAAGAGGATAGAAGGCTTACTTAATAATATTATAAACAAGGGAGGGAAGAGGGGCAAAAAGGGATGTAAAAGACAAATATTAGGGGAGGTGGGGGGAAAGGAAGTGGTGTTAACAAACTGAGGGACAAGGGAACAACAAGTGATCCAAATCGGTGGTGAGGTGGGCGTGGAAGGCCTGGGAGGGCATGATCAAGGGTAATGTAACAAAGAGGAATTGCTGAAACTCTGGTGGGGACTGAGCATGATAGTAGGACAGGAGGAAAGTCAAAGGAAATAGAGGAAAGAGCTGGGAGGCAAAGGGCATTTATAGAGGTCTAG
>NW_022111373.1:73079082-73080289 GCF_000313985.2 Echinops telfairi | reverse complement strand
TGAAAAAGGCTACATAAAGAGCTATTTATAATCACTGTAGATCATAGGTTACAGAACTTATGTGGCCTTTTGCCCTGTTTTCAGTGGGTGGGGGGGACTCTTATTGCCTTCCTGAGCAATTAAAACTTTTATACTCTAGTTAATTTTCCAAGAAAGAGTGTAGTTTTCTGTTTTTGCAGCCCTTCTGGATTGTTCTATTGTCCCCAATCCCCATCAGGGGTGGTGTTGCCCAATTCAGGAGATACAGTGTAGATAAGTAAAAACAGAATTCTAAATAAAAGTACAAATTATTCACTGGAAGGCAGGAGAAAAAAATGCAGAGAAATTAAGAACCAAGAGGAAATAAAAAACAAAATAAAAAAGGAAGCTTAAAGTACAAATTACCAATAGATTAAAAAGAAATGCCGTATATGCTTGTGTATAAGCTGAGTTTTTCAGCACATTTTCAATGTCATTTTTGTGGTAAAATTAGGTTCCTTGGCTGATAATTGGGTCAGCTTATACTCCAGTATATATGGTAGTCTAAATATACTCAACAAAAGGCAGGGATCCGCTGAGTGGATCAAACAACATGATGTAAGTATATGCTATAAGAAACTCACTTCAAATGTAAAGGTAGAGGTAAGTTTAACGTAATGCCTACTACTTTAGTCAAAGAAAGCAAGAATGGCTATATTGTTATTAAATCAAATACACTTCAGAGCAAACAAACTATTACCTCATGGATCATTATATAGAAACAGTGAAAGTTAAAAACTGTACAGTTCCATCTGTACAGCATTCTTGAAATGGCTAAATTACAGAAATGGATTGGTAGTTGCTGTGGTTTAAGGATGGGACGGCGTGGGGGTGTGTGGATCTTTAACTGGTAGGTGCTGGGGCTTATGGGGAGGGACACTGTGCTTGGTAGAGTGGAGGAACCGTGAAAAAGAGGAAGGCCCTCAATAAGATGGGTTGATATGGTGGCTGCAGCAATGGGATCCCGCATAGGAACAATTGTGAGGAGCACAGGACCAAGCAGTGCTTCATTCATAAGAACCAACTCGGTGGCACTTAACAAATAGCACCAAGGCTGGGGAATGAGAGTGGCTGATTCATAAGAGGGTCTTTCTGGTGATGGAACCTTACTGTGGTAGGGATACTGTACTGCAGTTTTGTAAGATGCTACCACTGCCGGAAAACGGATAAAAAACCACCCGATCTCTGT
>NW_022111373.1:73076280-73078124 GCF_000313985.2 Echinops telfairi | reverse complement strand
GGGGGTCTTTTTCTTTGTTTTGTATGTTTTTCTGCATAGGAAATCCAGGATAGGTAAATCTATAGAGATAGTAACTAGATTAATAATTTCCTAGGGACATGTCAGAGGAGGTTGGGGGAGGGTGGGGAGCCAACAGCAATCAGTAAAATATACATATATTTTTAAATGCCGTAATAGAAATTCACTTTTCCACGAAGGTTAGACTTGAGCAATTGCTCCTGTGTAGATCGCCTGGACAAACTAGTTATATTAAGTAGAATAGAAAGCAAATAAAAGGCTGTACAAGTCATCAAGCACTCTACATATACACACCTTCAATTTTCAGTCTACCTTAACAAACAAGTATTTAAACTCTTTACCTTGAAACTGCTATCTGATAAACTGCGATGTAAGCAACATAGCATTGAAATAAAGAAAATGACCAAATGCAAATAAAAAGCTGCCCTTAATAAAAATTTATTCATACCATTTCTCTTTCATTGTCAATTAACATTATTTAAAGTTCAACTTCATTATTTTAACGAAGAATGCATCTGTATTGTTTACTTTCCTGGATAAGTATCTAAAATTATCATAGTAATTTTAGTAAAATGATCACACAGGATCCATTTTCAGTCATTTGTTTGCTTTGGGTACACTTATTTACTTAGTTTTAAGATGCCAAGACCTGATGTACCTCTCAAGAAAAATCCCTACAAATCACTTTATGACATGTCAGACTAAGGATCAGCAAACTAATCCTTTTTAACAGTGAATACTCTATGAATTAATATAATTTCTCAAATCAGATCATTTGAAATAGCATACAGTATTAGCAACAGCATAATGGGATAGTTAACAAATAAAAACTGATGCTTATACTTAACAAAGAGTTACTGATAGCATGTATAATTTATAAGAATATTTCCCTCAAGCAATTTCCTCATATCTTTTATGAACTCCCAAACCGCTTGTACTTTCATGAGATCATGATGGCATAACTTTTTTAGCTCTAGTTCCGCCACTTACTTGCTGTGTGTACCAACTGTATCATTCTCAAAGTTTGAACAGAAAAAAAACTAATTGAAGGAATGGTTGATGTTTTTATGAAGTTAATGAAATGAGTAAGACTGTGAATAACATTACATTTGAATCTCTACTATTAAAGGCCACAGCATCTCGACTAACCAGAATACTAGCCCAAAAGAACAGAACCTTGTTATGAAGAACAAGTACCGAGAAGCACCAGCTGCAACTGAGGGGCTTCAAAAAGTGTGTAGAAGTGGAATGAAGGGATCATGACATTTCCCCCACAAACTTTGAGGCCCGGCTCATGGCGGTTCCAGCTCTATCACTAAGGCCTTCTCTCAATTTATTCACAGGTTAAAGGACAATGAGGACCCTGGTGGCATAGTGGTTATGAGTTGGGCTGAGCTCCACAAGGTCAGCAGTTCAAAACCATCAGCTGCTCAAAAAGAAAAAGACAGGGCTTTCACTCCTGTAAAAAGTTACAGTCTTGAAAACTCACAGGGGCAGTTCTACCCTGTCCTGTAGTCAGTATCAACTCAAAGGCAGTGAGAGTTTTTAAAGGACAATATCTGTATCATGTTAGAAAGTTCAATTCAGTTTGTGAAGGTCAGGTTATCCTCATATTAATTTAACATTCAAATAGTAGCAATTATGATGTTTTTTGTATTTGGAAATTTCTAGATACTAGGGAGTAGAAACTGTTATTGTGTGCCTTCAAGTACATTCTCAGAGTGACCCCATAAGATAGAGCTGAACTGTCAACATAAGAGTACCACAGCTGTAATTTTTTTTGTTTTGAAGTTGATTTTTCTTTATTTCCAGCACATTTACTTTTT
>NW_022111373.1:73053680-73074564 GCF_000313985.2 Echinops telfairi | reverse complement strand
TTGTTCATCCAGCCTATCTTATTTAGACAGATCTGCGGAGATAACAACATGCACAAAAACAAGACAGAGCAAAACCAAGCAACAAAAGAAACCAAAACAACAACAACAAGCCAATGACAAAAAACAAAATACAACAAGAAAGAAAGCTTGTAGTTAGTTCAAGGACTGTTTGTTGGCCTTTAGGAGTGTTTTCCGGTCGAGTCTGATGGGGTGCCAAGCCCTGGCCCCAAAGTCTACTTTTGGTATTCCCTAGGGACTTCGTTGCTCTGTTTCCCTTGCTGTTCTGTTGCACGCCCTTAATATTTTGCCTGGGTGTAGTGGGATCAGCTCGGGCACAATTCCCACACTGTGTCTCGAGTGTTGTCCCCTGTAATTTTTACTGACAAGGAAACCGCCTCCTTCTCCTTTGGAGCTGTTGGTTAGCCCCAATTTTAAACCTTCTGGTGAACTGCCCAGCACTTCAACACTGGGTCACCAGGGGTCCTGGAGATATTGTTGTTAAACCAGAAACTAAAGTTGCTGCCAGCAAGTTGATGCTGTCTCATAGTGATCCTACAGGAATGGGTAGAACTGTCCCTATGAGTTTCTGAAACTGTAACTGTTTGCCGGAGTAGAAATCCTCATCCTTTTCCACAGAGTGGCTGGTGGTTTTGAACTGCGAGTTTTGCAGACGGAAGTCCACCATGTAACCACTTCATCAACTGACTCCAACTCAAAATGGCCCCAGGCATACTGCCCGGTCCTGCACCATTCTCACAATCATTATGTTTGAGACCACTGTTGCAGCCACTGTGTCAATTAAAGGACTTCCTCTTTTTCGCTGACTTACCAAGTACAAAGTCCTTGCCAGGGATTGGTCTCTCGTAATAACACGTTCAAAGTACAGAAGATGACATGTTGCTATTCTTACTTTTAAAAATTATTCTGACTGTTCTTCCTCCAAGACATAGACTTACCTGTTCTTCTGGTAGTTCATGATACTTCAATACTCCTCATAAGCATCATTCAAATGCACCAATTCTTCTGTGGACTTCCTTATTCGCTGCTCAGCTTCCACAGGCATTTAAAGTGGTTGAAATAGCATGGCTTCGTCACTCCCACCACAGTCCTCAAATTAGCATCCTTCCTCTTTACCTGCCCTGCCCACTGCAACACGTCCTTTGATATCTTGACTACTGCTCTCATGAGCATTGATTGTGGGGTCCAAGTAAAATGAAATCTTTAGCAACACCAACTTTTATTCTATTTACCATGATGCTGCCTTTTGGACTAGATATGAAGATTTCTGTGACTTCCAACATCGAGGACTCATCTTCTGGCATTATATTGGATAATGTTCCACTGCTCTTTGTAAGTTTCTCTGTGGTTAATCTCTCAGGAGTGACATGCCTATCTATTCTTCCTGGTCTTAGCCTGGAAACCCCAAAGAAATCTGTCCAGCATGGGTGACCCCGGCTGGTGTTACAAACCTAAGTAGCACAACTTCCAGCATCACAGCAACATGCATGCCACCCCAGCACACCCTAGTGGCAGGTGCAGGATGGCCGGTACACACAGGCAATGTAGATTAATCATCCAAAGTTGGAGGTTAAAAGTGGTAGGATCAGGAATTGAAATCACAAAGTCTTATTCTTCGTCCTATCACTTTTCCTTTTATCATCTTGGCATTTAGAGCAGATGAACAAAAGACAGTGATTGTGGCCTTTTCCTTCTGAAGTCCACCTTAAAGATGTTTCCGTTGGACAAACAATCTCGGAAATCTGCTCTAGACACACAGACTATTTTATTCTATTCCAGAGCGAGAAAAGAGACTGCGTCGTTTCTACCAGGCAAAAGGAGTGTCTCCATCAGCATATTGGCAATTCAGCTCACTGAGATGGGTCAGACTTCTCTGACAAGCCGAGTGGATGGGTGATTAGAAACATCATCAACACTCATTTGCTACACAGTATGAGTAGCACACACTATCACAGGGGCAGACACACTAGGGGGAAAATCCTACTTCAAAGACAAAATTAAGTGTCCTCCCTAAAAAATTCAGGTTTATATAATTCAGTACAGGACATGCATAGTGATTTGAGATTTTTTTCATCCCCTCTCTCTGAGGTAACTACTACACTTAGCACTTTACATGCTTTATACCACAGCCCAGTGACCACCATACCACACAGGTGGAAGTATGGGTTTGAGGACCATTGAACACTGAATCTCCCCAATACATCACAATTATGGAAACACCTGTGCACAGTAACTTTGTATGGAGCCACTATGAAAATTCACAATGTTCAATTGCCCACAACACTTCTCATTTCTTATGAATACATGTTCAGCTCTAGTCCATAAGAAACAAACATCCTGAATGCTGTGGTTTTTGCTTTGTTGGTTAACTCAAAGTTGACGATTTTATTTTCCCCTCACAGTACAAACAAAAATTGTTTGGTTGTGTTTTTTCGTCAGCTGCTCCACTCCAAAACCTCAGCTCATTTTGACAGAAAGGGGGAGCAGGTGTTCCGTGTTGTGCTGTTAGAAAACACCCAGCGTGACAGCGCCAGGATCTCCTGGTGACATAGTACAAGTACTATAAAGCTCATACAAAGAGGGCTGGCCGAGTCATTTCTGACTGACTGGGGACCATCATAAGATGTGCAGAGAGCTGCATCACTGCCGGTCCAGCTTCAGTGCCATGTGGCCTCCCATGGGCAACCACATCCCAGGAGGAGGAGGGCCCATCATTGGTATCATGGGTGGGTGCCCCATAGAGGGTGCTGGCATCATGCTACTAGGGCAAGGAGGACTTGGGACACTGGGGGGAGGCAGGATCACTGTCCCTGCTGGAGGAGGAGCAGAAAATGGAGTAGGTGGTATTTTCCCTTGTGGAAAATTAATCAGGCTCTGAGCCTGTTCTTCCATCCATTTCTGATGGTAATATTTCACATTCTCTGTCCGTTTCCTAGTAGTGTGTCTTTCTTTTGGATGGGGAGCCATGGATGAGGCGTGTATCGCAGTACCACAAGAAAACTTGACATTCTGCTCGACTCCATATACAGTGATTTTTAAACTTTGTTACTGAGAAGTGGAGGATCTATAGAAAGCATTATTTCAAATGTCCCTTTAATGAAAAACAGACCAGGCATTTGTTGAATCTGAATCTAAGGCTTCCAAGACATGGAAAATGAAGGTTCCCATTATTTGAAAACCGATGAAATGCCAAATAGGGCACAGAATACAGGTAATAAAAATAAGTTTTTAGTTAAGCAAAATGTATTTTAGGGTGGTGTTCATTCGATTATAAGTTATGCAAAAAATTCCATGATGCTCATCTTCCCGACATGATCTCTGAAGACAAAGCGGGTGCATAAGCAAATGTGGTGAAGAAAGCTAACGGTGTCCAGCTATTAAAAGATATAGCTTCTGGAGTCTTAAAGGCTTGACGGTAAACAAGCGGCCATCTAGCTCAGAAGCAACAAAGCCTACATGGAAGAAGCACATCAACCTATGTGATCACAAGGTATCGATGGGATCCAGGCATCAAAGAACAAAAAAATCATAACATTGTGAATGAGGGGGAGTGTGGAATGGGGACCCAAAGTTCATCTGTAGGCAACTGGACATCCCCTTACAGAAGGGTCGTGGGGAGGAGACGAGCCAGTCAGCGTGCAATGTAGCAACGATGAAACATACAACTTTCCTCTAGTTCTTAAATGCTTCCTCTCCCCCACTAGCATGATCCCCATTCTACTTTACAAATTTGGCTAGACCAGAGGATGTACACTAGTACAGACAGGAACTGGAAACAGGAAATCCAGGAGAGGGTGGAGGGAAGGTGGGGTAGAAAGGGAAACCGATTACAAGGACCTACATATAACGCCCTCTCTGGGGGACGGACAACACAAAAGTGAGTGAAGGGTGCCATCAGACAGTGTAAGACATGACAAAATAATAATAACTTATCAATTATCAAGGGTTCATGGGGGTGGGGGGAGGGGAAAATGAGCTGATACCAAGGGCACAAGTAGAAAGCAAATGTTTTGAGAATGATGATGGCAACAAATGTACAAATGTGCTTGACACAATGGATGTATGTATGCATGGATTGTGATAAAGAGTTGGACAACAACCCAAAAAAATGATTTAAAAAAGTTAGACAACAAAGCCATCCTCAGTAGACCTGATCCTTATTCCTCATGCATTCTCTCCTCACTTTAATCCCTCACAAAGGCTATAGGCAGGGCAAAGAGGTAAAAGCATTTTGAACAGAAAAGGCCACATTCTTTTTCTCCTGGAAGACACAAAAATGAAAGTGTCAAAGCAGAGGTCTGGTAATGCTTGTGTTTTCTTAGAGGAGGGGTAAACCAATGAGATACTTTTTCCTAAATAAATTCCTATTTGAAGAAACTCTCATATGAAACAAAAAAATTCAAAATATCTCAACTTTGGATAAAGGAAGATTCGAGACCTAGGGCTCTGAGAAAGAAATACCACTTAAAATTTAATTTTTAATTAAAAAATAGGACTATAAACAATAACTTTATATAATCAAACTTCATATAAAAGGCCCTTTAGTTCAAACAAGTTTAATATTTAAATTAAATCATACCGAGTCACAAGAAAAAGTAATATAATAAAAAAATTGTTTTAAGTTACTAACTGAAGACAAGGCTAGTAACTAACTGAAGACAAGGCTAGTTAGAACTAGTTGCCTTTGGAGTGACTAACGGGAGACGAGAAAGAGAAAAGCACATGTTGACTTTTCCACACCCTAGAGAAGTGAAAACATAGGTATGTCCACACAAAGACTTAGGCAGTGACGACAGAGGTTACATTTCCATGGGTGCACTTAAAAGTTCAACATTCAGCCATAAGCAAGTACCATCCGTAGATCCCAAAAGCAAATAGATGGTAGGCAGGTAGGTAGGTAGGAAGGAAAGTTCAATATGTACAGGGATGGTATAAAGGAAGTTCTGACCCTAACTTTCCTGACTCTTTAGGTATCTAGTTACAGGAATAAATTATCTAGCCTCTCAAATAATTTCAAAATGTCCTAATAGTTTATTAGGCTACCATTAAAAGAATTTATTTAAAATGATAGGCTAATGAAAACATATACCTACCACAGCAGGATGAATGAAGTACATAAAATTTGCACCAGCAAATATTGGATTAAATTGTGTTTCCCCAAAACATGTGTCGGCGTGGCTGAGCCATGATTCAAAGGAGTTAAACAGATATATACATGAAGCAATGCGGCATTTATGTCACCATGTCTCAAGATGTGATGTGATAAACTAATAAGAGAATTAAGGGAGGGATGCAACACCTTAATCCCTTTAGAGCCCTGGTGAGAGGTGAGGAAACTAACTGCCCAGGAGTGTGTCCTGCAACCCTTTTGTATTATGAGAGAGAAATGAAAGACAGGAGCAGAGATCAGAGGGACCAATTACCATCCAGAAAAGATCGCCAGGTGGGGAGTGCATCGAAAGCATTTAGGAAACCTAGAAGACAAATACCCGATGAATGAACAGAAAGAGACGCATATTTGTGCCCACTCCAAACAAAGGTTAACGAACAGAATGCAGAAATTATCGAGTAATATTATTTAAACCACATTCTAGTTAAAACTTTGCTGAAGATAACTCAAAAACAGTTGCAGTTAAAGGGGGCTGTCAGAAATTCCAGCCAGATTCAGAAGAGGATGTGGAAGGAGGGCAATCACTGCTGACATCAGCTGAATCTTAAACAAAAAACAGAGACTTCTGTAACATGTTTACTTGTGTTTTGCTAACTATGCAGAAGTTTTCAACAGTGTGGATCATAACAACTATGTACAACATTGAGAAGAATGGGAATCTGAGAAAACTTGAATTGTGTTCTTGCAGAATATGTACATAGATCAAGGGGCGGTCATTCAAATAGAGCAAGGGAATACAGTATAGATTAAAATCAGGAAAGCTATGCAGTAGGGTTAGATCCTTTCACTATACTTAGGTACCCTGCATGCTGAACAAACAACCCAAGAAGTTGGACTACATGAAGAACACAGCGTTGGGGCTGGAAGAAGGCTTGTTAGCAACCTGTGGAACCCAAATGAGACAGCCTTGCTCGCTACGAGCAAAGAAGACACGAAGCATTTACTGGTGAAGATCCAGTGTGGATTACAACTCAGTGTAAAGAAAGCCAAAAGCCTCACAATTGGTAACCAATAGGTAACATGATAAAGAGCGAAAAGACTGAGGTTGTCAAGAATTTCATCTTGCTTGGATTCACAATCAATGCTCACGGAAGCAGCAGTCAAGCAATCAAAAAGTGTATTGCACTGGGAAAATCTGCTGCACAAAACCTCTTTACAGTGTGCAAAGAGCAAAGACGGCACTGAGTTAGTTAATTGTGCCAGCCTGGCCGATAATCACATGTGGTACTGGTTGAAAGGCGGAGGGATAAATGGGTGGTGAAGCCTTGCCTTTCTAGTTCTCGGGTCTCTTGTTTTGTGATGGTTGCATCGGGTGCAGCTGCCTTAGCAGTTCCCTGCTTCAGCTTGCAAGATGGATTTCCTACAAGACATCCCCAAGGAGAAGCCGCATGGATCTATCCCGATGCAGCCCTGGGTGCTGGAGCAGCCATGTGGAGACCCCTGCCAGTGCTGAGATGCTTACACGTTCACTGACTCAGCTTTCCTCCTGCAGTCGGCATTCTTACCTCTGTTTTGTGAGGTGAAGGACTTTGTGGACTGGTGTTGGGTATGGGTTAATGTTGGACTTGTGGGCTTGGGCAGCATTGGGTTGGGATGTTTTCGTGATGCACATTTTCTTTGCATAAAACTCTCTCCTATACGTGAGTTGCTGTGGATTTGTTTCTCCAAAGTACCTAGACTAATACACGTCACTTTGAGGGGTACTGGAAGCCATTCTATTTCGTTTCCAATTGCCAAGAGGAGGCGGAGTAATTTTATTTTTTACCTGAAAAGGGGGTGGGTGATAGGCCAAATAAATTTGGAAATCTATGTTCTACATTAAGAAAGCGTCTCAAATTCTATAGAATAAGTTGTCAATGTAAAGGGTTGTGAATTTTGAACATACCAAAATACTTAATTGGAGAGCAATCTAATGAAACAAAAAAATGAATACATTATTTCTCATATCTAAAATAAATGTCACCTATAAAATTGTAGACTGCAATAATTTTCAAATATTAGAAATTCAAAGTCTGCATAGACAAGACTAAATGGATAACAAAATGGAATCAAACTGAGTGGTTCAAATTACCACATTATTATATAAAATAATAAGCGCAGCTAAGATGAATATAGAAAATTATTAAGCAGCCAAAAAATCACAAAATTAAAATTAATATAAATAATTGACTTGTCAGAGATCTAAAATTCAGTATTAATCATCTCCAGTTCTCTATGCTAGAACAACAAGGCTAAGAGAGAAACATAAGCACACTATGGAGTCAAAGAAAATACAACACTATCCAAGGGAGCCTGTCAAGGGAAAAACTGCCCAACGGGGCAAAGGAAAGTCTCAGAGACAGCTGAGGAGGGCAGAGAACGGGTCACATTTCCTCACTTCCTACATTTGAAGTCTCTCCTCCTAAGTACATTGCATACAGTTTCCAGTAAAGGTGTAGAATCAAAGATCATAAAATCCCTTTCCCCAATAGTTAGAACTTAAACACATTAGTCAGTAGTAATGAAACAGGAAGAGGGCAACAACCCAATATCATCAACTGAAAAAACATTTTTTGATAGACAAAAATAGGCTCCTAACTTCCTGAAAGTGTTCATTAATAAAGCCTCCGTCTAAATTAGGTAGAAGGATCAATGAGGTCACCCTCCTTAGTTTTTTTCCCTCTGCTGGAGTCAGGTGGGTGTGGGAGAACAGTAACAGAAAAGGGTGTGGAGGAAAAGCTGATGGAAACAGTACACCAAGTTGGTGTTCTCAGAAAGAAGCGAAGGCGCTGAGCCAGGCATTTCTGTGGTGAAGCAAACCTTCAGTATCGGCACTGACCAATATCGAGGGCGCTAGCCACGTGTGCCTGCTGAGAGCTTCCAATGTGGTTAATGAAACTGCAAAAATGGCTCTGTCATTTTGATTTCACTTAAGTTTAATTACTCACTACTATGGCCAGAAACTACTATGGTGCACAGTATAGTTCTTGGGCTATAGAATGGATTGAGAAGAACAATTTAAAGGTCAAAAATATTCCTCCACAAGAATATACTGGGTGGCAGGGTTCAAGAAAATATCTAAAAAGAAAGGTAGAACTCAATTTATTCTAATAATGACTTTAATAATTATTGTTCATCACTGTCCAATCAGCCGGACAAAGGGAGCCCCCATGCCCCACAGAAGGAAACAGTACCTCTTCCTGTGCTATCCACTTGAAGATTAGACCATTGAGACCCACCAGGGTTTCATTACCTGATGTTTTTTTTAATCATTTTATACTTGATTCTTCTAAGTAAATTGCCAGACCCTTCTTCTTTGTCTCTTAGTCTGCAAGCCCCACTGAAACCTGTTCAGTATTGTTACTACACACTGCTCCCCTGAGATGGCAGGTGATGGTTACATAAAAGGTGCACTGGCAGGGAGACGAAGCTGTTTCCCACGGAGAAAGCCAGCATCCTAGCACTGAATGGTCAGTATCCCCACCACTCCCCGCCCCAGTACACTCTGTGCCCCCTAGACTAAATTTACTCCTGAAAATTACTCCCCTGCCCAAACAAGCAAGGAGCCATAAAATCCCCACAGATGGAAACTGAAAGGAAGAAACAAGCCATTGTTGGGTGTGGTAGGTCACCACCAAGTCATTCACACGCTATCAAAACATGCCAGTACCAGCACCCGGGCCATTTGCAATGTGAAGAGTACAGCATACTCACAGCACCGGGAAATAAAGGGGGAACACCTTGTAGAGTACAAATAAAATGCAGAATCGAAAGTACTTTCTCTAATAGCCAACTGAGAACGTGAATTCAACAATACACAAGGTCAAAGATGAGATTACAGAAAAAAAGGCACACTGAGACTGAAATCTGAGTGAATTCGTGAAGATCGAAGCAATATCATTACAGAATTAAAAGAAGATATAAAAATGTAAGGAACAAATTAGACCATTGAGAATCAATTTATTGCCCATAAAAAGACATGAGAAAATATAATCACAAAAAGATGGATATTAAAACAAATTCCTAAAAAGATGATACAGTAGACATACTAAAGGAAATCCTAGAGCACAAAACTGGCAAATAGAACATTAAAATTTGGGGCATCAAGAAAAAACATATTTAAAGATAGGAATACTTTGAATAACCAATGAATCTACAGATCATAAAAAATTTTTAAACAACAAACTCACTGTCCTTTAGTCAATTCCAATTTACAGTGACCCCTGCAGGGCAGGGTAGAACTGCCCCTCTGGGGCAGTAACTCGGGAGCAGAAATTCTCATCTCTCCCCCATGGAGTGCCCAATGGTTTCTAAGTGCTTATCTTATGGTAACAGCCCAACACGGAGCCATTCGCCACTAGGGCTTCCGTTCCTTTAAGTCCATTTGTCCACAGTTTTCAGAACGATTCACAGACTACACAACCCACAAAACTAAACAAAGAAAAAATGAGTAACGATTATAGAATATACTGTCTATAGTCATAGTAAGACAAGCAATGTACAAATTAAATAATTCTAATCATATCATGAAAATGAAAGTGGAAGCATAAGCAACTCACTAATTTTCAAAGATTCTTAAGGAGACTTTTCAGCATCTAAGCAAAAAAAACAAGACATTTTCAAAAGGGAAATAATGTGGCTGCCTCAAACTTCTTCACTGGAACATTCAATGTTTATAGAAGCGATCCAAAAAAAGAAAAAAGAAACAGACTGTGGCCCAACAGTATCCAGTTAATAGGTCAAGTACAGTAAAGGTAACAAGAAAGCATTTCAGACACACCAGATTTAAGAGATTACCGACCCAAGAACATTAAGCACGAGGATGACGTGGCAAGGCTCTAAAACGTGATCTCCTGCCTACTCATTCTTTAAAAGATACTGGAGGAGGTACTCCTCAAAACAAGGGAGACCAAGAAAGAAGATACTAGAAGAAGGAAAGCCAAAGTCATAGCAGATTCATAACACGGAGAGAAATTAAGTTCCAAAACAGTATCTATGCTTCAAACTTAGTAAATAGCCACCGTAGAACATAAGGGCAAAAATCCCGACAACAGAGCCTCCAGAAGGATGTTGTTGAGAAGCAAATGAGGCTGCTCAATACTTGCTATATGTTAACAACAGTGCTAGATGGAACGATGGCAACAGACATGCATCTATAGTAACTTGGAGCGGGAGCAACTCATTTTTCTTATGTGGAAAAAAAGTATCAAGTTAGGTAGCATCAACTTTGGTTTTTCAGCTGGTGGCCTAAGTTAGGCTGCTGACCACAAGGTTAGAGGTTGGGTCCCCTGGCCACTCTGGGGGGGAAGAGGGGGATGAGACTTCAGTTTCAGAACCCACTGGGGCAGTTCTCTCTGTGCTACAGGGCCATGAGGAGTCAGAGTAGACCTGGTGGCAGTGAGTTGATTCACACTCATCCTGTGGTTATCTTGCTACAGGCGAAATGGTTACTGTACCACCTGTCATTACATATGCATTCCAGACAAAAATAAGGAGAGGGAGCAAAAGGCTGAAGTTTGTGCCAGAGAAGACCATCAGAAAAACAATAGTTTCCTTAGAATGCCAGTCAGCGGTTTTCATAAATACCTGACCTTCTGGAATGGTTCATATAACCATATAAGATAGTTCCCTCACGTAACCACTTCTGACTCCAAAGGAGTCTGGGGAGGGTGATTAGTATTAACGGACCTTCTCACTACTTTGAATACAATTAGAATTCTGTTAATAAATAAGGAAAGAAGATGGATCTAGGAAAGCAACCAGAAATATCTCAACAGCAGCATATAAAATACGTTGAGGGGAGGAGATGACTTGTAAGAATGATATGAAAAACTAGATAAATTTAAAAGAAGTCAATTTTTTAATCCAGCAAAAATCAGGTTTCACAAATGAGAAGGTAATAGTACTATAGAATATAAATTGCGTCTATAGTCACAGTGCAGGTTCAAACAATGTACACGGATGAAATAATGACACAGTAAAGATGAAAAGAAGTGGATGTGTGAGGTGAAACTGTAATGGAGAATGCCCCCAATCCTCAAGTTTAAAATAGGACAGAAATACACCTCCTGGCCCTGAGTCCATAATGATTCATGGCCACACTGCCTACGGGTTTCCACGGCTATCAACCCGCACGGGTACAGACGCCTCAGCTTCCTCCCACAGAGCTGCCGGTAGGTTCAAGTCACCAACCGTCTCATGCTTATCCGTCAGCATCACCAGGGTTCCAGGAAATAGACTTAAAATTAATAAATTGTATCAAGAAACAGATTATATATACGTATTACTTTAAAAGAAAGTAAATACACATACACAGACGATTTTGAAGACACCAATTCAAGCATGGATAGGGCAGGAAAATGTTTTTTATAAATCTTGTATTATTTAAATGATTATTTTAAAATTTTGATAAAATTTTAAATAACTTTAAAAGTAAATTATGAACAGCTAAAAGAAAGCGAAATCTTTAGTATAAATGGCATTCGGTGTGGGGGGGGGGTTTGGGGGTGGGATTATTTCAATGTCAGCACATGGCCCACAATTTCTCATGAAAGTGCACGTTGGACTCTTCCTCTACAGTCCTCTCAACCGCTGCCTGGAAGAGTCTAGAACACTTGTCTTCCTCTGCACTGCTAAGCAGGGACTGCACAGCAATCAAGAATGACACAGAATACTAAGCCTCAATAAGTCACTAGGTAGAACGTTGTACAAACTTATCTTAAAACGCAATAAAAGGAATCTCTATAGGAAGGAGGTTCCTTAGGACAGGATCCAGATGATACAGTTCATGAAACATTTCCCTTAATCCTCAAACCAACGAAAAGACCATGGAGTACCTTTGTACTTGCAGAAAATCCAGAAGTAAGAAATATCTATATGAATTTTGTGTTTTGACAGGTTCTTATTTTAGAGCTACCTGTGAAAATCCCAAATTATCTTAAAATGACTTAAAACAAATTTCTAAACTTCAAAGTTCTTAAACCAGTATAAAGTTTTATAATTGAAATACAGGTATAAATATAGATGTATTTATATATGTATCTACATATTTATATATCTACATTTATCTATATATCTACAACTATATCTGTGTATTTATGTATATAGCCGTTTCTCATATATATGTCTATACAGCATATAAAATCTGTTATATACATGTTTGCATGTTATATATACATATGTATACATATATCTACATATATGTGTAATACATATATACTATACATACACACACATATACAAAGAAAGAAAATATGTTAATCACCTCAAATTTCAATATAGCATCAATACTATTATCAGATTCTATTACTTGGATTCATATACTAAAAAATAACAATGAATATTATTATTTTTAAGTTCCAAACTATGAAAGTAAGATATTTAGGTAATTCTTGCAAAATTACCATCCACCAGTTCCAACTAATGAGCTAAGTTCATTAAATTAAAAATATTCCTGTTTTATTACTATCAATGAAGTCTTATTTTTAAAAATCACTTATAATTTACTTTCTATTGTATATACAATTTTGAAGTCCATTTCTACAAAAGCAAATTTAGTCTTAAAAGTTACATTTATGCTTCAAGAATCTCCCATAAGATACCTGAATTACACAAAGAAAATAAGTAATTTTATATCCTTGAAAAATTCAAATTTGATGTAGAATTTAAAAAAAAGAAAAGAAAACCACAGGGACTGGAGAGAGTAAGGTAAATTTCAGAAAATAAAAATGCAAATATGCATTTTAGCCGTCTCTTGAATTTATTAACCTAAAAGGTTTAATTTCCATTTTCCTGCATCAGCTTTATTTATAAAATGTCGTGCCCTATAAATACGCTGTTATTTTCTATAGTCAAGCACCCTCTTAACAAATCTTCTCATTAATATGTAAATTTGAAGTCAATCGGTCTTCTCCTGACAGCCCCATGAATTCCTAGTGCACTGTATAATCGGCTTTGACTTGGCATCCACTATTTATCATCAAAGATGTCAGTTAGAAAAATTATGGAAAATACACTGCAATTGATATGACTGCAATCTACTTTGTCAACACTTAATTGTTCCTCAAATCTCACACATTTACATATAAACAACCTAAATACTGATCTATAATGATGCAAATAAACTAAATTAAAAATCTCTTCTGCCCGAGGAAGTTGTTTGTATCTGATGTGTTCATCTGAGAATTTATTGACAAAAGCATGTACATGAGCTCAGCTCAAAAAGTACTTCTACTACTATTCATTCTTCCCCAACCAACGCTGCTACTTTTTCAAGCATAGATGCCAACAATTCCAGGAAATACATCATTTTCCTTCTTGAAAAGCAAATGTCATTATGCTACTTAGCTAACTGCAATGTCTGGACAAAGTGACCGGTGACTAACTTTGCAATAAGCAAGCGCAGGAAAGCTTACCGTGGTAACCGCCCACAAAATACTTTCATTCTTATTGAAAGTCACAGGGAACATGCTGACCTGTGCACCGATTACTTTGTTTATACTTTGGGTTCCATCTTGTGTTCACAATCAGTATTATCCAGGGCAAAGAAAGTCACACTCACTGCCTTCTCTCAAATAAAACACTACAGAAGGGCACAAAATAATAAACTGCTAAACATGAAGCATCATGGTATTATTTTTCACACTTTCTTAGTATTTTGGGGACCTTCTGATTTTGATAAATGTTATTATAGCCAGTATTTCCATTTCCAATTACTTTTAAGTCAGTATATTGTTTTCCCACAGGTGAATTCATTCATTCATTCAATGTAAAAGGCCCTTCATTATCATAAAATTGTATGAATGAATACAGCATTCTTGCCACTGATTCCTGCCTGTCTGTAAAAGAGGATGCAGTGCTAGAATGAGGAACTTCCTCCTCCAATGATTTCAAGAAACAAGCGGTGATGATGAAAGGACTAAAGGGTAGGTACGCAACATTGGCTCGGCTAGAGCTCTCTTTTGCCTCGTCTTTCTAATCTAAAATAATCTTAAACGTTCTCTGCTACACGGTATGCTAGTTACGACATACGAAATGAAACATGAAAGCAGATATGGACGCTGGATCCTTCTCAGGTTCTTCTAGGTGGGGTCAAAGTCTGCTCAGGTGGTGGAGTCTGCCAACTTGTAAAGCTAAACTTTCCAAGTGCGGCCTAAAAGGCTGGAAGTGACATGGCCTGGGCTAGGAAGCCTAGAAGACTACCAATGGTTGGAAGGCTCTCGCAAAAGCTTCTCAGTAAAACAGGATTATAAATAGACACAGAGAAGTTTGAGGTGAGTGAAGCGAAAGAGTGACCACGGACTGATTCAAATATTGATGACCTATTTGACCTAGAACTTTATAAAATGTGTTTGCATCAATTAACAGTTTTGATGGTTTCTTAATAATAATACTGCAATAAGGGTGACCCTTCAAACTCTGCATTTTGGTGCTGACCAGCGCTATTATAACACACATGCACAGACATAAATCTGCAATCTTGACTACTTGGGGCTAAGTCAAGACTTAGGTAGAAATTCATCAAAGTGTTTCTTTCATGGGTTTGAGACAACTAATATCACATCAGGCGATAAATGAATAAGAGTACAATTTTCAAAGTAAAATTTATCATCACCAAAAAGACTGAAATCACATAGCTGACATGATTACTTGCAGGTGTGTTAAGTAAATCTAGGGGTTATGAAAAGGAAGTGTTTGTTGCTGTCTTGAATCTCACCATGTGTTTGTATGGGCTTTATCATTTAAATAAAATAAAACAAAAATATAACAGTATGATTAGAGTTCAATAAACCTTTAAAGATCATTTATTAGAAGGATTTTATTTTTTATTTTTTCCTTTAAACCAATTTTTTTTGCCCTCAAAGGATCGCATATGCAACGCTCTACATGAAAAGCAGGTAAAACTTCCGTCTGAAAGAGTGGCCAGTTCCCAGAAATGCAACAGCATCCAGGCAGAGGTTCACACTTAAACATTGCCGAATTGGTCTATTAAGCCCATTTTGAATAAGCCAAGGCCAGGCGACAAATAATTTGAAAAGATTTAACCCAATTCCAATACTGTAGAGAAAATAATCAGACTCATTTCGTGTTCCTAATACTGCTCATGGAGTTAACAAGTGAAAACAGAGAAAAAACGTTCATAGTCCCAATTCTTCTAACTTTATCCCCCACCCCAAATAAACAGATAACATAGTAGAGAATTCAACTTCCTCGTTGTAGCACATTGCTGTAAAACTGAGTTTTATTAAAATAAGGCTACATAAAATCCAATTAATTGGCAGAAAAACAGAGACTTCAATGTCTACTACCTATTTTTAGAAGCTTTGGAAAGAAGAGTGTCTATTTTCACTTCAAAGTTTATCTAAGGATGAAGCAAGGGACCACTTGAACACAGCTACTGAAGATGATTTGATGGCGACAAGAGGAAATTAAGAATTTTTAAGCTGTGATATTGGTTAAGTAAGCTAAAATTACCTCTAAGCTTTACATTTAAGGAAATGTTAAAAATCTGAATAGCATTCTTCACAGGAATTGGCTGCAATCAAACATGTAAGTTCTCAGAAACAAAAGTCTTGTCAAAGTTGAAGTCAAAGAAGGGCGTGTTGCTTAATCTAACAGTGCCATCAGAACTGAATGGCAATTTCATCAACCTAAGAGCCCTATGTAACATAGCACATACTTTTATGTAATAATAATTAAAGCAAGGCAGGAAATATGCTTCCATTTTAAAGCATAACGACCTACTTAGATAATCTTAAAATCAGGTAAGTCAACATTTGAAGCGTTATTTTAGAACAAGATGTACGGGGAAGGCCCTTTAATGAGTTTTTAGTATGAATATGACATTGAGATAACATTAAGCCTCAGTGTAACAAACATTGAAAACACTTCAAACTTATTTGAAAGCTTAGCACACCCTCAAAGCATGTATTATGTAAATTTCTCCATTTTACTTATATTTTTCTCAAAATTAAATGTTATTTCTAATGAACAAAAGCACTCAGAAGTGTGGGGCACTCAGGTAGTATTTGTACGTTTGCAACCAAATCACTTCCATGGAGTTGGAGTTTGATTAACACTTTGGTTTTGTCTTTTTATTTTTTTAGAAAACTTTAAAAAAATCTGTTCATGCTACTTTTAAAAAATACAAAATATCATTTCAGCATGAATGTGTTATCCTTTAAATGTATAAAGGAAAACATGCACACATTTCAGAAAGAGGAAACTAGAAAAAAAGGTATCTAAAAGTTTCAGAAATGCTTACTTATAAAGGAAAGAATTAGTGAGCAAACATACATCTACATGTTATAGAAATGCATTTCCTAATTTTACCAGTGGGTACCTGGAACATCTGGGAAGCAGAGGAGTTCATGAAGGGAGCCCTCGTGGGGAGAAAGTCATTAGTAAAGAAAAAACTCCCTGGCTGGGTTATGTCAAGCACTGTACCACACTACAGCTCTTAACACGGGCCTCCAGCCAGGTGCCACTGAAAACTGATACAACATACCATTCATCAATGCACAAATAGAATGCTTCCGCTAACTCTTCCCTACTTTTCCCAAAGAACCTGACAAAAATGAGCCTTCTATACAGATCTCAACATTTTACTGTTCTTAATTAAAAAAAAAAAAAAAACCACACCACCACACACTGAAAAAGTCTTCTATTCCAGTCTATTTTCCAAGAGTTAAAGCTGCTTCACACTCACCTCTTTCCAAGGACTGACAAACTGTGTCCGAGCATAGCGAGTCAGCATGTGGATGATGACAACCTGCCCCCACTCCTCCACATCAACGAGTAAATTACAGAGCTTGCGGTAATTCTTGTGAATGAGGTCTATTCTATCTGGACACACTTCTTCGAAAGCCATCACAACGCTGCCAGCTACCAGCTACAAAAGAAAGAAATAGTAACTCATTAAAAAAAAAGCCATTCCTTTATAAAAGAGTCTATGCAGGCACTCTAGTAGTGTGATCAGTTTAGTGACAATCAATATTTAAAAGATTCAGTCAATCAAATAATAAGATGACTCTTCATGTTTGAAAAACAAATACATTTTTAAAGCATTACTCCCTCGAAGAATAATTTTAATAGTTATAACATGCCTGGGAGGTAAATTGAGACAACTTTTTAAAAATCTGGTTCAAGTTCAATAAACTGCACAAAATAGATTAGGTATGTTTTCATTTTCAAAAATACTTTGAATTCAACAATAAAGGGGAAAAATATCAAGAAAATAGCCAGGAGCATGTTTAAAATGAGGTTGGCAATTATTCCAAAATCAATTTACCTTTAAAAGTATCTGGAAAAAAAAAAGTATCTGAAAAATTCATGCATTTTTTAAGACAAGAACTTTGAAATATTACACATTTTAATCCAATTGGTTATTTTTCCAAAATGTGTTTACAAAGAAAATACACTAGATACAATTTTAATCCATCATTATCACTTAAAGAACAATGTGTATAAATTGAAACACTGCATTACCAACATTTCTCCAAGACAAATTAATGACCCATAAGCGCAGTATTTTTTAATTGTCATGCTTTTTTAAAAAGTGATGAAATTAAGATTTCATTTGTATAAAGATACAACCTAAATAGAATATATAACCCACTAATGCTTCTATAAATGTACCACAGATATCTATGCAGTTAGTAAACAACATAACACAGTTTTGAAAAGAACAAATTAACTTCATATTCTTTCTGAACACCAGGGATCTTCATCTTAGTATCTAAAATTTCCCCAATGACTTAAAATAAGCAATTAAAGAAAATCAAACTTACTGAAATGGTACTTTTAGAAAAATATGACATACAATGATATTCATATTTTTAGTGTTTGTCCCTCTACTTGGCTGACATTTAGTTTATTAATATGCAACCAACAATACAATTGAAAGAAAACAGCTCAGAATATAGACTTGCTATTATGCTAAACAAGCTCCAAGTCCTGTGGGGATTTTATGAATTACCAATCAGTGTAAACGTGAAGCCGCATTTATTGACTCCAGCCCTGCCCATGCACTGGTACCTGCTGGTCCCAGCATGTATGCAACTCAATCGAGAAAGCAAAGAAATGATTATTTTTGTGAGCTAAATAAAGATGTATTATACATATAATTTTCTATCTGGTATTGATATGGAAAGGAAGTTAAGTTCATGTTTTCAATCCTACATTGTTATGTCTTCTGCACTAATCACTCTTCAAGGTAATTATAAATTCTGTGATAATCGTGTTCCTGGAGGCTGCAATTAGTATCATGCAAATTTTTTTAACCAACTAAGCCTATTATATAAAACTATACAGCAACTCATTTGTGATGTAAGTTGGAAATGGATGTCAAAGTACAAAAATAAATACCACTACTTAGAATACAATAAATACCACTACTTAGAATACAGTAACTCAAGGAAAAGATGACTGAAGTAATTAAAACTTAAAATTAACTAAGTAAAACCAATTCTTTATGCCTAATTGTAGAAATTCTCTAAGTGTGTTTAGATGTCAACAAATAGAAGGAATTCATTCTTTAATCAACCACCACCTGAAAATAAATTTCAGCCCAGAGTTATAAATAAATAACAATGCTAAAGTACTACCAAGATTTAAAGTTATTATAAACATGACAAGAGAAATAAAGAAAAACAATTTCTCCACTAGAAATACATTTTCAGGACACACCAAAAAATGTGGAACAATGTAGCGCATTACCGTCACTACACAAAACTGACCATTTTAGAAACTTTGTTGTATGGTTTTTAACAGTTTGACCCTGGCTAAATGCAGGCAGGGGAATTAATAATCTTAGTCTATTAAGCGTTCGATATTCTATAAAATATTCAAAATGAAAATAAAATGATCTACTCAAGTTTTTAAAACCAAATATATTGGTTTCAGGAAAAACAGACAGTTAATTTCCATCTCCCTGTGTCAATAGTAGCTTTTTTGTGTACAGGGGAAAAATAAATCACTCAAACAGAACTAGCAATGAGCTCATCAAATTCAAATGCAGTTTTCCATTTATGTATTTTTTATATTAAAGCAATAAACATGGCTCATTTATCTTCCCTTGGTTGCCACGTTTTTCTGTGCTGTTGCTATGAACTTCAGCCATTAGCTGTGCTCCAAGGTAAACTACATGAACCATCAACAAAAGTGACACCCCATCTATGGAGTTCATATTTTCTCCAGATTATCTATGCTAGTTGACAAGCTGGTAATGAAAAAAATCACACTAAGCAAATGGTTCCTCTAATAACAATAAATTTTCTATAAAATTATGAAGGGTACAAAACGTTTCCTTGCATCTATTTTGTCATGAATTCTAATTAACGCTGCAAAACCCTGAGAGTGCTGGGTCATCACAAGGAGTGCATCAAGGCTTGATTGATAATATGGTATAAGTTGGCCAATGCTGCCAGGATTTTCTTCTCTTAAATTAATGGCCATCCAGTCTGCCCTAATCATACAGCCCAAATGATATTCCCCTTCTTATTTCAATTTTCTAGAGGCATGGAAAATGGGAAAGATCAGTCATTTATCTTCTAATAGCTGGATAATAGATCTATCACAATAAAACATCTGCACAAACGCAGGAGTGGTTTTTTGGGGTTTTTTTTGGGTAGCTTTGCTTTTTTCTGCCCACAACAGTAACGCTTTTATCAACGTTAAATCAGTAACTTATAAAAGGCTGTCTACCCTAAAGTTAGGCTATGAACTACCAATCTAGTCATTAAACATCATTTTATATCTAAAATTAAGGAAATTTTACTTCATATATACAGAAACAACAGTTTTTCAGTAGCTTTCAAAAAGATATGTTTAACATTAACCTGAAAAAAAATAAAGTACTATCCAATTTTATGAAGCATTCTAATTCAGAGAAAATTTCTTCCTCTATGCTTAAATTTCTCAACAAATATGAGTTTCTATGCTTTCCAAAAAAACAGTGAAAATGCTCTCAATTTTAAAAATATTTCACGCTTGAACATTAGGAAAGCTTTGTAGTATAATACAAAATTGTTGAGGATACATTAGAGAAATTGATATAGAATATGACACAAAATATAACAATCTGTCATCAAAAATGAAAGAAAAACAGTACCATTAAGTGGTTTGGAAATGTTAGAATTTAGATATGTCTTTTAATTTCACTGACTACAACAGTATGATGCTCATCAGACGTTTTGAATTATACAAGATAATAACGCCAGACAAGACTTAAATAATGGCAAAAATTGTTACAAGAACATTTTCATGACTATATTCCTCAACCCAAAGTGACAAACCCTGTGACAAATATTGGTCTTTTCATGCGTGACCACAAGTTGTCGAAGGGATCAGGTATCAAGCATCAAAGAACACAAAATATCATTGTAAAGGTGGGTGAGTGCAGAGTGGAGACTCAAAGCCCATCGGTAAGCTGGACATCCCCTTACTGAAGGGCTGTGGGGAAGAGATGAGCCAATCAAGATGCAGGGTAGCAACGCTGAAACATTTAACTTTCCTCTAGTTCTTAAATGCTTCCTCCTCACCACTATCATGATCCCAATTCTAACTTACAAGTCTGGCCAGACCTGAGGATGTACATTGGTACAGATAGGAACTGGAAACACAGGGAATCCAGGACAGATGACCCCTTCAGGACCAGTGGTGAGAGGGGCAAGGCCTGGGGGGTGGAGGGTATGTGGGGTGGAAAGGGGGAACCGAAGA